>NC_023749.2:24225345-24571725 GCF_000499845.2 Phaseolus vulgaris
GAAGCAAACACTGAAAACCCTGCTAAGGAAGGTGGCGGCGAGAACCCTCAACAAGCCCCCTTGGCGCCTCTCCAAGCATCAAACCTTTCCCTTGAAGTCACAAGGATGTGGGAACCTCTGACTGCCAAACTCAAAACCATAGCAGAGGATATCCCATCGATCATAACGAGGGCTGTGGAGAGCTCCACCAGGAGGCTTCAAGATGATCTCTACCACCTCAAGACTGAAAACAACACAATGAAGGTTGAGGTGGAGAAGGTGGCCTTCAGCCTAACGCTCGCGGAAATGGAACACTCCCGAGTAGAGGATGCCCTGAGTACCGAGCTTAGGCTTGCGCGCAAGGAAGCTGCTGACCTTCGCCGCAAAGTCCATGAACTTGCCCAAGAAAAAGTTGAACTTGAAAGCAAAATCGTGCCTCTGCGCACCAAGGCGAGCGACCTGGAGGCTCACATTCAAGCTAATGCCGATAAGGTACAAAAACTGGAGCAAAGGTCAATCGACCGCGAGAAGCTACTTGGGCAAGTAGAGAAAGCGAGAGACGACGCCATGGCTGATCTCGCCGAGGCAAACAAGGAGAAAGGGAAGATGGCTGCCGAGTTGGCCCAAGCTCAAACAGAATCCAAGAAGGTTACTGACGACCTTCTCCACACTCAAGAGACTAACAAACAACTCCAAAAACAGGTTGAAAAGCAGGGGCAGCAGAACAAGGAGCTCAAGAAACAGGTTGAAGAGCTTCAAGAACAATTTGAAGAACTTAAGCTAAATTCTGCTCAGATTTTGACTGCTGGATTCGAAGCCGCTCGGGAGCAATTCGCATGCCTATTCCCTGATCTCGACCTCAGCATGGTGTCGTTAAACAACGAAGTAGTAGATGGAAAGGTCGTTCCCGCTGAAGGCTCAACCAATTCCACCCCATCTGCTTCTTTATAAATTCACTTGTATTTACCTTGTAAAAACTCTTGCATATGTGTTTTGAACAATTACTTATTTCAATAGCGAAACTTGGATATTCTTCCCTCTGACTTCTTTTGAGCGCTTTCACCTTCTTTGTATGTTTAACTTTGCCGAGTTTAACTTAGCGATTTTGCAAACACGACCTTTGGCGTACCTGCTTCGAGCCGATTCAAACTTAAGCAACAATCGCTTCAAACAACTTGTACCCTTGAGGCACTAACCTGATCATAAGAAAAGTTTCCAAGCAACGAACTGTAACTCAATCATCGGTTCAAACAACGTCCCACTCGACCTGCTTTATCAAACAAGTCTTTCAATCTTCTCGCCGTGTTTGAACTTTTCCCGATCGCCGAAACCTCTTGGTAACACCAGCTTTTCCCAGCTTCATGCTTTGGAAGTCATTTCTTTATCTGGGGCAGAAATGCCCTTTGGGATCTTCCTTTACCCCCCTGAACTTCAGAGCTGAGGACCGGCTGGCTAGGCGTTCTCTTCGAACCTACCTTAGCCACCTTTCAAGCTTCTTCCACCCTCTTCGCCATACCTGAACTCGTTCAAGACGAGAAGGATTTTATCTTGCCTATACCCGCACATAAGCGAGAAGGTCTTTAACTCGCCTGAGCTCGCACAACGGCGAGAAGGACTTTATTTGATGCCTCAACTTGCCCAGGGTGTACATCTCCTCCCCCTGGATGCAATGAGGATCTTTTCTTTCTCTCACCTGCACTCGCTCAACGGCGAGGAGGTCTTTAATTGGCCTTGGCTCGCACAACGGCGATAAGGACTTTATCTGGTGCCTCAACTTGCCCAGGGTGTACATCTCCTCCCCCCTGGATGCACTGAGGACCTTTCTCGCCTGCACCCGCTCGACGGCGAGGAGGTCTTTAACTTGCCTCTACGTTGCCCCGGGAGTTACATCTTCTCGCCCCCAGAAACACGGAGGACTTTTCCTCTTTCTCGCCTGCACTCGCTCAACGGCGAGGAGGTCTTTTAACTTGCCTCAAAACGCGCGAGGGCGTTGAGGTCTTTCATCTGGTGCCTCCGATCGCCGAAAGACGATGAGGACTTTAAAACTTAACTGGTGCCTCCAATCGCCGAAAGACGATGAGGACTTTAAAACTTTTTAGAAAGCACGCGATATATCTTTTCTTGCCTCAAATCATGTACAAATGACAAGGTCTTTCTTCAAAACTTTCGAAAACAGCACACATGCAATCTGGAAACACCTTATACTTCGAAAACTCTTCTTTTATTGGGTGGCCTCATTAAAAACCCTCCTTAGGGAAAAAAGAGTGCCCCCTTGAAACTGTTTTAACAGAGACATCGTAATATAACATTTGTGTTTGTCTTTACTTACAAAGCTCTTAACTATAGTACAACTTCAGGTGTGTGGCGTTCCAGGTACGAGGGATCGCCCCTCCTTCCAGCGTCTCTAAGCGGTAGGCTCCGTTCCCGAGTGCCTCGGTTATTCTAAACGGTCCAGTCCACTTGGGTGATAGTTTATTCTCCATCTCGTACTGGTGGGCCTTCCTCATCACCAGATCGCCTTCTCTAAACTGCCTTGGCATCACCTTAGAATTGTACCTTCGCTCGACCCTTCTCTTCACCGCCTCAGCCTTCAGCCTTGCTTCCTCCCTGACCTCATCCAGCAGATCCAGGTTCAGCCTTCTCTCTTCATTCGAGTCTTCCTCTACGAAGTTCTGGAATCTCGGCGAGCTTTCCTGGATCTCCACTGGAATCATGGGTCACACCCATAGACCAAGCTAAACGGGGTCTCATGGGTTCCGGACTGCTCGGTGGTGTGGTACGCCCAGACTATACGGGGCACCTCCTCAGCCCAACTTCCCTTGGCTTTCTCGAGCCTTCTCTTCAAACCTCTCAGCAACACCCGATTAGCTGATTCCACCTGGCCATTTGTTTGAGGGTGCTCGACGGATGCAAACACTTGTTGAATTCCTACTCCTTCGCAAAGCTTCTTCAACAGGTGGCTTGCAAACTGCGTCCCATTGTCAGACACCAGGCGCTTAGGCACTCCAAACCGGCACACGATGTTCTTCCATACAAAACCTTCGATCTTGTGCGCGGTGATCTGGGCCACTGGTTCTGCTTCAATCCACTTGGTGAAGTACTCAATCGCCACCACCAAGTACTTCATTTGCCTGATCGCCAGCGGGAAAGGTCCCAGGATGTCGATTCCCCAAGTATGAAACGGCCAAGGGCTATAGATCGACTTCAACTCCTCGGGAGGTGCCTTGTGCCAATCGGCGTGCTGCTGGCACTGTTTACAGCATTGGGCATACTTCTTGCAATCTTCTCTCATGGATGGCCAATAGTAGCCTGCACGGAGAGTCCTCGCGGCCAGAGCTCGACCCCCGACGTGACTTCCACATATTCCTTCTTGGAGCTCTGCCATAATTCTCGTGCACTTCTCGCCGTGTATACATTCCAGGAGTGGGTGAGTGAACCCAAACCTGTACAGATCGCCATCAATCAATGTATACTTGCTGGAATTTTTCTTTACCTTCCTAGCTTCTGTTGGATCCAGCGGGAGGAGGCCATCTGCCAAGCACCGCTTGTACTGTGTTATCCAAGTGTCTGGCTCATGGGTGGCGCAGACCTGCATCACGTCCACCTTCTCTCCTCGACGTGCTCTAATTCTCGGCGATCTCAGAGTTTCTTGCGTCAAAGACTTATGGCTTCTCGCTGCTCTCTCCGTCGACTTGCTTATCTGAAGGACCAGGTGATCTGCTACAAATGCCCTCGGCGTCTTCAGGGTTTCTTGAATCACCGTCCTCTGCCTACCCCCCTTGCCTGAACTGGCGAGCTTAGCAAGCAAGTCAGCTCGGGCATTCTGTTCTCGGGGCACATGGACCACTTCAAAAGAGGCAAAGGAACTCTTCAATTCCTGCACATACGCCAAGTAAGCCGCCATTTGTGGATCTTTAGCCTGGAACTCGCCTGTTACTTGCCCTGTGACTAGCAGCGAGTCACTCTTAGCCATCAGCACCCTAGCTCCCATCTCCTTGGCCAGCAGAATCCCGGCGATCAGCGCCTTATACTCTGCTTGATTGTTGCTGGCTTTGAAGGCGAATCTCAACGATTGTTCGATCAGCACGCCGTTGGGTCCTTCCAATATGACTCCAGCACCGCTACCTTGCTGGTTCGACGATCCATCCACCGAGAGTACCCAACGGAAGTCATCTCCTTCAACCCGCGTCGCCTCTGATGAGAGCTCGACTACAAAATCTGCAAAGATTTGCCCCTTGATCGGGCCTCGGGGTTCATATTTAATGTCAAATTCTGACAACTCCACTGCCCACTTCACCATTCTTCCCGCAACGTCAGGTTTCTTCAAGACCTTCTGGATGGGCAGGTCAGTCATCACCAGTATTGTGAAGCTGTGGAAGTAGTGGCGCAACCTCCTCGCCGAAAACACCACAGCCAGCGCAGCCTTTTCCAGGGCCTGATATCTCGTTTCTGGGCCCTGCAGCACCTTGCTCACAAAATAAATAGGCTTCTGAGCCTGATCCTGGTCCTGGGCGAGCACCGCACTCACCGCCCTCTCAATCACCGCGAAATACAACCTGAGAGGGATTCCCACCAGTGGTTTGCACAGAACCGGCGGGCTCGCCAGATATTCCTTCAGCTTGACGAAAGCTTCCTCACATTCTTTCGTCCAAGCGAACTTGTTATTGCGCCGCAGACATTGAAAATAGGGATGCCCCTTCTCTCCGCTAGCTGACACGAAGCGAGATAGGGCTGCCATCCGACCTGTTAGCTGCTGGACCTCTTTCACCGTAGCCGGGCTTCTCATCGCCAAGATGGCGGCACACTTGTCTGGGTTGGCTTCTATTCCTCTTTCAGTCAAGAGAAAACCCAAAAATTTTCCAGCCTCCACGCCGAAAATGCATTTCTCCGGGTTGAGCTTCAACTTGAACTTGGCGATCGTCGTGAACAACTCTTCCAAGTCTGCAACGTGCTTGCTTTTCTCCTGCGAGGTCACGACCATGTCATCGACGTAAGCATGCACGTTCCTTCCCAGCATTGGTGCAAGTACTCGATCCATCAGCCTCTGGTACGTGGCCCCCGCGTTCTTCAGCCCAAACGGCATCACCTTATAGCAGTAGCACGACCTCTCCGTCATGAAGGCTGTCTTTTCTTCATCCATGGGATGCATCTTGATCTGATTATAGCCCGAGAAGGCATCCAGGAAACTCAGCAGCTTGCACCCTGCAGCACTATCAACCAGGGCATCAATGCTTGGTAAAGGATACGAATCCTTTGGGCAAGCCTTATTCAGATCGGTGAAATCGACGCACATGCGCCATTTCCCGTTGCTCTTCTTCACCAGTACGACGTTCGCCAACCATTCAGGGTACTGGACTTCCCTGATGTGGCCTGCAGCGAGGAGTTTCTGCGTTTCGTCTCTGATCGCCTGCCTCCTCTCTTCGTTGAATTTCCTTCTCCTTTGTCGCACTGGTCTCACCATGTTGTCCATCGCCAGATGATGGCACAGAAAGTCGGGATCAATCCCGGGCATGTCCGAGGCGGACCATGCAAACGCGTCCAGATGCCGCTCAATCACCTTGGCGATCTGGTCCTGGAGATCAACTTCCAGAGATCTTCCCAGTTTGAAGATTTTCCCTCCGATCTCCTTTTCGAGCCACTGCTCGACAGGTTTGGGCCTGGATTCTCTGGCGATCACTGCCCTGGCGATTCCCTGTTCCCTTGCTTCCTCAGGGCGATTCCGCGCCTCTTCTTCCTCCAGGCCAGCATTCCTCTCCCCCAGCTCAGCATCTACCATCTCTACATCCCTTCCGGCGGCCTCCTCTGTTACCGGTGGTCTGGGCTTCACACCGGGAGGCGGGGTGGTCGTTACATAGCTCACTGATCTTTTATTTTTCAGGCTATTCTCATAGCACCTTTTTGCTTCTTTCTGATCAGACTTTATCGTGATCACCACCCCCTCCATCGATGGCAACTTCACCTTCATGTGCCGTGTCGACGGAATGGCACCTATCCTGTTAAGAGTGGGCCTTCCCAGCAGGATGTTGTACGCTGAGGGGGCGTTTACGATGAGGTACTTGATTTTCTCCGTCCTCGACCCAGCCTCATCGGTAAACGTAGTTCTCAGCTCAATGTACCCCCTGACCTCCACCTGGTCGCCAGCGAACCCATACAAGCATCCTCCATAGGGCCTCAGCTGGTCAAGGGGTAATTCCAGCTGCGTGAAAGTCGGCCAGAACATCACGTCTGCCGAGCTTCCTTGGTCCACCAGAACTCGGTGGACCTTCCTCCCTGCTGTTATCAACGAAATAACAATGGGATCGTTGTCATGAGGCACAACGTCCCGAAGATCCTGCTTGGTGAACGTAATGTCCACTTCCGGCGAGTGATCTTCAAACATGTCCACCGACATCACCGATCGCGCATACTTTTTCCTCTGCGATGCGGTGCATCCACCACCTGAGAAACCCCCTGCTATGGTGTGGATTTCCCCATGGATAGGCATCTCGTGTTGTTGGGCTTCTCCACCTGCTGGCTGGGAACTCGACGCTCCTCCGGTCCTTCTGTCCAGCAGATAGTCGTTTAGGAACCCGCTCTTAACCAGATCATCGAGCTGGTATCCTAAAGACAAACACGAGTCCAGGTTGTGGCCAAAGCACTGGTGGAACTCGCACCAAACGTCCGGCTTTGACCCCAGCACCTTGTCGCCCACCTTCTCGGGCGCCTTCAACCTAGCAGATATGTTAGGGATAGCGATCAGGTCCGCTAGTCCCATGACGAATTTGTGCTTAGGCGGGCGATTGTATTCCCGGCGTGCTGGTTGTTGGCGTGCTGGTGGTTGGCGCGCTTGGCTTCTTCCCTTATTTCTCCTATCGTAAGGATAGCGAGTCCTTTGGTCTTTTCTGGCCGCCGCTGCCGTTTCCAGCACCCTCTGTGGCTGGATCCTGGTCTGGGCGCGTGGCCTGGCGGGAGCCACGCTGCCTCTCTTCTCGGCGACTTCACTCTCGTCGGCGATGTGGGCCACCGCAAGTCGCCTGACTTCAGCAAACGTCGCTGGATGAGCCCTGATCAAGGCCTCGCAGAATGGCCCTGGCTGCACGCCCTTCTTGAAGGCATAGACCAGCATTTCTTCATCCTTTGCCGGCGATCTGACCATCTGCGCGCCGAAGCGATTGAGGTAGTCTCTGAGGGACTCCCCATGGTACTGCCTTATATCAAACAGATCATAGGACACCCTCGGCGGTGCCTTATTCACGATATACTGCTCGACAAAGATTTTCGAGAATTGTTGAAAATTAGTTATGTGGCCATTAGGCAGGCTCACAAACCACTCCATCGCTGTTCCCTGGAGCGTGCTCACGAACATCTTACAGTAGACGGCGTCCGACCCTCCCGACAGCATCATCTGGGTGTGGAACGTGGTCAGATGAGCCTCTGGATCCTCCACGCCGGTAAAAACAGCTTTAACCGGAACCACGCTCGTGGGAATTGGCGTGTCGGTAATCGCCTGAATGAAAGGCATTGGGAAGACGCGAGGCGGCGTCGACGGTGCCACCTCTTCAGCTGAAGAACGACCCTGCTGCTCCTGAAGAGCTCGACGCAGCTCCTCAGCTACCTTGCTGAGCTCCTCGTTCCTGGCGCGAGAGGCGACCAGGTCCTCATGTATCCTTGCCTGCTCGACGCGCGAGGCTTCTACAGTGGCCTGCAACGAGCGCATCATCTCTGCCATCTGCGCCATGGTCATGGCGGTGTCGCCTTCAGCAGCGACAGGAGCCACGGGACTGGAGCGATTGCTTCTCATCTTTCTCATTAACTTCAACGAACCACAGAAATACAGCAAATAACACTTCAACCACGATCGAATCAGCGATCAACCGGAGAAAACTCAAGAAACTGCGCAAGAACTCAAGAACACCGCAAACCTTCGAAGAAGATCGCAGCTTCACCAAAAACCACCGTTTCCCCGCGAACCAAACAAGCAAACGAAAGGAACCGAATCCACCGATCGAAAAGCCAAACAAACGGTTTAAAACGCAAACTTCACCGAACGAAACTCAAAGAAACTGCAAACGACGGTTGCACCAGCACACAACCGCGCAGAAAACCTCGAAAGCTTCCACGAACTCACGCTGTGGATGGGAGCACGTTTTACACGGCCCCACGGTGGGCGCCTGATGATCCTGCCTGTTGACCGGAGCGCTGGAGAATGCCTCGTCAAAGGATCGACGTGCGCGCCGCTTCTCACTTCCGTTCCTCCTCTGGATCTATCTCAAGAACCTGCAAAGAAACGATACAGCGCCGCTGCGGCCGATCGCACTCCGACGCTCAAGTCAGTGACGGTATCACCAAATACTAAGAACTGGAACCGTGCAAACTCTCTCTCTCACAAACAGCTCTGTCACTCGCAAGCGTAAAGTGTATGAACTGAACGTGCGTACCTCAGAAAATCTGTTAAGAAATCTTATATACCTGGTGGTTTTCTCTCTCCTGGCAGTTACAGACTTGGACACGTGGCTCGCATCCAACTGTACACGTGCCATCATCTGGAGGCTCCCTGACCTGGCGCTGCTTCTACTCTCATTTTGGCTAAGTTACTTATGCATGGTACTGCCCAGTGCATAGCTAACTTAGGAGTGCGATCTCTACTGAAACTGGCGAGTTAGGGCCTTCATACACCTTCCCTGTGGTCTCGCCGGCCGCCTTCATAATCTGCTTCTCCTTCGTCTTCGGCGATGTGCTTATTCTGGCGATCTCCGACTGCCTGGTCGCCTGAGTCTACATCTGGCGACTTCATCTTCAACCTGGCGATCGCCTATTCTGGTAAACTGGAAATCGGAACACGCCAACTTAACAATCGGCGACCACACGTGCCTCCCGACTTCCTTCCCATCTGCCAACCTGGCGCCCTGCCAACACGCCTACACTGTAGCAGGATGCCACGTCATCGCACCCGTCCACCAGGGCGGTACAATCCTCGAAAACTTCCACTGACATTACGGACCTCGCATACCTCTTACGCTGCGACGCCGTACACCCGCCACCCGAGAACCCACCAGCTATGGTGTGGATTTCACCGAGGACGGGCGCCTCATGCTGCTATCCCTCACTGCCGCCTGGTTGCGAGCCTGGTGGTCGTCCCGCCTGTTTCTCCATCAAGTAATCCTTCAGGAAACCATTCTTCACGAGCTCATCCAACTGATAGCCAAGCGCCAGACAGTTGTTGATATGGTCCCCGAACGCCTCGTGGAATTCGCACCATGACTCCTTGGGAGGCCCCAGCACCTTGTCAGCTTTGATCGGTGGCCTCAACCTGTCGGCTATGCTGGGTATCGCGATAAGATCTTTGAGTTCCATCACGAAGTTGTGCCTTGGCGGCTTGCTTGCTTCTCTCCCTTGCTCTACTCGACTCTTAGGTTGAGTCCTTCGTGGCTCGTAAGCGCGTTTCCTGTCCAATGTTTCCTTTTTGTGACGGCTTGGTGAACCCGAACAGGCTGCGTGCGTATCTGTGCCTTGGGGCGCGCTGGCACAGTGGTTGTACATTTCTCGTACGTTTCACCTTCCGAGGCAATATGTTCTACCGCTTGTCGCCTTATCTCAGTGAAGGTTTTGGGGCGACTGCGGTTAAGCGTTTTACTGAAAGATCCGGGACGTACTCCCTTCTTGAATTCGTACACAATCATGGGTTCCTCCTTGGTGCCCACTTTCACCACCTGTGCCCCAAAGCGGCTTTTGTACTCCTTTAGGGTTTCACCTTGGAACTGCTTGACGTCGAAAAGATCGTACGAGACTGGGGCGGGAGTTCTGTTGGCTAGGTACTGTTCTCTAAATAGTTGTGAAAGTTGGGCGAAAGACGTGACATGGCCCTCTGGGAGGCTGATGAACCAGTCCATGGCCATCCCTGTCAGGGTGCTCATGAAAAGCTTGCACCTAACAGCGTCTGAACCACCTACCAGCAACATCTGTGTATGGAACGCCGTGAGGTGTGCTTCTGGATCCTCCATTCCCGTGAAGGTCGCTTTGGGTCCTGTGAACGTATTGGGAATTGTCGTCTCCAAGATTGCCTGTGAAAATGGTGTTGTGAATTCCCTGGGTGGGGATGCAGCCTCCGGTTCGTCTCTACCACGCCATCTATGGCGTAACTCCTCGTTGGTGCGGTGGAGTTCCTCGCTTCTTGCTTGAGAAGCTGTAAGGTCCGCCTGCATGCGTTCCTGTTCTACTTTCGAGGCTGCCACTGCGTCTTGCAGCCCGTGCACCATGCCCATGAGCTGTTGTAGGGTCATCTCTTCACTCCTAGCACGAGCTGGTCGGGTGGTCATGGCTTTCCGGGGATCCTCTCGATTTATCTAAATGTTGGAATCTGGAACTGAAAGTATGTGTGGTGGAACCGATGTTTATATCGGCCCCACGGTGGGCGCCAGATGTTCCGGCCGGTTGACCTGGGTCGTCTTTATGCGTGGCTTGTTCTAACGAGCTAGGGCACCTTCATTTTGCTTCGTTTGTCAGTACCTGAAAAAGAAGAACAAAGGGGCGCCCTCGCGGCCGTTTGCACTCCGACGATCAAGTCAGCTAGCGAGAAACACCAAAGTAGCTAGAAACTGTATAATAATCTCAATGACTGAAAACTGTATGGCTAAAACTGTGTTGCCCTAATTGTCTTGTGCTCTCAGCGGATGCGCCGTCAAGAACAATTAGGGTTTGTGCTCTGTATGTCTATCTGGGAACTAGGTTAAAACTCGTGTAACTGTGAAAAACGTACCTCTCTAGGGCTTATTTGTGCCCTATCTATAGGTGAAAACTAGGGTTTACCTCTGCGTTGCCTCCTATTATCTAGGGTTCCTTGGAGAAGGTCCTTGCGCCGCTATCTTTAGGATCTTAGCGTATCTGGCCCATGGACTTCCCTTATCTGGAGTGCAATGTATAACCTTATGGCCACTTGGGCTCTAACTTGAGCGCTGTATTTATCGCGCCATCATGCTGTTCGAGTGCCCTAATTAAACACGTGTCATGCATGCAGCCTTCCCTGGATACCTTTAGTGAGCACGTGGGCATTACCACGTGCCCTTTTGACTTGATCATTTATTCTGCGCATAGGGACCCACAGTGCCGCCACCCAACTTAGGGTTATCCCCTCGTGTGGGCCCCCCTCTCTGTGAAATGCTTACGTCATGCAGGTTGACTCTTCGGGCGATGTCTTACTTAGGCGATGGGCGATGATCCATCTTGGCGGTGACACATCTCGGCGATAACCGCTTATTTATGCTGCAGAACGCCGCTTTTACATACAACGACTACGTTGACTTCTTGACTACCTACCTTTCTCTTGTCCACGTCATCACACCCGATGACCTGGTCGGTACATTACATTCTCATCAACCTCCCTCATCGCCCTCGGCTCCTCTCCTTCGACGTTGAACTAAAGGAGACCCCGAGCTCTCCTCTTCGATATATACAACGGTGGTGGGAGCCTTCACCAACCGCTTCCTCTTCTTATCACCGCTGGTCTCGGGGCCTTCAGCTGGCGCGACCGAGATGGGGGAGGCCGAGATGGGCTCGGAGGTGGCCTCAGTGGACGACCCGACAGCTCGTCGGCTTTTGGCAAGCGCAATCAGCTTCTGTCGTCGTTCCTTGTTAGAAGTCATATCAGCATCAGTTAAACATGGCAAGGGGTTAGTGCATAAGGAGTCAAGGAAGCGAACGAGTGCAGAAAAGTAATTAACATATGCAAATGTGCAAGTGTGGCAAGCAAGCGCGAGGATGCATGCCCAGAGAAATAGCAAAAAAAAGGAAAGAGAAGGCAAACCAATTAATATTATATATATATATATATATAAATGATAAAAATAAAAAATGCGGATACGAAGGTGCGAGAGCGCCTGTGTGCCCGTTAGTGTTTAATAATATTAATAATATTTAACAGTATTAATTATATTTAATAGAATAAAAATATTTAATAATATTAATAATATTTAAAAGTATTATCAATATTTAATTACAGTAAAATATTTCATAATTTTAATAATGTTAATAATAGTATTAATAATATTAATAATATTTAATAATGTTTAAAAATATTAATAATATTTAATAATTTTAATAATTTAAGAGTATTAATAATATATAATAATATTTAAAAATATTATGAATATTTAATAACAGTAAAATATTTCATAACATTAATAATATTTAATAATGTTAATAATCGTATTAATAATATTAATAGAATTTAATAATGTTTAATAGTATTAATAATATTTAAGAGTATTAATAATATTTAATAGTATTAATAATATTTAATAGTATTAATAATATTTAATAATGTTTAATAGTATTAATAATATTTAAAAGTATTAATAATATTTAATAGTATTTAATAGTATTAATAATATTTAATAGTATTAATAATTTAATAGTATGAATAAAATTAATAATATTTAATGGTATTAATAATATTTAAAAATATTATGAATATTTAATAATAGTAAAATATTTCATAATATTAATAATATTTTTGTAATAATTACTAATATTATTAACTTAATAATAATAAATGATATTAAATATATTAATATTAATAATATCTATATTATTAATTATATTGATATTGATAATTATACTTATAAATATAATATGAGAACTAAACTTGAACCATAATAATTGGAAAAGAAGCAATGTCTGTAAGTGTCAAAAGTTTTTTCTTACTTTTCCTGCTTGTGCTTGTGCAACCTTCAACAAGCATTTCTTTTGGTCCTGATGCAAGAGTAACTGTGATTGTTGAAAATGAATTACAAGGAGGTCAAGACCTGTTGATGCACTGCGTATCTGCTGACAATGATCTTGGTGTGAAACTTATTCATCCTAATACTTCTTATCATTGGAAATTCCATATTAATGTCTTTGGAAAAACGTTGTACCATTGTTCCTTTCAATGGGCATTCGTCTTGCATAAGTTTGTTATTTACGAAACAAGCAGGGATCATAGCTTATGTCACATCTGCAGTTGGGTAGTCAAAGAAGATGGACCATGTTTGGTTTTTGATGAGAAAAGTGATTGCTATACTTGGAATAGTTTAGAAGAAAGATATATCCCTTTCTTATTCTAATTTCTATTAATAGAATAATCATAAATAAAACTTCTTTACAATTCATGATTTTGTTCGGTTATATTTTAAAGTTAAATTCTAATTTTGTATTTTTAGTTTTCTTATAGTATAATTTGTTTTAAGAATTTAAATTTTCAAGTAATTCTTGAAAGGAATAATGTGTTGCTAATAATTTTATAATTAAGATATTTATGTAAACACTAAAAAAATATTTAATTTTAATGGAAATTTATTATGAGGGATTATTATAAGAGATACGTGTTTCTTGGGATTTATTAAACCTATGGTAAGTTAGATGATTTTACACAAAATCCATTGACTTCCCACTTCACTTCTTTACACATTTATTTTCGGAGGCAACTTTTAACAATTTTAGAGAGAAAGCCCATATCACTTTTAATTAGTTGTAAGCACACATATAATTCTACAAATCATTTTTCTTATTTTATTTCTTAATCTTCTTATTTTGTCTACCTAATTTATCTTTGTTTCTTAATCTTGTTTCGGAGGCACTTTCATCATCCTATTTCATCTTTCAAATTTGGTATCCAACAGGTATTTTCCTATTTATTAATCATCCATTTGTTAAAATACTCTCTCCTATTTGTCTCATAACAATCTTTAATTTTTAGTTTTTCCCTTTAATTTTCAAACTTACATCATATATAAATGTTTAACTGAAAATGAATAAGTTTGTGGAAGCAAAATGTTTGATTTTTATTAATTATTATTATTATTACTACATGTGACTACCAAGATGGTGGTGAGAAGTTAAAAGCCATTGAGAATGAGACAGAGGTATACATTCATAAAAGATAAAATTTATTTTATCCGTTTTTAAAATAGTTTTTTCGGAAGAGTAAACCTATAATAATTTTATTATATACAAGGATTAATTTATTAAAGAGGAACTAAATCTAAAAAAGTATAATTTTTTTTAGTGAATAAAATAATTTTTACAAGTGAATAAAACATATTTTAGAGCCACTTGATGTTAGATTTTCGTACTTTTTACTGTAGTTTTTTTTTTTTGCATTATTAATAAATTAAAAGCAATGCGGATGTATATTTTAAAATAATTACTAATTTTATCATTACTATAATTGGATTATATAAAAATATTTGCACCTTGATAAGGAAAATAAAATATCAAACAAATAATTGTTTTATTATATAAAAAAAATAAAATACCAAGTAAATAATTGTTTTATTATATAAATCAGATTTATAAGGTGGATCATTTCATTACTGGTTGCTAGTGTTTAGGTAGTATTGTATTGTTATATGGATTGGAGTACCCTTAAGTACTCTAATCCTTAAATGTGTATTATGTAGTTAGGCAGTCATAGAAGATGGACCATGTTTGATTTTTTTCTCGAGGAAAAGATGATTGTTATAGCTGGAATAGTTTAGAAGAAAAATATACCCCTTTCTTATCCAAATTTCTATTAATAGAATAGTCATAATTAAAACTTCTTTACTATTTTAATTTGTACTTTTAGTTTTCTTATAGTATATTTTTTTTAATGATTTAAATTTTCAAGTGACTCGTGAAAAGAATAATGCGTTGCTAACAATTCTATGATTAAGATATTCATATAAACACTTAAAAATATTTAATTTTAAAGAAAATTTATTATGAGGGGTTATTATAATTTTATTATTCTTATATATCAACGTACTTTTGTATAAAACTGAAAGACTGGGCCATTATGATGCTTCTATTGCTTCATAAAAATATTAAATGCTTTTTATTTTTTTAATTTTGTTTTTTAATTTATGAGTTATTTCTTTATAGTTTATGAACTCCTATTTGATATTTATATAGGTTATATATTTATAAATTATGAACCAATAACTTTTCTTAAGAAGTTTTTTCACGCATTAAATTTTCTTTCACCGTTTCCACAAGTTCATGCATTAAATGTATATAAATGTTATTATAATAATAATAATTCATAAGACATTTTTTTTATTTATTTTAAACTTGAATGAAAATATTTTAAGATATATTACAAGGTTAAGAGTATTAAATAAAAAATTATTTTAGATATATTTTAACCTTACATATAACAACGTAGAAAAATCAAGATGAAAAGAAACAGAATCGTAACCCTCTTTTATCCTTTCTCTCCCTTCTCTCTCCCTCTCCCTTTTTTCTTCAATTTCTCTCTCATACCTCGTTTATTCCAAAATCTAATCCCACCATGTTTTAGTTAAGGAGTTAGGGTACATTTCTACCCAATCATTTTTTCAAACAGAGTAAGTTCATTTTTTACTCTAAAGATCCCTTATTCTTTGTTTTTTCTCTATGATCTAGTCATCAATCTTAGTGGGGCCAGTTGAGAAAGTGTTTCTCTCAACTTCATTACGCTCGTACTAAAATTTTATAATGTTTGGATAACTTGCTCTACGTTCCTAAATGTCCCAAGTTTCAATTTATCTAGCAGAGATGTTATTTGATAAAATTGTTTGATTTTTTGTTTTGTGAACATGTATAAATATTATATTTTGATAGTTTGAAAGTCAATTATTGTTTTTGATGATGGAAAAGTTCTTGAATTGTATAAATTTTTAAATGTTATGTGATTGAATAATATGTATTATATATTGATCCTGCCAGTTGACCAGAACGTTGGAACTTGCCTCGTCAAACTTGGATCGACGTGTGCACCGCTTCAACCTCCGTCCTCCGCCAAGATCCACCTCAAGAACCTGCAAAAGAACAGAGCGGCGCTGCTGCGGCCGATCGCACTCCAACGCCCAAGTCAGTGACCAAACCACCAAATACCAAGAGCAATAACACTCAAGAACTCTCAAGGAACCGTGCAATGTTCTCTCTCACAGTATGCTCAAGAACTCGCAAGCGTAAAGAGTATAATCTGAACGTGCGTACCTCGAAAGTTCGTTGGGAAACCCTTTTATACCTGGTCACTTTCTCTCTCCTGGCAGTTACAGACCTGGACACGTGGCTCGCATCCAGTCGTACACATGCCATCATCTGGAGCCTCCTTGACTTGGGCGCTACTTCTGACTCTCTTTTGGCTAAGTTACTTATGCATGGTACTGCCCAGTGCATAGCTAACTTGGGAGTGCGATCTCTACTGGAACTGGCGAGTTAGGGTGCCTTCGTACACCTTCCCTGTGGTCTCGCCGGCCGCCTTCATAATCTGCACCACCTTCGTCTCCGGCGATGTGCTTGCTCTGGCGATCTCTAATCACTAGGTCGCCTGAGTTTACATTTGGCGACTTCATCTTTAACCCGGTGATCGCCGATTCTGGTATGCTGGAGATCGGAACACGCCAACTTAATAACTGGCGACTTCACGAGCCCCCCGACTTCTTTCCCTTCTGCCAACCTGGCGTCTTGTCAACACGCCGATACCGTAGCTTGATGCCACGTCATCACTTCCGACTACCAGGGCGGTACATATATGAATGATGAAAATTGTATGAAATTGATGTCATACATTTGGAATAATGTATGAGTTGTTGTTTGATGGCATTAAGTATGAAAAGTCTATGGTTAACAAACATTCTCTAGCTTCACTGATGATTTAAGTCATATAAACTAAGATATCAGGTGGTGAGAAGCTAAGAGGGAGTTCATACACACCGGTATTGGATGTTTGAACTTACTCTGATCCTTTCTCTTGGATTCTGATCCGGTCGGTCATCGGTAGTCAGTGACGTCAGCAAAAGATAGCCACGTGGACCGTTCTTAGTGGAACACGTGGGCCAGGGAAGTAGATGAGTCATTGAGAAAGTCACCCAGGGGGGTGATCGGTCGTCAAGGGATGGCGGTCAAAGAGGATGCGCGATCAACGCCTAGATAAGCGCTTGGAAGCAGAGGGTGTGGCGCTATGGTGCACTGATCGATCGTCCGGTGTGGGCAATGGTCATCGGGTTTTTGTGTTGCACGCAGTTAAGCTGGAAACGAAGGACGTTTCCCAGCGAGAGCGTTGCATACGAGCCTTGTGTGGCAGAGTATCAGAGAAAGGAGAAGTTAAGTGTTTAGTAGTGTCGTGCACGAGAGTGGCCTAAGAGAGCTAGTAAGCCAGTCGGTGATTGGTGCTCTCTTAACCCATAACGTGCATGGTGCAAAGCAGAGGTGATCGTTCATACAGTAGGTGATGCCTGGTGCGTGCGCTTAGCCAAGCCACACTCGGTACTCACACTGAGGTTGCACGAGACACCTAGTGAAAGAAACGCGCTAAGTTACTTCATACACGAATAACTTAGGCACGCAACAGGGTATATAAAGGCATTCCGCACTCATGCAGAGGGAGGTAAGATTCATTCTTGCAAGTTACTAGTTTACACAGAGAGAGAGAGAGAGAGAGAATCACAGAGTGCACACGAGTCTCGTTGAGATTCTTAGTTTCTTAGTTCTTTGGTGGTTTTGCAAAGGCTGACTTGAGCGTCGAAGTGCAATCGGCCGCTAGAGGCACCGTTTGGTGTGTTTCGCAGGTTTGCTTGGAGTTCTTATGGAGTGCTTGGAGCGTTCTTGCGGAAGACAGAGTTTGACGTGGCGAATCCTTCGACGTTCGAATCACCTGCGAGATCATTTGGTGCCCACCGTGGGGCCCGTGTGAATTTGTGATCCCATCCACACTTTGCTGTCAGACTTCGTTTATTCTTGAGATTCTTTGCTGAGAAAAAGAGAAAGACAAGGCAAGCTTCACCCGCGCCATCAGCTGAAGAAGGAGCTGTGACGAGGGCGTAGGTCTTGGAAATGATGCGAACGCTGCAAGACAATGTGGCAGCGTCAAGAATGGAACAAGAAAGGATGCAAGCGGATTTAGCTGCATCACAGAGCAGAAACGAGGAGTTGGACAGAGTGAATGAAGAGTTGCGCAAGGCGCTGCAAGCGCAGAAGGAACGCGCAGCGGAGGAAAGAGTGGTGCCGCCGCCGTCTCCTCCCAGGACTTTCCCCATGCCTTTTTCGTCTGAGACTATGAGTGCAGTGGTGCCAACAAAGTTGGTGGGGGTGAAAGCCTCGTTTACCGGGGTGGAGGACCCAGAGACGCATCTGACGGCGTTTCGCACCTAGATGATGCTCTCTGGAGGTTCGGATGCGGTGTATTGCAAGCTGTTCATGAGCACCCTGAGCGGGATTGCTCTGGAGTGGTTCGTGAGCCTACCAGATGGCCACATCACTTCGTTTCAGCAATTCTCCAAGTTGTTCATGGAGCAGTATATCGTGAACAGGGCACCCCCAATGGTGTCGTATGACTTGTTCGACGTGCGACAAAATCAAGGTGAGTCCCTCAAGGATTACCTTAGTCGTTTTGGAGCCCATGTGGTGAGACTGCCCAACAAAGATGAAGATATGCTGGTGCATGCGTTCAAGAAAGGGATTTTGTCGGGCCCTTTCAGTGAATCGTTGATCAGAAATCACCCCAGCACCTTCGCGGAGATTAGGCGTCGTGCTGTGGCGCACATCGTGGCAGAAACGGAGGTTTCTGAGAAGAGGGGAAGCGCGACCCCGACCAAGTCGTGCGGAGGACCGAGCAGGTCTCAGCAGCCAATGAGGGTGCATGAGGCCAAGGAAGAAAAGAAGGCTCAGGGGAAGCCTCACCCTTACGAGCCTAGGAAGGACTAGGGCAGGGGGCGCGCGAGGGAGAGCAACGTGCCCCCCAGGTTTGACTTCGTGGTGGAGTTGGCGGAGTTGATCGCCATTCCAGCCATAGCGACGAGGTTGCGAGCACCAGAGAAGACTGGCAAGGTGCTCGGAAGGAAGAAGAACGTGTGGTGTGAGTTTCACCAGGCTTATGGCCACTCACTCCACACTTGTTTGGCGTTGGAACACCAACTCGCGGAGTTGGTAAAAAGTGGCTTTCTGAGCGATTAGTTGCGGGAGACGCAAGGTGATCGGGCGTCAGGGCCACCCGCAGAAGATCTGCAGCACGAGGTACCTGTGCACGGGGAGGTGCACACGATCGCGGGGGGCTTCTCTGGAGGAGGGTGTACAGCCTCCCTGAGGAAGAGGTACGCTCGGTCGGTGATGACTGTCGACTCGGTGGAAGAAGATCATACCCCCGATGCTGACATTACGTTTACAAAGGCGGATCTCCGGAACGTTGTGCCTCACAACAACGATCCTATAGTCATCTCCCTCGTCACGACAGGGAGGAAGGTGCACAGGGTCCTCGTGGACCAGGGAAGCTCGGCGGACGTGATGTTCTGGCTGACGTTCAACAAGCTGCAGCTGCCCCTCGATTATCTGAGACCATACCTGGGGTGCTTGTATGGCTTCGCCGGGGACCAGGTGGAGGTGCGAGGCTACATAGAGATGAGGACCACGTTTACGGATGGGACCGTGGCCCGCACTGAGAAAATCAAGTACCTAATGGTCAATGCCCCATCCGCCTACAATATACTGTTGGGAAGGCCGACGCTCAGCAGGTTGGGAGCTGTACTGTCGATGAGGCACATGAAGTTGAAGTTGCCATCGATGGAAGGGGTGGTGATCACCATTAAGTCGAACCAGAAGGAGGCTAGGCGCTGCTATGAAAAAAGCCTCAAGCAGCAAAGGAGTGTGTGCCATGTTACCTCGACACCACCGCCGGGTGTGGACGAGAGGCGATCGGAGGTTGCAGTGCTGGGAAGAGATCGGCGATCCCCAGAACGTGGGACGCCACACACTTGAAGTTCTATTTTAGTTGAAAATGTAAAGTAGTCACGCTTTCGCGCTAGTATAAACAGTTTGAACAATTCAGGGGCACTCTTTCTCCCAGAAGAGGGTTTTAATGAGGCCACCCAATAAAAAAGAAGTTATCAGTATAAGAGTTTGCAAAGTTTTAAAGTTAAAATCCTCCTCGCCCCAGGCGCGAGCGCAGGTAATCAGTTAGGCCTTCCTCGCCCCAGGTGCGAGCATGGCAACCGGTTAAAAGTCCTCCTCACCCCAGGTGTGAGTGCACGCAGCTGTACTGTCCCGTCCCCGGGCGTTGTTGACCAAAGTCAAAGTCAAAGTCAAAGTCAAGGCCAAAGTCAACAGATTGACTGCATCAGGCGTCGCCTAGAGAACGGGCTCCCCCGGTCTGGCATGGCACACGGAGATGTGTGAGTCGTGAGTTTTGTGAAACTCGTTGAAGTTGTAGAGCGTGGGGTCCCCCCTGTGTGCTTCAACGTCCTCAACTGTTGTAAGAGTAGAGCACTCTGCGAGGAGCTCGTCAGAGGCCCAGGGGTAGTCAACCTTGTAGCTGGCCCTGGGGGTGGAGGATTAGCAATTGTCTTGTTTCGTGCCATCGAATCAAGAGCTGAAGAATGAAGAAAAAGAAAGGGTTCAGCGAAAGGGGGTTTGAAGAAGAAAAAGGGGAAAAAAGAGGAACCCTAGACAAACCCTACCCACACGAAGAAAAAGAAGAACGAGGGGAAAACAGAGAAGCACAAGAACAACACAAGAGTGCAAGAAGGTAAACAGTCCCAGACAGTTCATCCATACATTGAAGCAATGCTGTAAAGAGGGGGAGCCATCGATGAGGGGAAAGGACATACCTTTGAATATTGGAGTGGTTGGAGAGTGAAAGCGCGAGGGGGAGAGTAAAGATCGCAGAGAGAGAACTCGGGAAGATGAACAGTAGAATGCAAAGAGAATGAATGAAACAGTGGCGCTGAGCGCGGGCTTTGGGGTAAGTTAAACGTTACGAAGGAAGCCCAAAGGGTGTTGGATTAAGACCGTTTGATGAGACCACGCGTCGAAGGATTAAGCGCTCATTGGGAACGCAAGAGGCAATGGATGGAGACCGCGTGATGAGCCACGTGTCAAGAGATTAAGAGAGTAACTCAAAGTGTCGCTTTTCCCGCTCAGAGAATGTTACATCTTCAGCGCAGAGAATGTCGCATCAGCAGTACGGAGAGTGTCACATCAGCGGTACGGAGAATGTCACGTCAGCTGATCGGAGAATGACACGTCATCAGAAGTGCCACGTGGACAATGGGACAAGGCTTTAGCCTTTTCGCTGAAAACAAGTTATCAGCTCAAGACTGGGGGCTTGTGTACCGTCCCGTCCCTGGGCATTGACCAAAGTCAAAGTCAAAGTCAAAGTCAACAGATTGACTGCATCAGGCGTCGCCTAGAGAAGGCGTGGCCAAAACAAGGCGTCACCAAGATAGGGCGTGGCCAAAACAAGGCGTCGCCAAGATAGGGCGTCGCCAAGCAAGGCGTCGACGGTGTTACTCCCCGATACCCATGGGTAGGAAAGACCATGGAGGGAGTGACACCACGGGAAGGCCTCAGGCCTCGACAGCTCAGAACAGTGATAAAGAGAAGAGTAAGGTGGCTTTAAGGCCATAGTACTAGCACCAGTAGGGAGTAACTTGACTCGTGAAGTATCCCTACCACCTCAGGGAGAACCTTGGGATAGATACGGCTCAAGAGAAGGTCATGCTCAGGGGAAACCAGGTGCAGGGTGCGAGAGGAAGGTGGATACACTCCCAGGGCGAGTGATTAGAGGTTGGGGCGCATTAGTTGGCACCCAAAAAGTCACCCCTTGCGCCAGATGAACTCCAAGGAATGAGGACTCACACGATGAAATATCCCTAAGTTGGGTTACAGTGTTGTGAGGCCCTCCACGTAGAATAACGGTCAAGTCAGGAGGAGGACACGTGGCGGGAAGAACAGAAACATCAATGTTTTCCATATAGTTTGTCAGGTATGAGGTAATTAAGATTATGTCAAAGTAATTAAGTTTGCGTTTCGAACGCTTTAAAGCACTTTAAACACCTTAAGCATTTTGAACGTCTTTGATCCGATTGGTCATCGGTGGTCGATGACGTCAGCAACAGAGAACCACGTGGACCACTCGAAGGGTGACACGTGGACCAGGTGGCAGAGAGGTCAGGGGGACGATCGCCAAGAGCGGTGATCGGTGGTCAGTAACCAAGTTACCACCGATAGATCAGGCGGCAGAGAGGTCAGGGGACAGATCACCCAGAATGGTGATCGGTGGTCAGTAGCCAAGTGGCCACCAGCAGACCAGTTCCCAGACTCGCGCCTGGAGGCAGAGCGCGAGTCGAGAATAAACACTGATCAGTCATCGGGTGTATTGTCATCGGGGTCTCGTGTTACACGCAGTTAAACTGGGACTGAGGTTCCCAGCGAGAGCGTTACGCATGGATCTCGCATGAGCACACCTCAGGGAATCATGCACGAGAGTGGCCTGAGGGAACTAGTAAACCAGTCAGTGATTGGTGATTCCCTCAACCCATTACGTGCGTGGCATCGTGAAGGGTAAGTCGCCTACGCAGAGAGCAACGTTTGGTGAGTGTGCCTAGACCAGCCACACCCGACGTTCTCCTAAGAGTATGCGATTTACCCAGATAAGAGAAATATCCTAAGCTACTCCGCGAGGGCGTAACTTAGGCACACAAAGAGAAGCGCTAGAGCCCTTCCAGTAAATGACACGTGTGTGGTTAGATGTGAGTTGCAGGCCTCCACGTGTCACCATCTGAGAGGGGTGCGGTCCAGACAAAGGTGCACTCCGTACCATTAAGGGTACAGACAGGCGCAGCCCAGCACAGAGACGCGCGGACACGCACAGACACCCACACTCTCTGATTCTGCAGGTACACTGTCTCTGAAAAGCGTAACAGGTTTCTGACACATGCCAGAAAAGCATAACAGAATTCTGTTATGCCCAGAAGCAGAGACAGAGAGATAAAAGGAGGAATCAGGGAGAGAAGTGGGGAGACGAGAAACAGAGAGCAAGAGTTTTTCACACACACTACTAGTTTTCTCATTTGGTGGTTCTGTGGACTAACTTAATCGTCGGAGTGCAAACGGCCGCTAGAGGCGCCGTCTGTGTGTTTTGCAGGTCACGTTTGGAGATCCAAGAGAAGGTTCTGAGGGTGATTCTGTAGAAAACGCAGTCGCGTAGACGGGACAGAGTGTGCTACAGAGCGATTCCTCCACGTTCGAGTTGCCGGCTGGATCATTTGGCGCCCACCGTGGGGCACGAGTGAATCGTTGTCCCATATATACCACAGTTTTAAAGACTTACCAGAGTTTTTATCAGTTTCCTTGATAGAGAAAGATGCCTAGAAACAGACAGCCATCACCTGCGCCATCCGCTGACGAAGGAGCTGTGACAATGGCGCAGGTCCTGGAAATGGTGCGCACGCTGCAGGATAACGCCGCAGCGTCAAAGGTTGAACAAGAGAGGATGCAGACGGAGTTAGCTGCGTCGCAAAGCAGGAACGACGAGCTGAATCGCGTCAATGAGGAGTTGAGAAGGACGCTGCAAGCGCAGAGGGAACACGTGGTTGACGAAAGGGTGTCTAGGATGCCCTCACCTCCAAGAGCATTCCCCATGCCATTCTCCCCTGAGATCATGGGAACCATGGTGCCTCCCAACCTGGTGGGGGTCAAGGCATCGTTCAAGGGGGTAGAAGACCCGGAGGCGCATCTGACGGCGTTCCACACCCAGATGATGTTGTCTGGGGGTTCAGACGCTGTCTACTGCAAAATGTTTATGAGTACGCTCAGTGGAATCGCCATGGAGTGGTTCGTGAGCCTACCAGAAGGACATATCACGTCTTTCTCTCAGTTCTCGAAGCTCTTCACTGAACAATATATCGTCAACAAAGCACCTGCAGTGGTGTCATACGACTTGTTCGACGTGCGCCAGTACCAAGGTGAGTCGCTGAAAGACTACCTCAACCGCTTTGGAGCACAAGTGGTTAGCCTGCCCAGCAAAGACGAAGATATGCTGGTGCACGCGTTTAAGAAGGGAGTGCTGCCTGGCCCTTTCAGCGAGTCTCTCATCAGGAGCCATCCCAGCACCTTTGCAGAGATTCGACGACGCGCGGTGGCGCACATAGTGGCAGAAACAGAGGTTTCTGAGAAGAGGGGAAGTGCTACACCACCCAGACCTCGTGGAGGGCAAGGAAAGCCACAGCAAGCAAGGGTGCATGAGGCAAGGGAGGGGAAGAAGGTGCGGGAAAAACCTCGTCCCTATGCACCAGGCAAAAACCAGAGCAGGGGGCGTGCAAGGGAGAATAACGCACCCCCGAGATACAACTTCATGGTGGAATTGGCGGATCTCATCGCCCTTCCTGCTGTAGCAACAAGACTACGAGTACCAGAGAAGACAGATAAGGTACTTGGAAGGAAGAAGAATGAATGGTGTGAGTTTCATCAGGCCTTTGGCCATACACTTCATTCCTGTTTGGCGCTGGGACACCAACTGGCAGAGTTGGTGAAGTCTGGTTTCCTAGCAGATTACCTGCGTGAGCCGCAGGGTGATCGCGCGTCAGGATCCCAGACTGGAGAACAGCAGCATGAAGTCCCTGTGCATGGGGAAGTGCAGACGATCGCGGGAGGCTTCTCTGGTGGGGGATGCACAGCTTCACAGAGAAGGAGATACGCTCGATCGGTGATGGCGGTAGATGCAATGAATGAGAGTCACTACCCTGAAGTGGACATTATCTTCAGGAAAGCTGATCTACGGGACGTTGTCCCACACGACAACGACCCTGTGGTCATTTCTCTCATCACTGCGGGAAGGCGAGTGCACTGAGTACTCGTAGATCAAGGAAGCTCGGCGGATGTCATGTTCTGGCCAACATTCAACAAGCTACAGTTGTCCCCTGATCAGTTAAGACCGTATACTGGTTGTCTCTACGGTTTTGCAGGAGATCAGGTAGTGGTGCGGGGATACATCGAGCTGAGGACAACGTTCACTGACGGAACGACAGCCCGCACTGAAAAGATAAAGTACCTGGTGGTGAACGCCCCTTCCGCGTACAATGTCTTGTTGGGAAGGCCAACACTCAATAGACTGGGCGCGATACCGTCGACAAGGCATATGAAGTTGAAGCTGCCGTCGATGGAGGGGACCGTGATAACCATCAAGTCGGATCAGGCTGAGGCAAGACGCTGTTATGAGAACAGCTTGAAGTAAAAGAGGAGTGTGTGCCACGTCACCACAAAACCACCGCCAGGCGTGCGCGAAGAGCGATCGGTGGTCAAGGAGACACAGGGCGCTCGGAGGATGGAGGATGCTGCGGTGGGGGGCTCCCAGGTAGCCCAAGTCGAAGAAGAAGAGGAAGGCGTGATCACTCCTCGCGAGTCAGGGATCGCGAGGGCGGTCATCGCTAGCGAGAGAAGGCCCCATCCAGCTGAAGGATGGGTCGAAGTGGACGTCGGGGGAAGAAAGTTCAAGTTAGGGGGATCCCTCGTTGAAGAAGAGCGAAGGCTGATCATGGGTGTGATTGAGAAGCACATGAATGCCTTCGCATGGTCAGCATCCGACATGCCAGGAATCGACCCCGATTTCCTCTGCCATCATCTGTCGATGGACCCTATGGTTCGACCTGTGCGACAGAGGCGAAGGAAATTCAACGAGGAGAAGAGGAAGGTGATCCACGACAAAGCGCAGAAGCTCCTTGCCGCAGGGCACATCAGAGAAATCCAGTACCCCGAGTGGCTAGCGAATGTGGTACTGGTTCAAAAGGCAAGCGGCAAGTGGAGAATGTGCGTGGACGTCACTGACCTCAACAAGGCGTGCCCCAAGGATTCTTACCCCTTACCCAGCATAGATGCTCTAGTTGATAGCGCCTCGGGGGGAAAGTTACTCAGCTTCTTGGACGCTTTCTCAGGGTATAACCAGATCAGGATGCACCCAATGGATGAATGCAAGACTGCGTTTATGACCGAACGGTCTTGCTATTGCTACAAGGTCATGCCATTTGGGTTAAAGAATGCGGGGGCTACCTACCAGCGGCTCATGGATAGGGTGCTCTCGCCCATGCTGGGAAGGAACGTACACGCCTATGTAGATGACATGGTGGTTACGTCCCAAGAGAAGAAGCATCATGCAGCTGATCTGGAAGAGCTATTCACCACCATTGCCAAGTACAGGCTGAAGCTCAACCCTGAGAAATGCATTTTTGGTGTAGAGGCTGGGAAGTTCTTGGGTTTCCTCTTAACAGAGCGGGGAATCGAAGCTAACCCGGAGAAGTGTGCGGCGATCGTGGCAATGAGGAGCCCAATGACGGTGAAGGAGGTGCAGCAGCTCACCGGTCGCTTGGCAGCTCTGTCCCGGTTTATGTCCGCTGGAGGGGAGAAAGGTCACCCATACTTCCAGTGTCTCAAACGCAACAGCAGATTTCTCTGGACACAGGAGTGCGAGGAGGCCTTCATCAAGTTAAAGGGGTACCTGGCGAGCCCACCAGTCTTGCGAAAACCCCAGGTAGGCATCCCTCTTCGTCTATATTTTGCTGTGACGGAGAGAGCAGTCAGCTCGGTCCTGGTGCAAGAGCAGAACCAGGCCCAGAGGCCTGTTTACTTCGTGAGTAAAGTACTGCAAGGCCCTGAAACGAGGTACCAAGCCCTCGAGAAGGCTGCTCTGGCGGTGGTGTTTTCAGCTAGAAGACTCAGGCATTACTTCCACAGCTTCACAGTGGTGGTGATGACTGATCTGCCTATCCAGAACGTATTGAAGAAACCTGATGTAGCAGGCAGGATGGTCAAATGGGCAGTAGAATTGTCAGAATTTGATATTCAGTACGAGCCCCGAGGACCGATCAAGGGGCAGGTGTTCGCGGACTTTGTGGTCGAGCTGTCATCAATCGCGACACCTGCAGAAGGGCTAGATTTCCGATGGGTGTTATCGGTGGATGGCTCCTCTAATCAGCAA
Source organism: Phaseolus vulgaris (assembly GCF_000499845.2). Lineage (NCBI taxonomy): Eukaryota > Viridiplantae > Streptophyta > Magnoliopsida > Fabales > Fabaceae > Phaseolus > Phaseolus vulgaris. Next base: position 24,252,047 of record NC_023749.2, read on the forward strand.
GGAAGCGGCGCTGGAGTCATCCTGGAAGGACCAAACGGGGTACTGATCGAGCAGTCCCTCCGCTTTGCCTTCAAAGCTAGCAACAATCAGGCGAAGTATGAGGCCCTGATCGCAGGAATGTTGCTAGCAAGAGAAATGGGAGCAAGAAATCTGCTGGCCAAGAGCGACTCTTTACTGGTCACCGGGCAGGTTACGGGGGAGTTCCAAGCGAAGGATCCCCAAATGGCAGCCTACTTGGAGTATGTGCAACTCCTGAAGACGTCCTTCGCCGAGTTTGAGTTAGTGCACGTGCCAAGAGAGCAAAATGCCCGAGCAGACCTGCTTGCCAAGCTGGCCAGCTCAGGCAAGGGGGGGAAGCAGAGGACCGTCATTCAGGAGACCCTGAAGGTGCCGCGCGCGTTCGTATCAGACAACCAGGTGCTTCATGTATACAAGTCAATGGAGCGTCTAACGATCGGTCATCGGTCGTTGACTCAAGAAACGCTGAGAGCACCGAGGGTGAGATCGCGACCGTCAAAGATCGATGAGTCGATGGAGGTCCACGCGGAGAAGGAACCTGACACCTGGATGACGCCATACCAGCTATACTTAGAAGATGGTGTACTCCCGCTCGATCTGGCAGAGGCGAAAAGAATAAAGAGGGGTTCAAGTAAGTTTACTCTTATAGATGGAAGCCTATTTAGATTTGGATTCTCTCACCCTGTGCAGATCTGTGTACACGGCGAGCAATGCACCAGGCTCATGTCTGAGCTGCACGAGGGGGTGTGCAGAAGCCACGTAGGTGGTCGCGCTTTGGCAAGTAGAGTACTCCGCGCGGGGTACTACTGGCCAAAGCTGAAGGAAGATTGCATAAGGTTTGCTCAGCGATGCAAACAGTGTCAACTGCATGCAGACTGGCACAAGGCACCCCCTGAGGAGTTGAGGTCCATCCATAGCCCGTGGCCATTCCATACATGGGGGATTGACATCTTAGGACCCTTTCCCCTGGCGACAAGGCAGATGAAGTTCCTCATCGTGGCCATCAAGTATTTCACCAAGTGGGTGGAGGCAGAGCCAGTCGCACACATCACCGCACAGAAAGTCGAACACTTCGTCTGGAAGAACATTGTCTGCCGCTTTGGAATACCCAAGAGGCTGGTTTCCGACAATGGCACCCAGTTCACAAGCCATCAGCTAAGGAAGATGTGTGAAGAGTTAAAAATACAACAGGTTTTCGCTTCAATGGAGCACCCACAAACCAATGGGCAGGTGGAGTCAGCAAATCGAGTGCTGCTCAGGGGGCTGAAGCAAAGACTAGACAAGGCCAAAGGAGGCTGGGCAGAGGAGGTCCCCAGAATTGTATGGTCTTATCATACCACCCCACAGTCCAGCACCCATGAGACACCCTTCAGCCTTGTCTATGGGACAGACGCCATGATTCCTGTGGAGATACAGGAGAGCTCCCCCAAATTCTTGAACTTCATTGCTGAAGAGTCCAATGAAGAGCGTAAGGTGAATCTGGATCTCCTAGACGAAGTGCGAGAAGAGGCCAGAGTCAGTGCTGAAGCTGTGAAGAGAAGAGTAGAGCGGAGGCACAACTCTAAAGTGAGGCCCAGGCGCTTCCAGGAAGGTGATCTGGTGATGAGAAAGGCGCATCAGAATGACATGCAGAACAAGTTATCCCCAAAGTGGACAGGCCCGTACAGAGTGGTGGAGACATTGGAGAACGGAGCCTATCGCCTAGAGACTTTGGAGGGAGGAGCAATCCCCAGAACGTGGAACGCCACCCATTTAAAATTTTATTTAAGTTAAAGTTGTACAGTAATGGCGTTCTCGCGCTAAAAGATACATGCTTTGTATGTGGTGGAAACAGTTGAACAGACAAGGGGGCACTCTTTTCCCTGAGGAGGGTTTTTAACGAGGCCACCCAATTAAAGAAAAATTTCCAGCATATCAAGTGTGCTCAAGTATTAAAGTTAAAATCCTCCTTGCCCCAGGTGCAAGTGCAGGTGATTGGTTAGGCCCTACTTGCCCGAGGCGCAAGTACTGGCACCGATCTAAGTCTTCCTCACCCCAGGTGTGAGCGCAAGTAGTTAAAGGTTTGAAAAGCCAGGGGTGCTAGTAAGACCAAGGGAGGGAAAGGAAAGGTTTTGACAAAACGTCCTTACCCACTTGGCATACACCAATATTGGCCCAGTAAGACTCTTAGTCCGAAACCCTTCTCACCCCAGGAGTGAGGCTGGGAATGAGCGACTCAACCCGCCAAAGGGTGATGACCTTGGGGAAAGTAAGAGGGGTTAGCGAGAAACACTTTTCTTTCCCCAAGACGAGGCATCACCTTGAGCGATCGGTGTCAAAGTCCTCTATGCACTTAGCGCTAGAGCGACAGAGAAAGCTAAGTAAAGACTAAAGAACGATCACTGATGAGTCGTCAGTAATTGGCTAGTGGTGCAAAACAGCGCACGAGGACTGTTAAACACCAAGTTGAGAGAATAGCCAGTCGTGATCAAGTAGAAGCGAAAGAATAAGAGAAGCAGATCGCGCTAAGCCTAAGCTGGTTAACACTTAGTCGTGTGCGAAAGGAAAGGTAAAGCCCAAGATCGCGCTGAACCTAAGCTAGCTAACAGTTAGTCGCGCACATAAAGATAAGTGAAGTTCAAAGAAAATACAAGGGAAGAAACTGATGCAAGAAAAGAAGCATTGAGATATTACATTCATAGCCAAGTCTTATACAATTTTAAAGTACAAAGAAAAATTGTGCAGAAGTTAAATTTACAGAGAAGAGAAAAGGTTTAAGGGGCAGGAGGGATGAGCTTTCCATCCACCACTTCATGGTAGATGCTGAACTGCGAGAGGTCCAGGTCTGGGAGAACGCATTTGATTTGCTCGAGTGCTAGCTCGAATCCGTCTGTAAGGGCATCAGCACCCACGTTCATCAAATCAGCCTTCTCCACCTCCAGTTCTTGCTTTGAAGCCTCCGCAGCATCTCTCTCAGTGGTGACGGCAGCAAGGGAGGAGGCAGCTTCAGACAGTTTGCCCACCACCTCCTCAAGTCTTTTCTCCCCAGCAGCAGCTGCTTCTTTGGCGGACTCGAGCTCCCCCAATAGCTGAGTGTTCTGTTGGCGCAGGGAGGAAGTCTCGGCCTTAAGCTCCACCACCTCGCAGTCCAAAGAGCTCACCATCTGCCCCATCAAGATCTCCGTCTTGATGGTCTCTTAGACCTGCGCTAGGTATTCCCTCCTAGCCTTCTCCACCATGCCTCGCATCAGTTCAACAGACCCTTGAGCGGCTTCGAAGTCACTTCGCAGTGACTCCTTGTCGTGCTCAAGCTCCTTCACCCTCTTCTCCAGGGCTATTTGTTTGCGATGCTGGGTGGAGAATTCCAGAGAGAGCACCACCTGCCTTGCCAGGTGCATGTCAACCTCGTCACCATTCCACTCGACGAGCTCCCAGTTACTTATGAGCTGTCGAACTAGGGTGATGACCTTGCTGAAATTCTCGTGGGTGGCCCCAGAAGCGCTTGGGCGCGAGCTAGACCCACCACATTCAGCAGGCGGTAGGAATTGGCAGCAGTGGTGGTGGTGCACCCCCAGTTTGGGCAGAAGCACCCCCAGCAGGATGAGCGGATAGACCAGGTGATTGGCCTGCTGGGGGGGAAGATGGCAGCTTGGTAGCTGGAGGCAACTGCTGGCCTGGAGAAGGAGGGTTGATGGGCTCTGTGGCAGTTTGAGCGCAGGGAGGAGGGGAAGACCCTTCCTCTACTTCCACCACCTCAATCTCTCCAGGCTGGAGAGATGAGGCCCCCTCAACTGCTGATCTTTTCCTCTGGCGGTGTACAAGAGGAGAGCCTGAGCTCTCCTCTTCAGTCGAAGCGGCAGCAGCAGCAGCAGTTGAAGTGGAAGCCTTCACCAGCCTTTTCCTTTTCTTCCCTTGCTCGGGGCCTCCAGTTGGCGCGACCGAGAGTGGGGGGGCTGCGATGGGCTCAGTTGTAGAGGAAGAGGAGCCAGTGCCCTTGGCTCCCCTACGTTTGGCAAGCTCCAGTAAAGCTAGCTTCCTGTCCTTCCCCGACATTGAGTCTGCATGCATGGAAAAAGGAAGAGTTAGATGACCAAGATATGCAAGTAAGTTAAAAAACACATAAAAGCATGCATGGAAAGGTGCAGGTATCCTAAGAGGGAAATGAAGAGCTACCTATATACTTCTTTAAGGCCACCACATCGAACTCGTCTTTGATGAGACGAGCAGAATTGTACTTGGCCCCCAGGAGCAGCCCGCACAGCTCGCGCTCATAAGGGGCCATGGCTTCGAGGTCCCTGGATTTCTTGAACTCAACTCCAGGAACCCAGTAGAGGGGGTACCCCTCGAGCAGACTTGGACTTTGAGGGGTAGCAGATATCATGTAGAATCTGCCCTTCCAATCTTTGAAGGATTGCTGGTACAGGCCCAGGAGCACCCGTCCAGCAACCCCGTTCAGGCTGACCCAGGACCTGTCCCCAGGGTTCTTCGCTTCGAAGAAATAGAGGAACACGTCCACGGAGGCGTTGTGCCCGAAATAGTTGCAGAGGATTTGAAACGCCCGGATGAAGGCCCAGGCATTTGGATGGAGTTGGCAGGGCGCGACGTTTAACTCCATCATCAGCTCTTTTTCGAAGAAAGTGAAAGGGAGGCGCAGCTTTAGTCTCTTGAAAATGGCGGAGTAGATGAAGACGAAGGGCACCCCATTGGTGGCCCTGTCATCCGCGCAGATAGGCATTCCTCGAGGAGGAATGAAGATCTGGATGTTGAAGTCATTCTCCCTGTCGATGGAGCAGGAAGGCTCGTCGGGGTTGCGACTTAGCAGGGACGTGAGATGACCCTTAGGCAGCAGGGTGGAGGTTTCAGCGAGCAATGCCAGGGGAGCCCATTCGTAGACCCTGGCATTGTCGTGGTAGGAGGTAGCCACAGGCGGTGGTGGAGCTGGCGCACTCGCAGAAGGCTGTGCACCAGAAGAAGAGGCAATGATGCGCGCAGTTTGTTTCAAGCGAGCCATCGTGAGATAGCTGCAAATGGAGGAAAAAAGAAAAAGTCAGAATGAATGGGAGAAGAAGGAATGATGAATGTTTCGGTGAAAACAGAAAAGGGAAAGGAAAAGGAGATGCCTAGATGAAAAGAAGAAGAAGAAGAAGCAGAAGCCAGGGTAAGAGCACGAAAAAACCCTAGCGCGGGTTCGAGAGAGGGAAATAGAGAAGATGAATGCATGATAACCAGAATGATAAATGCAATTGGTAAATATGACCAAAAAGGGGCCAGGGAGAAGAAAAACCATACCTTTGGATGATCGCAAAAGTTTGGGAAGCAGAGAATTTGAAGAAAGATGGGTGCGCAGAGGAGAAGTTCGCAGAGAGTCTGGGAGTCGAATGAAGAAAATGGAGGAACAGTGAAAGGGCGTGCCAATTTGAATAAGAGAAGCGCTAGCGACGCACAGCGCTGGCCGTTGATGGGGCCACGTGTCGCGAGATTAAGAAAGGAAGTCCAAACGTTAAAGAAGCAGCACGTGAGGTGGCACGTGAGGCGGCCCCACTTGCCACGTGGACTGAGGGCACGACCGCTTAGTCTCTTCGCTGAGAACGAGTTCTCGACTCGAGACTGGGGGGCTTGTGATCCGATCGGTCATCGGTGGTCGATGACGTCAGCAACAGAGAACCACGTGGACCACTCGAAGGGTGACACGTGGACCAGGTGGCAGAGAGGTCAGGGGGACGATCGCCAAGAGCGGTGATCGGTGGTCAGTAACCAAGTTCCCAGACTCGCGCCTGGAGGCAGAGCGCGAGTCGAGAATAAACACTGATCAGTCATCGGGTGTATTGTCATCGGGGTCTCGTGTTACACGCAGTTAAACTGGGACTGAGGTTCCCAGCGAGAGCGTTACGCATGGATCTCGCATGAGCACACCTCAGGGAATCATGCACGAGAGTGGCCTGAGGGAACTAGTAAACCAGTCAGTGATTGGTGATTCCCTCAACCCATTACGTGCGTGGCATCGTGAAGGGTAAGTCGCCTACGCAGAGAGCAACGTTTGGTGAGTGTGCCTAGACCAGCCACACCCGACGTTCTCCTAAGAGTATGCGATTTACCCAGATAAGAGAAATATCCTAAGCTACTCCGCGAGGGCGTAACTTAGGCACACAAAGAGAAGCGCTAGAGCCCTTCCAGTAAATGACACGTGTGTGGTTAGATGTGAGTTGCAGGCCTCCACGTGTCACCATCTGAGAGGGGTGCGGTCCAGACAAAGGTGCACTCCGTACCATTAAGGGTACAGACAGGCGCAGCCCAGCACAGAGACGCGCGGACACGCACAGACACCCACACTCTCTGATTCTGTAGGTACACTGTCTCTGAAAAGCGTAACAGGTTTCTGACACATGCCAGAAAAGCATAACAGAATTCTGTTATGCCCAGAAGCAGAGACAGAGAGATAAAAGGAGGAATCAGGGAGAGAAGTGGGGAGACGAGAAACAGAGAGCAAGAGTTTTTCACACACACTACTAGTTTTCTCATTTGGTGGTTCTGTGGACTAACTTAATCGTCGGAGTGCAAACGGCCGCTAGAGGCGCCGTCTGTGTGTTTTGCAGGTCACGTTTGGAGATCCAAGAGAAGGTTCTGAGGGTGATTCTGTAGAAAACGCAGTCGCGTAGACGGGACAGAGTGTGCTACAGAGCGATTCCTCCACGTTCGAGTTGCCGGCAGGATCAGTCTTAAAGGCGCTGAACATTTTATCCTTAAATGCGCTTTAAGACTCTTTAAGGCGCTGAACGTTTTATTCTTACGTGATAGGCCTAAGCAAGCAAAGCCACGCCAGAGCAGTTATCAAGTGCCGTGAGTTGTGATCGAAGTCAGAAGTAAAAGAAGTCAAGTACAATGAAGATTTGTGCCAAGTTCAAGCAGGTTAGCAGTTAGACATGCATGGCAAGAGATAAAAACTAAGAGATACACAACAGAAGAAACAGTAAGAAGAAAGTGGCATTCTTATATACAATAAGAGTGTTTACATTCAAAGTTTATGTACAAGAAGGTAGAGACAAAACAACAATGATCAAGGGCGAATGATCTCGCCGTCCACCACCTCGAAGTCCATGGCGAATTGAGAGTAGTCAGCCTCCGGAAAGACGCACTTAACTTGCTCGAGGGCCAAGTCAAAACCCTCGGCAAAGGTGTCAGCAGCCTCTTCCAAAAGCTTGGTCTTCTCAGCCTCGAGTTCAGCCTTGTCGGTCTCGAGCACGACCTTCTCGGTGACAAGGGTGGCGATGGTGGACTCGGCTTCCTTAAGCTTGGACCCTTGATCATTGGCACGCCTCTCGTTCGCTGCGAGAGCCTCCGCCAGATTTGCGATCTGTTGGCGCAGGAAGAGAGTGCAAACCAATATATTTTTTGAGCGTCTCCGCGTCGAATTCGTGCTTGATGAGTGTGGAGGAGCCGAATTTAGCGCCCAAGCTCGAGAGTAGGCTACACAGCTCGCGCTCGTAGGGTGCCATAGCCTCCAAGCCCCAAGGTTTTTTGAACTCTACCTTGGGAACCCAGTAAAGTGGGAAGCCCTCAAGTAGAGTCGAGTTATGCTCGTTGGAGGTGATCATATAGAACCTACCCTTCCAGTCCTTGAAGGATTGTTGGTATAGGCCCAAGATCACTCTCCTTGTCACGCCGTTCAGGCTCACCCATGACCGATCGCCTGGGTTCTTGGCCTCGAAGAAGTGGAGGAAGACGTCGGTTGAGGGAGGGTGGCCAAAGTGGTTGCTACCCTCAGTGGACATCTTCCTCCACTTTTTTGAAGTGGAGAAGCAAGGGAAGAGCCTCTGGGTAAGCTTCTCTGGGTCGCCGGAAGGATAATCCTCACCGTCTTCCAAAACTCCTACAAAGGGTGGAAGGGTAAGTTCTTTAGGGTGTGTTGCACAAAACACGACCCCACAGCCCTGGACGGCTTCCCCTTGTACTGGTGAAAGAGCCAAGGCTGATTAAGCCCAAGTCCCTAGACGAACTACCCTCTGCTGATAGAGAGGTATGTGTGGCTCTAGCTGGCATGGGAATTGTCTTCAACACCGCAGAGCTCATTGCTCGTGAGTTTGATGCGGACGCCCTGTCTCAGTACTTTGGTAGGAATCTGCGCCTATACTTATGATCCTGCCGGTTGACCCAGCGCAAGAGCGTTGCCTCGTCACGATCTTCCCCACCAGCTTGACATCACGTGCCCTTCAAGTCCACACCACAGATAGCCTCTCTGAGAACCTAAAACACAAGGTGGCGCCTCTGCGGCCGGTGGCGCCTCTGCGGCCGGTGGCGCTCCGACGCTCAAGTCAGTAACAAGAACACCCAAAAACTGAGAGAAAAATATACTCTGTAGAATCGTACTAAAGTGCACACAACCCTAGCAATGAGCCGTAATGAAAAACGTACCTCTACAAATTCTGTTATGTTTACCTTTATAGCTAGGTTTTTTCTCTCTCCATGAAGTTACGCTTTAGACGCGTGGCTCGCATCCAAGCCTGCACGTGTCACCATCTGGGCTGGGGTAGCAGGTAGTACCCAGCCCTACACGTGTCATCATCTGAGCTAGGATAACTCGAGCGTCACTTCTATACTGTATCCAACCCTACACATGTCATCATCTGGGTTGGGATAACTTGAGCGTTATTTCTGTGTAGTAACCATTCGCGCGGCTAAGTCTCCTATTCAAGGAGTAATCTAGCACGTAACACACTCTGGGACACCACCTGACAATGCGAGTATCGGATGCGGCAAAGTGCACCATCTTTGTGATATCGCTTGTCGCAAGTGGCTCCTTCCTTATTGCTGCGCCATACATGTTCTAGCTGAGGAAACCTTGCCACCAGCGAATGTCCACTCTGGGAATCCTGCCATTGATGGGCAAGTTGTTCCCTTCAACCCACTCGACCTTCACGCCCCATGCTGTCGTAACAATCGTCTTACTGAACTTGCGCGCCTGAACGTACTCTTCTGAGCCTCCAGCAGCTTTAACCAAGTTTACTGGGAGATCCGGTGATGTGCTCCTCGCGGCGACGTCAGACCACCTAATCTCCCATTATCTAACACGTCGATGGCACACAAACCCGGCGACAATCGACCATGTTCACTATAGAACGTTGTACCGACCAGGTCATCGGGTATGATGACGTGGACAAAAGAAAGGTAGGTAGTCAAGAAGTCAACGTAGTCGCCGTATGTAAAAGCAGCGGTCTGCAGTATAAATAATCGGTTATCGCCGAGATGTGTCACCACCGAGACGGTTCATCGCCCATCGCCCAAGAGAAGCATCGCGCAGAAGAGACATCGCCTAAACGGACATCGCCTGAGTAAGACATCGCCTTAGCAAGACATCGCCTAAAGAATCAACCCGTATGACGTAAGCATTTCACAGAGAGGGGGGCCACACGAGGGAATAACCCTAAGTTGGGCAGCGACGCTGTGGGTCCCTGTGTACAGAATAAATGATCAAGTCAAAGGGGCACGTGGTAATACCCACGTGCTCATTGAAGGTACCCAGGGAAAGCTGCATGCATGACACGTGTCCATTTAGGGGATTCGAACGATATGATGGCGCGATAAATACAGCGCTCAAGTTAGAGCCCAAGGGGCCGTGGGATTATACATTGCACTCCAAGGTAAGGGAAGTCCATGGGCCAGATACGCTAAGATCCTAAAGATAGCGGCGCAAGGACCTTCTCCAAGGAACCCTAGATAATAGCAGGCAACGCAGAGGTAAAACCCTAGTTTTCACTTATATATAGGGCGCAAACAAGCCCTAGAGAGGTACGTGTTTTTCAGTCCACAGTTACACGAGTTTAACCTAGTTCCCAGATAGACATACAGAGCGAAGACCCTAATTGTCCTTGACGGCGCATCCGCTGAGAGTACAAGACAATTAGGGCAACACAGTTAAATCATACAATTTCAGTCATTGAGATAATTATACAGTTTCTAGTATTTTGGTGTTTCTCGCTAGCTGACTTGATCGTCGGAGTACAAACGGCCGCGAGGGCGCTCCTTTGTTCTTCTTTTTTCAGGTCTGACAAACGAAGCAAAACGAAGGTGCCCTAACTCGTTAAGACAAGCCACGCATAAAGACCCAGGTTAACCGGCCGGAACATCTGGCGCCCACCGTGGGGCCGATATAAACATCGGTTCCACCACACAAGATTTCAGTTCAAGATTTTCAACACTCAGATAAGTCGAGAGGATCCCCGGAGAGCCATGGCCACCCGACCAGCACGCGCTAGGAGTGAAGAAATGACCCTACAGCAGCTCATAGGGATGGTGCACGGGCTACAAGACGCAGTGGCCGCCTCGAATGTAGAACAGGAACGCATGCAGGCGGACCTCACAGCTTCTCAAGTAAGAAGCGAGGAACTCCACCGCACCAACGAGGAGTTACGTCATAGATGGCGGGGCAGAGACGAACCGGAGGCTACATCCCCACCCAGGGAATTCACAACACCGTTTTCACAAGCAATCTTGGAGACAGCAATTCCCAACACGTTCACGGGACCCAAAGCAACGTTCACAGGAACGGAGGACCCTGAAGCGCACCTCACGGCGTTCCACACACAGATGTTACTGGTAGGTGGATCGGACGCTGCTAAATGCAAGCTTTTCATGAGCACCCTGACAGGGATGGCCATGGACTGGTTCATCAGCCTCCCAGAGGGCCACGTCACGTCCTTCGCCCAACTTTCAAAACTATTTAGAGAACAGTACCTAGCCAACAGAACTCCCGCCCCAGTCTCGTACGACCTCTTTGACGTCAAGCAGTTCCAAGGTGAAACCCTAAAGGAATATATAAGCCGCTTCAGGGCACAGGTGGTGAAAGTAGGTACCAAGGAGGAACCCATGATTGTGTACGCGTTCAAGAAGGGAGTGCGCCCCGGATCTTTCAGCAAGACGCTTAACCGCAGTCGCCCCAAAACTTTCGCTGAAATAAGGCGACAGGCGGTGGAACATATTGCCTCAGAAGGTGAAACGTACGAAAAATGTACAACCACTATGCCGGCGCGCCCCAAGGCACAGATACGCACGCAACCTATTCAGGTTCACCAAGCTGTCACAGAGAGGAAACACTTTGACAGGAAACGCGCTTACGAGCCACGAAGGACTCAACCTAAGAGTCGAGTAGAGGAAGGGAGGGAAGTACGCAAACCGCCAAGACACAATTTCGTGATGGAACTCAAAGATCTGATTGCGATACCCAGCATAGCCGACAGGGGACCGGCGCGAGCTCAACCCGTCAGGGTCAATGAGACCACGACGGGAAGAAAGAAGCCAGAGGCGAGACGCCCCTACGAGGCCAGAAAACCCCAGCCCCGGGGTCCAGCGGGAGGCGATCGCCCAGCCAGAGAAAGAGCGAGACCGACGAGGTACAGTTTTGTGGTAGAACTGAAAGACCTGATCGCCGTGCCTAATATAGCCGAGAGGCTGAGGCGACCGGCGAAGACCGACAAGGTGTTAGGGCCTCGCAATGACTCTTGGTGCGAGTTCCACGAAGCTTTCGGGCACCACATTGATAACTGCCTGTTGTTGGGTTACCAGGTAGATGAGCTGGTGAGAACTGGGTTTTTGAAGGATTATGTCGCAGAGCCCACAACGACCGCCACCTTGCCACCGTCGGCGGAAGAACCAGCACACGAGATGCCTGTGCTTGGTGAGGTCCACACCATTGCTGGAGGTTTTTCCGGCGGGGGACCCACCGCCTCCCAGCGGAAGAAATACGCGAGGGGGGTAAATTCGATTGAAGAGAGGCTCTCGGGGGAGCCATGGGAGTCGGATCTCGTGTTCACGAGAAGAGACCTCCGAGATGTGGTACCCCACGACAACGATCCCGTTGTCATCTCGGTCGTCACAGCCGGAAGGAAGGTGCACAGAGTGCTTGTCGACCAAGGAAGTTTGGCAGACGTCATGTTTCTGTCAACCTTTAATAAATTACGGTTGTCCCCCGATCTGTTGAGTCCCTATACGGGGTGCCTGTATGGGTTCGGGGATAACCAGGTGGAAGTCCGGGGTTACCTGGAGTTGAGGACTACGTTCACACACGGAGAGGCCTCCCGTACCGAAAGCATCCGGTACCTGGTCGTGAATGCCAGCTCCGCCTACAATATTTTGCTGGGCAGGCCGACGTTAAACCGTTTGAACGCGGTGTCCTCCACACGCCACATGAAGATGAAGCTGTCGGACCTCAATGGCCAGGTGATAGTCATGAGGTCGGACCAGGAGGAGGCCAGGAAATGCTATGAGAACAGCCTGAAAACGAAGAGAGGCGTGTTCATGGTGTATGAACGTCCGTCGAGCGCGGACACGACGATGATTGAGGCGACGCCCGCTAGGCCGACGCCTAATGAGGCCATAGCGGAGAGGGCGATGCCCGAAGCAGATGCGCCTATGGAGGAAGGCCCTGACGACGCGGCGCCCATGGAAGAGGTGGCGCCCGTCGAAGACGATAGCAGGGAACAGCCTGCGGCTAACGCCGTAGATAGGGAGATTGGCGGCAAGACATTCAAGTTAGGAAGTTCGCTGAGCCCAGAAGAACAGGAAGGAGTGGCGGAAGTGATTTCACGCCACCTGGATGCCTTCGCATGGTCCGCCTCGGATATGCCAAGCATCGACCCCGATTTCCTGTGTCACCACCTCAGCATGGACGCCACGGTCCGCCCCGTGCGTCAGAGAAGGAGAAAGTTCAATGAGGAACGATAGCAGGTGGTGAAAGACGAAACGCAGAAGCTGTTAAGTGCAGGCCACATCAGAGAGATTCAATACCCTGAGTGGCTTGCCAACGTCGTCTTGGTGAAAAAGGCGAACGGAAAGTGGAGGATGTGTGTTGACTTCACGGACCTGAATAAGGCATGCCCGAAGGACTCGTATCCACTGCCCAGCATCGACGCCTTGGTAGACAGTGTGTCCGGCAGCAAGGTGCTGAGTTTCCTGGACGCCTTTTCAGGGTACAACCAAATCAAGATGCATCCAAGAGACGAGAAAAAAACGGCATTCATGACTGAGACCTGCAGTTACTGCTATAAGGTGATGCCTTTTGGGCTGAAAAATGCGGGCGTCACGTACCAAAGGTTAATGGACAAGGTCCTGGCGCCAATGCTCGGGAGGAATGGGTACGCCTATGTAGACGACATGGTGGTGGCGTCGCAGAATAGGGCGCAGCACATGGCGGACCTGGAGGAGTTGTTCGTCACAATATCCAAGTACCGCCTCAAGTTAAACCCGGAGAAGTGTGTTTTCGGGGTAGAGGCCGGTAAGTTCTTGGGTTTTATGCTCACAGAGAGGGGGATAGAGGCGAACCCCGACAAATGCGCGGCGATTATCGCCATGCGAAGCCCGACGTCGGTAAAGGAGGTGCAGCAGCTGACAGGGCGGATGGCAGCGCTCTCGAGGTTTGTTTCCGCCGGAGGAGAGAAGGGGCACCCCTATTTCCAGTGCCTCAAGAGAAATAGTCGCTTTGCATGGACTGATGAATGCGAAGCGGCTTTCATTAAGTTGAAGGAGTACCTGGCGACGTCACCGGTCCTCTGCAAGCCGGTAGCGGGCGTGCCCCTCCGGTTATATTTTACTGTAACGGAGCGGGCCATCAGTTCTGTGTTAGTCCAGGAGCAGGACCAGAGTCAGAAGCCCATCTATTTTGTAAGCAAGGCATTACAGGGAGCTGAGACGAGGTACCAAGCGCTAGAGAAGGCGGCGCTAGCGGTAGTATTTTCTGCCAGGAGGCTCCGTCATTACTTCCACAACTTTACGGTGGTGGTGATGACCAACCTCCCTATACAGAAAGTGCTGCAGAAGCCTGATGTGGCGGGAAGAATGGTGCGCTGGGCGGTAGAACTGTCAGAATTCGACATCCAGTATGAGCCTAGAGGACCCGACGGCATACTGATCGAGCAGGCCCTGCGCTTCGCCTTCAAGGCAAGTAACAATCAGGCAGAATACGAAGCCCTGATAGCAGGAATGCTCCTGGCCAAGGAGATGGGCGCGCAGAACCTCCTGGTGAAGAGCGACTCCCAGCTGATTACGGGGTAGGTGTCGGGTGAGTTCCAGGCGAAGGACCCACAGATGGCGGCATATTTGAAATACGTCCAGTTGTTGAAGGGAGCATTCAACGCTCTTGAGCTGATACATGTCCCGAGGGAGCAGAATGCCAGAGCTGACCTGCTTGCAAAGCTGGCCAGCTCAGGCAAGGGGGGTAGACAGAGGACAGTGATCCAAGAGACTCTCAAAGCTCCGCGTAGATTCGTGGAAGACAACAGGGTGGATGTCCTCCAGATTTATATATCAAGGGGAAGGCCAAGGAGTCATTGCTCTTTGACCCAAGATACGCAGAGGGCGCCCCGCATCAGCATGTACGCGGGCGTGCCCGAGGGAGAGCAGATGCAGGTATGCGTTTTGGCCAAGGGAGACACCTGGATGACGCCCTACAAGCGATACCTGGCGGATGGGGCTCTCCCAGTGGAGCCTGAGAGGGTAAAAAGGTCAAAAGAAATGCCGCAAGATATACTTTGGTGGATGGGGTGCTGTTCAGGCACGGTTTCACTCACCCTATCCTAACATGCGTCAGTGGCGACGAGTGCACCAGGATAATGGCGGAGCTACACGAAGGCATCTGCGGGAGCCATGTAGGGGGAAGATCCCTAGCCTCCAAGGTAATACGCGCAGGTTTCTTCTAGCCAACAGTGAAAGAGGACTGCGCACGACACGCCCAGCGGTGCAGGCAATGCCAAAAGCACGCCGACTGGCACAAGGCGCCGCCAGATGAATTGCGATCCATATACAGCCCGTGGCCTTTCCATACATGGGGAATCGACATCCTGGGCCCATTCCCACTGGCAATCAGGCAGATGAAGTATTTGATCGTCGCCATCGAATACTTCACTAAGTGGATAGAGGCAGAGCCCGTAGCACAGATCACTGCGCACAAGGTACAACATTTTGTGTGGAAGAACATTGTGTTCCGCTTTGGCGTACCCAGGCGCTTGATATTCGATAACGGGACCCAGTTTGCCAGCCAGCAGTTGAGAAATCTGTGCGCTGAGGTAGGAATCAAACAGGTGTTCGCATCGGTTGAACACCCCAGACCAACGGACAAGTGGAGTCAGCAAACAGAGTTCTGCTGAGGGGGTTAAAAGAAGGTTAGAGAAAGCCAAAGGGCGTGGGCGGAAGAGGTACCAAGAATCGTATGGGCATATCACACCACGCCCCAATCCTCTACTATGGCGACGCCTTTCAGTTTGGTGTACGGGTCGGACGCGATGATTCCGGTAGAAATACACGAGAGCTCGCCACGTTTTCAAAACTTTGTGGCGGAGGAGTCCAATGAAGAGAGGCGGGTAAACCTGGATCTGCTAGACGAGGCCAGAGAAGAAGCTAGAATCAAAGCGGAAGCAGTAAAGAGAAGAGTAGAGCGACAATACAACTCTAAGGTAAAGTCGCGACAGTTTCAGATTGGCGACCTGGTTATGAGAAAGGCCCACCCATACGAGTTGGAGAATAAACTGTCTCCTAAGTGGACCGGACCCTTCAGAATTACTGAGGCTAAGGGCAACGGTTCATACAACCTAGAGACCTTGGAGGGGGGTCCCATCCCACACAGTTGGAATGCAGCCAATTTAAAATTTTACTTCAGTTGACTTATGTAAGCAGTTATGTAACAATTTAGTTGGAGGGGACGCTCTTTTTCCCTCTCGGGGGTTTTTTAATGAGGTCACCCTAATAAAAGGTAAAACCAGTTTGAGAAAAAGAAGTGCCTTGGTTTTTAGCCTTTATCTTTCTCCGTTTGAAGTAATGTAAGGCGTCGCCAAGAAAGAAGGTGTCGCCTAGGTCAAGGCGTCGCCAAGAAGGAAGGCGTCGTCAAGAAGGAAGGCGTCGCCTGGATGGAGGCAGGCGCCGTTGATGAACATGGCGAAGGAAAGCGCACAATATGCGAAACGTATGCAGAGTAAAGTGACGTTGCAAAAATCAATTATGATATAGGAAAAAGTTGGTGTTACAAGCAATGTTCAATACAATGGAAGTAGCGCAAATAGGGCAAATATTACGACTCATGCAAGTCACAAAAGAGCCACTTTTCAGTGGCCATCAGAGTCAGCAGTGGAGGAAGACGAAGCCCTGATCCCAGCCCGCAGAGCTCGAGTAAGTCGTGTCCTCCTTTCTTGGCTTATTTTCGAACCTGCACCAAGGGAGATAAACGTGTCAGAGATACCATGAAGCAAGACATGCACGTTTGGAAAGCGATAAAGGCCAAAGTTTCTAGGGCAGTTACTCTTACATATGTACTTTTCGAGAGTCCCAGCGTTGAACTCCAGGCTGATCAAAGTGGCAGAGTCAAAACCTCCCGCCTCAGCAAGAATCCGGCAAGCTATTTGATCACTTGGAGCCAGTTTCTTGAAGGGTTTGGTTTTGAGGGCCCTCGCCTCTCTCACCCAGTACAGCGGAAACCCGTCCAGGGCGTCGGGAACAAGGTCAGTGCAACAGATCTTGAAGAACCGGCCTTTCCACCCGGTGAACGAGTTTTGGAAGGGTGTGAAGAGAACTCTCCCGGGTACATTACTGAGAGTTACCCAGAGGTTGTGTCTCTGCCTCTTCACCTCAAAGAAGTGAAGAAAGAGGTCAACCGAGGGTGCACAACCCAGAAACCCGAAGAGAATGTCGAAGGCTTTGACAAAGGCCCAGCTGTTGGGGTATAACTGGGCCGGAGCAACGTTGATCTCCGTCAGCAGTTCCTTCTCGAACCAGGAGAAGGGTAGGCGCACTCCGATGGTCTTGAACACCACTTGGTAAAAGTAAAAGAAAGGGACCCCTTCGTTGGCCCGTTCGTCTCCGCATACTGGCTCCCCTAGAGTACAAGGGAGCACAACAATGTCGTCGTCATGCCTCCTCGCGAAGGCCCGGTGATCATAGGAACACGAATCCCCTTTGTGTTCCCTTATGGCCCTGGTAGCAAGTAAGCATGAACATTCGTCAAGAAGTTCACTCGAAGCCCAAGGGTACAGGTCCCTGGGACTGACCCTGGGAGAGGCAGCATGAAAGGACATTCTTTAGGCCCGCCGAAAATGCAGGAGTCGAACGATGGGAGCGAAGGCTGGAAGAACCCTTCGTGAGAAAAGAAAGGGTGCAAGAAGGAAGGGTGCAAGAAGAGAGAACGTAAGTAGGTTATGAAGAGTGAGAAAATGATGAGGATAGTTTCAGAGTTTGAAGAGTTAAATAAAGCGGTTAAAGCGCCAAACGACGCGAATGGATGCACCGCACGGTCGAGCCACGTGGCAGCAGATGGAAGGGTGGCCCTGGTACCCCTGGTTAAACTCAGAACACGTCGTATCAATAGAATACCTGATGGTACGATGCGCCGTCGAAAGGGGATCAGGGGCATAGTAGGAGTCACGATCAAATCGAATGACTGGATGTCCTATCAGCCATACAGAAAGCGCCACGTGGATCAAGTTGAATGACTGAACGTCTCATCAGCTATACAAGAAGCGCCTCGTGGAAGATACGGGAAGGGCCTTGAGCTCTTCGCTGTCCCCAGGCGTCGACCAAGCCCAAGGTCAAAGTCAATGTCAAGGTAGGGACGACGCCCAAGGCGACACTAGCATAAGACGCCCGAGGCGTCGCCTGGAATGACATAAAGGACGACGCCAGCCTGAGACGTCGCGGGCGTCGCCCACCAAAATATCAGCGAGTTTGCCTCCCCGATACCCATAGGTAGGAAAGACTGTGGAGGGAGACGAAGTCGAAGAAGGTGAAGTTAGTTACTGGCGTCGCATCCCTGAGACCCACAGGTAGGAAAGACTGTGGAGGGAGGCGGGACCGCCAAAACGCCAGCGAATCGCTGGCAGGGCGTTCCCCGATACCTATGGGAAGGAAAGACCATGGAGGGAACGACCCCCTCTCAGAACACTCGGCGTTTCAGACACCCGAGGACGATACGGCGCTGCTGTAGCAGGCCTCTCCTTAGGCGTGGGCGTCGGGTGCTAGGGATCAGGGGAAGGACAGTTTGAGTGTTAGAAGCACCCCGTGGACGATACGGCTCCATTAGATGAGCCTCTCCGTGGGCGTGGGCATCGGCGCGTGACCTTTCCCAGGCCTACAAGCCCGCCCGACGAAATGAAAGAAGCGAGTATAATGCAAGCCAAACAACCAAGGCACAAGAAGGCAAAGGATGAGAATAAAATCACACAGGCAGAATTTTATGTCGCGAGGACACGAAAGCAATCATAAAAGATTTCCAGAGTTATATCAAGAGTGCATATGATTCAAAGAATTACAAATTTGTCAGAGAAGGTTAAAGCAAGTATAAAGGGATGGGCTGATGATCAAGGGCGGCGGCTCAATCGACTAGCTCCAAGGGCACGACCTTTCCATCAACAATGTGGTGAGTGGAATCGCAGCTGGAAATGTCAATCCCCGGATTCGTGCAGACTGCTTGAGCCAAAGCTTCTTGGAACCCCTCCTCGAAAGTACCCGCCATCTCCTGGATGAGGGCCTTTTTGTCTTTCTCTAGCTCCTCAACGGCGGCATCCCAAAGGCTACCTGCTTCTCCAGAGCCTCCTTTTCCACGCGAAGCCGACTGACCTCGACCTGTAGTTTGTCGTAGTCAGCCTGGAGAAGGCCCATAGCTTTGGCCTGGGTGGCCATTTCCCCTTTTGTCCGCTCCATCTCGTCAGCCTGCTTACAGCAACGGTCCTTCAAGTCCTTTTGAACTTCTGCATCAGCTTTGACTAGTTCTTGAAGGCCCGTTAACTGGACTTGGAGGGCGACTTCCCGAGTATAAAAGTCAGCCTGGAGCTCCAATGCCTCTGCCAGTTGCCTCTCAGTTTCTGCTTTGGACTCTTGCGCCTGCTTCAGGGAGGTTTGGTAGGTTTCATTCTGGCATCCCAGGGTTTTCTTCTCCTCCTCCAAAGCAGTCACCCTTGTTTCCAAGGCCTGGAGAGTTTGAGTTTGTAAGGCAGCGTTCCTGGCCTGGGCGCGCCATTCAAGGGCCACCGCCAAGAAGGCCCCCAAGTAGAAAGGCATGCCTTCCTTCCTGTCGGTGCCCTTTGGCAGAGTCCCGCCACTGAAGCCCCTCATTAGATGCATGATTAGAGGAGGGATGGCGATGAGATCGGGGGCGGCAGCGGCAACGGCGGGAGCAGGGGAAGCAGAGACTTCCACCGGCGGAGGAGGCGGGGCAGATTCGGCACCTTCGCCCCCTTCCTCTTGGACTGTGGCGGGTGGAAGCGAGGTCGTGCTGGGAGGGTCATCCATGAAGGGATTCCCTCCCGGAGGCGACGCCTCAAGCAGAAGAGGAACCCGTGAAGATTTTCTCCTTTTGAAAGGCGCCACACCTTCCGAGTCCTCATCATCTGATAAAATCTCCAAGACCCGTTTCCCTTTGTCAAGGGGGGTTGGAGCCGGTGACGAGGCCGCGGCTAGAGGAACGGCGGCGATGGGCAGAGGAGAGCCGGGAGCCTGAAGTGCTTCGGGGCTATGTGGAGATGATGAAGATGAACTTAGGGGAGCTTCGACGGTGATCGGCGGAGGCGGCAACAGAGTTGGTGGGGGAACCGAATCGGCAGCAGGGGTGGAGGAGGCGGCCGCCTTTGCGGCGCGAGCCTCCTTCATTGCTTTCGCCAGCATCATTCTTTTAGAAGCGTCCATCACCGATCCTACATCAAAACAGACCAAACAGCAAAAATTAGGGCCGAAGCAACTATACAAAATTGCAAAGCGCATAGAAGCGTGAGATGCAAGTAACGGGACACCATGAGAAACAGGGGGGGGAAGCCGTGGAAACAAACGTCTGGTAAACCAGGTGTTCACAGAAAAAGGGGAGAAGGGAAGCATCTCCTTACCAAAATATGTTGTCAGGGCGTGAGCGTTGTACTCACTAGCAACAAGCTTCAGGGTATCAAAAACGATCCCCAGCCCCGCCAAGGCCTTGCTTACCTCCCTGTCAGCCGGAGATAGCTCTTCCAGGGCTTTGGCCCTAAGCAGCTTAGGACGCTCCGTCCAATAGAGGGGAAAGCCGTCCAAGGCGGTAGGGTCGTACTTGGCGCTGCACACCCTAAAGAACTTCCCTTTCCAGTTCTTGTAAGAGTTTTGGAAGAGGGAGAGGAGGATCCTGCCCGCGATCCCGGAAAAGCTTACCCAGAAGCTTTTCCCCTGCTTTTTCACCTCAAAGAAATGCAGGAAAACGTCTACAGAAGGGAGGATGCCCAGGTGTCCGCAAAGAATTTGAAAACCCCTCACGAATGCCCAGCTGTTGGGATGGAGCTAGGCGGGGGCAGTATTGATTTCAGTGAGGAGTTCCCGTTCAAGGGGGGTGAATGGGAGACGTACTCCTACGCGTTTGAACACGGTCTGGTACATGAAGAAGAAGGGTTTCCCCTTTCTAGGTCTGTCGTCCAAACAAACAGGTTCTCCAGGCCTGCCGGGACGGACGAATATGTGGGCGTCGTGAGTGCGGCAGAAAGCATTAAAGTTATACAAATGGGGATCCCCACGGTGAGCTTCCAGGTCCTGGAAAGTGGTCAGGCTAGTACACTCGTTCAAAAGCTCGTCGGGGGCCCATGGGTAGTAGGCTTTGTAGTTGGACTTGGGGGTCTTGGGGGAAGAATCTGGCTCCGCGTTTGTGCGCGTCATGGTGTAAATAAATAGCTGAAGAAAGAAGAGAGGAAAAAGGTTTTAGCAAGTGTAGCCATGATAGGAAAGGGAGTGAACCCTTGGAAACATCACCCACGCGAGAGAACCCAGAAAGAAGGAGAAGGGACAAAGAAGGAAGGAGAAACGGAAGAACACAGTGATGCATGAATATTAACAGTCCCAGGCAGTTCAATAAATCATGCAATGCGACGAAAGGGAAGAGTCGTGAGTACTCGAAATCGTACCTTTGCTATTGATCCTGCCGGCAACTTGAATGTGGAGGAATCGCTTTGTAGCACTCTCTGTCCCGTCTACGCGACTGCGTCCTCTGCAGAATCACCCTCAGAGCCTTCTCTTGGATCTCCAAACGTGACCTGCAAAACACACAGACGGCGCCTCTAGCGGCCGTTTGCACTCCGACGATCAAGTTAGACCACAGAACCACCAAATGAGAAAACTAGTGTGTGTGTAAAAACTCTTGCTCTCTATTTTCTCGTATCCCCCTCACTCTCTCCCTGATTCTCTTTTATGTCTCTCTCTCTGCTCCTGGACATAACAGAATTCTGTTAAGCTTTTCTGAGACAGTGTACCTGTAGAATCAGTAGAGTGTGGGTGTCTGTGCGTGTCCGCGCATCTCTGCGCTTGGCTGCGCTTGTCTGTACCTGTCTGTACCTTTAGTGGTACGGAGTGCACCTTTATCTGGACCGCACCCCTCTCAGATGACGACACGTGGAGGCATGCGACTCGCATCTAACCACACACGTGTCACTTACTGGAAGGGCCCTAGCCCTTCTCTTTGCGTGCTAAGTTATTCCCTTGCGGAGTAACTTAGCATATTTCTTTCATCTGGGTAAATCGCATACTCTCAGGAGAACGCCAGGTGTGGCCGGTCTAGGCACACTCACCAAGCGTTGCTCTCTGCGTAGACGACTTACCCTTCACGCACGTAATGGGTTGAGGGAGTCACCAATGACTGATCGGTTTACTAGCTCCCTCAGGCCACTCTCGTGCGCGATTCCCTGAGGTGTGCTCATGCGAGGTCCATATATAACGCTCTCGCTGGGAACCTCAGTCCCAGTTTAACTGCGTGTAACACGAGACCCCGATGACAATGCACCCGATGACTGATCAGTGCTCTGTTGCTTCTCGCGTTCTGCCCCCAGGCGTTAGTCTGAGAACTGGTTTGTTGGTGGCCACTTGGCTACTGACCACCGATCACCGTTCTGGATGATTTGTCCCCTGACCTCTCTGCCGCCTGATCTGTCGATGGTCACTTGGTTACTGACCCCCGATGACCGCTCTCGGCAATCGTCTCCTTGATCTCTCTGTCACTTGGTTCACGTGTCGCCCTGCGAGTGGTCCACGTGGTCCTCTGCTGCTGACGTCATCGACTACCGATGACCGATCGGATCACAAGCCCCCAGTCTCGAGTCTTGAACTCGTTCTCGGCGAAGAGACTAAGTGGTCGTGCCCTCAGTCCACGTGGCAAGTGGGACCGCATCACGTGCCACCTCACGTGTTGCTTCTTTAACGTTTGGACTTCTTTCCTTAATCTCGCGACACGTGGCCCCATCGACGGCCAGCGTGGTGTGTCGCTTGCGCTTCTCTTATTCAAATTGGCGCGCGCCTTCACTGTTCCTCCATCTTCTTCAATCGACTCTCAGACTTCTTGCGAACTCTTTCTCTGTGCACCCATCTTTCTTCAAGTTTTCTGCTTCCAAACCTCTTGCAATAATCCAAAGGTATGGTTTTTCTTCTTCCTGGGTCTATTTAGGTTATTTCTACCGTTTGCATTTACCTTTCTCGTTATCATGCATTCATTTCCCCTGTTTTCCCTCTCTCGACCCGCGCTAGGGTTTTTCGCGCTCTTCCCCTGATTTCTGCTTCTCCTTCTTCCTTTTTTCACTTGGGCATCTCTTTCTCCTTTCCCTTCTCTGTTTTCACCGAACCATTCATCATTCCCTCTTCTTCCATTCATTCTGACCTTTCGTTTTTCCTCCATTTGCAGCTATCTCGCGATGGCTCGCTTGAAACAAACCGCGCGTATTATTGCCCCATCTTCTGGTGCACAGCCTTCCGCGAGTGCGCCAGCTCTACCACCGCCTGTTGCTACCTCCTACCACGACAATGCCAGGGTCTACGACTGGGCCCCCCTGGCGTTGCTCGCTGAGACCTCCACTCTACTGCCCCAGGGTCATCTCACCTCTCTTCTGAGCCATGACCCGGATGAACCCTCGTGCGCCATAGACAGGGAAAATGATTTCAATATCCAAGTCCGCATCCCTCCTCGAGGGATTCCCATCTGTGCGGACGATAGGGCCACCAATGGGGTGCCCTTCGTCTTCGTCTACTCCGCCATTTTCAAAAGGTTGAAGCTGCAGCTCCCCTTCACCTTTTTCGAAAAGGAGCTGATGATGGAGTTGAACGTCGCGCCCTGCCAACTCCATCCCAATGCCTGGGCCTTCATCCGGGCATTTCAGATCCTCTGCAATTACTTTGGGCACAACGCCTCCGTGGATGTGTTCCTTTACTTCTTCGAGGCGAAGAATCCTGGGGACAAGTCCTGGGTTAGCCTGAACGGGGTTGCTGGACGGGTGGTCCTGGGCCTATACCAGCAATCCTTCAAAGACTGGAAGGGCAGATTCTACATGATATCTGCCACCCAACAAAGTCCAAATCTGTTAGAGGGGTACCCGCTCTACTGGGTTCCTGGGGTTGAATTCAAGAAATCCAGGGACCTCGAAGCTATGGCCCCCTACGAGCGCGAGCTATGTGGGTTGTTCCTGGGGGCCAAGTACAACTCCGCTCGCCTCATCAAGGATGAGTTCGATGTGGTGGCCCTGAAAAAATACATAGGTAGCTCTTCTTCTACCTCTTAGAACACTTGCACCTTCTCATGCATGCTTTTATGTGTTTTGACTTACCTGCGTAACTTGAGCATCTAACTCTTCCCTTTCTCATCTGTGTAGATTCAATGTCGGGGAAAGACAGGAGGCTAGCCTTGCTGGAGCTTGCCAAGCGTCAGGGAGCCAAGGGAACTGGCTCCTCTTCTTCTACCACTGAGCCCATTGCAGCCCCTCCTCTCTCGGTCGCGCCAGCTGAAGGCCCCGAGCAAGGAAGGAAAAGGAAAAGACTGGTGAAGGCCCCCTCTTCACTTGCTGCTGCTGCTGCTGCTTCAACCGAAGAGGAAAGCTCTGGCTCTCCTCTTATACACCGCCAGAGGAAAAGGCCAGCGGTCGAGGGGGCTTCGTCTCTCCAGCCTGGGGAGATCGAGGTGGTGGAGGTAGAGGAAGGTTCATCCCCTCCTCCCACTACTCAACCTGCCTCAGAGCCCACATGCCTCCCTTCTCCCTGCCAACAGTTGCCTCCAACTTCTCAACCGCCATCTCCCCCCAGCAGGCCAATCACCTGGTCCATCTGCTCATCCTGCTAGGGGTGCTGCTGCTCAACCTGGGGGTCCCCCACCACCACTGCCAATCTCCACTGCAACTGCTGAATGTGGTGGATCCAGCTCACGCCCAAGCGCCTCTGGGGCCAGCCATGAAAACTTCAGCAGGGTCATCACCTTAGTTCGACAGCTCATTAGCAACCGGGAGCTGGTTGAATGGAGCGGTGATGAGGTGGACATGCACCTGGCCAGGCAGATGGTGCTCTCTCTGGAGTTTTCCACCCAGCATCGCAAGCAAATAGCCTTGGAGAAGAGGGTGAAGGAGCTTGAGCACGACAAGGAGTCACTGCGAAGTGACTTCGAAGTCGCTCAAGGGTCTGTGGAGCTGATGCGGGGCATGGTGGAAAAGGCTAGGAGGGAGTACCTAGCGCAGGTCCAAGAAACCATCAAGACGGAGATCTAGATGGGGCAGACTGTTAGCTCTTTGGACTGCGCGGTGGTGGAACTACAGGCCGAGACCTCCTCCCTATGCCAACTGA
This sequence comes from Phaseolus vulgaris, assembly GCF_000499845.2. Lineage (NCBI taxonomy): Eukaryota > Viridiplantae > Streptophyta > Magnoliopsida > Fabales > Fabaceae > Phaseolus > Phaseolus vulgaris. The sequence continues at coordinate 24,276,605 of NC_023749.2, forward strand.
ATTCTCAACTGGTGGGGGAGCTCGAGTCCACCAAAGAAGCAGCTGCTGCTGGAGAGAAGAGGCTTGAGGAGGTGGTGGGCAAGCTGTCTGAAGCTGCCTCCTCCCTTGCTACCCTTACCACTGAGAGAGATGCTGCGGAGGCCTCGAAGCAAAGACTGGAGGCGGAGAAAGCTGATCTGATGAACGTGGGTGTTGATGCCCTTACTGACGGATTCGAGCTAGCACTCGAGCAAATCCGATGCGTTCTCCCAGACCTGGACCTTTCGCAGTTCAGCATCTATCACGAAGTGGTAGATGGAAAGCTCATCCCTCCTGCCCCTTAATCTCTTCTCTTCTTTGTAAATTTTAACTTCTGCACAACTTTCCTTAGTACTCAAAATTTGTATAAGAATTGGTTGTGAACATAAACTCTCAATTTGTATGAACTTCTTCTCTTGTATTTTTCTTGAGCTTCACTTTTCTTTATGCACACGGCTACCTGTTAGCTAGCCTAGGTTCAGCGCGATCTTAAGCTTTGTCTTTCCCTTTGCACACGACTAAGTGTTAACCAGCTTAGGCCTAGCGCGATCTGCCTCCCTTGTTCTTGGCCTCTACTTGATCACGACTAGCTATTCCCTTAGCTTGGTGTTTAACAGTCCTTGTGCGCTGCTTTGCACCACTAACCAATCACTGACGACTCATCAGTGATCGTTCTTTAGTCTACACTTAGCTTCTCTGTCGCTTTAGCGCTAAGTGTGTAGAAGACTTCGACATCATTCGCTCGAGGTGATGCCTCGTTTTGGGGAAAGAAAAGTGTTTCTCGCTAACCCCTCTTACTTTCCCCAAGGTCATCACCCTTCGGCGGGTTGAGTCGTTCATTCCCTCCCTCACTCCTGGGGTGAAGAGGGTTTCGGACTAAGAGCCTTACTGGGCCAATATTGGTGTATGCCAAGTGGGTAAGGACATTTTGTCAAAATCTTTCCTTTCCCTCCCTTGGACTTACTAGCACCCCTGGCTTTTCAAACCCTTAACTGCTTGCGCTCACACCTGGGGTGAGGAAGACTTAGATCGGTGCCAGTACTTGCGCCTAGGGCAAGTAGGGCCTAACCAATCACCTGCACTTGCACCTGGGGCAAGAAGGATTTTAACTTTAATACTTGAGCACACTTGATATGCTGGAAATTTTTTCTTTAATTGGGTGGCCTCGTTAAAAACCCTCCTTAGGGAAAAGAGTGCCCCCTTGTCTGTTCAACTGTTTCCACCACATACAAAGCATGTATCTTTTAGCGCGAGAACGTAATTACTGTACAACTTTAACTGAAATAAAATTTTAAATGGGTGGCGTTCCACGTTCTGGGGATTGCTCCTCCCTCCAAAGTCTCTAGGCGATAGGCTCCGTTCTCCAACGTCTCAACCACTCTGTACGGGCCTGTCCACTTTGGAGACAATTTGTTCTGCATGTCATTCTGATGCGCCTTTCTCATCACCAGATCACCTTCCTGGAAGCGCCTGGGCCTCACTTTAGAGTTGTGCCTCCGCTCTACTCTTCTCTTTACGGCTTCAGCACTGACTCTGGCATCTTCTCGCACTTCGTCCAGCAGGTCTAGATTCACCTTACGTTCTTCATTGGACTCTTCAGCAATGAAGTTCAAGAATCTGGGGGAGCTCTCCTGTATCTCCACGGGAATCATGGCGTCTGTCCCATAGACAAGGCTGAAGGCTGTCTCATGGGTGCTGGACTGTGGGGTGGTATGATAAGACCATACAATTCTAGGGACCTCCTCTGCCCAGCCTCCTTTGGCCTTGTCTAGTCCTCGCTTCAGCCCCCTGAGCAATACTCGATTTGCTGACTCCACCTGCCCATTGGTTTGTGGGTGTTCCACCGAAGCGAAAACCTGCTGTATTTTTAACTCCTCACACATCTTCCTCAGCTGATGGCTCGTGAACTGGGTGCCATTGTCGGAGACCAACCTCTTGGGTATTCCGAAGCGGCAGACGATGTTCTTCCAGACGAAGTGCTCAACTTTCTGTGCGGTGATGTGTGCGACTGGTTCTGCCTCCACCCACATGGTGAAGTACTCAATGGCCACGATGAGGAACTTCATCTGCCTTATCGCCAGGGGAAAAGGTCCTAGGATGTCGATCCCCCATGTGTGGAATGGCCACGGGCTATGGATGGACCTCAACTCCTCAGGAGGTGCCTTGTGCCAGTCTGCGTGCAGTTGACACTGTTTGCAGCGCTGAGCAAACCTTACGCAGTCTTCCTTCAGCTTTGGCCAGTAGTACCCCGCGCGGAGTATCCTACTTGCCAAAGCGCGACCACCTACGTGGCTACCGCACACCCCCTCGTGCAACTCAGACATGAGTCTGGTGCATTGCTCGCCGTGCACACAGATCTGCACAGGGTGAGAAAATCCAAATCTAAAGAGGTTTCCATCTATTAGAGTAAACTTACTTGAACTCCTCTTTATCCTTTTTGCCTCTGCCACGTCGAGTGGGAGTATACCATCTTCTAAGTACAACTGGTATGGCGTTATCCAGGTGTCGGGCTCCTTCTCCGCGCGGACCTCCATTGACTCATCGGTCTTCGATGGTCGCGATCTCACCCTTGGTGCTCTCAGCGTTTCTTGGGTCAACGACCGATGACCGATCGTCAGGCGTTCCAATGACTTGTATACATGAAGCACCTGGTTGTCTGACACGAACACACGCGGTACCTTCAGGGTCTCCTGAATGACGGTCCTCTGCTTCCCCCCTTTGCCTGAGCTGGCCAGCTTGGCAAGCAGGTCTGCTCTGGCATTTTGCTCTCTTGGCACGTGTACCAATTCAAACTCGGTGAAGGACGTCTTCAGGAGCAGTACATACTCCAGGTAGGCTGCCATCTGGGGATCCTTTGCCTGGAACTCCCCTGTAACCTGCCCTGTGACCAGCAAAGAGTCACTTTTGGCCAGCAGGTTTCTTGCTCCCATTTCTCTTGCCAGCAACATTCCTACGATCAGGGCTTCATACTCCTCCTGATTGTTGCTAGCCTTGAAGGCAAAGCGGAGGGACTGCTCGATCAGTACCCCGTTTGGGCCTTCCAGAATGACTCCAGCGCCGCTCCCCTGCTGATTAGAGAAGCCATCCACCGATAATACCCATCGGAAATCTAATCCTTCTGCAGGTGTCGCGATCGACGACAGCTCGACTACAAAGTCCGCGAACACCTGCCCCTTGATCGGTCCTCGAGGCTCGTACTGAATGTCAAACTCTGACAATTCCACCGCCCACTTGACCATCCTGCCTGCTACATCAGGTTTCTTCAGCACGTTTTGGATAGGCAGATCTGTCATCACCACCACTGTGAAGCTGTGGAAGTAATGCCTGAGTCTTCTAGCTGAAAACACCACCGCCAGGGCAGCCTTCTCGAGGGCCTGGTACCTTGTTTCAGGGCCTTGCAGCACCTTACTCACGAAGTAAACAGGCCTCTGGGTCTGGTCTTGCTCTTGCACCAGGACTGAGCTGACTGCTCTCTCCGTCACAGCGAAATATAGACGAAGAGGGATGCCTACCTGAGGTTTTCGCAAGACTGGTGGGCTCGCCAGATACTCCTTCAGTTTGATGAAGGCCTCCTCGCACTCCTGTGTCCAAAGGAATCTGCTGTTGCGTTTGAGACACTGGAAGTATGGATGACCTTTCTCCCCTCCAGCGGACATAAACCGGGACAAGGCTGCCAAGTGACCGGTGAGTTGCTGCACCTCCTTCACCGTCGTTGGGCTCCTCATTGCCACGATTGCTGCACACTTCTCTCGGTTAGCTTCGATTCCCCGCTCTGTTAAGAGGAAACCCAAGAACTTCCCAGCCTCCACACCAAAAATACACTTCTCTGGGTTGAGCTTCAGCCTGTACTTGGCAATGGTGGTGAATAATTCCTCCAGATCAGCTGCATGATGCTTCTTCTCTCGGGACGTAACCACCATGTCATCTACATATGCATGTACGTTCCTTCCCAGCATGGGCGAGAGTACCCTATCCATGAGCCGCTGGTAGGTGGCCCCCGCGTTCTTTAACCCGAATGGCATGACCTTGTAGCAATAGCAAGACCGTTCCGTCATAAACGCGGTCTTGCACTCATCCATGGGGTGCATCCTGATCTGGTTATACCCCGAGAAAGCGTCCAAGAAGCTGAGTAACTTTCCCCCTGATGCGCTATCAACTAGGGCGTCTATACTGGGTAAGGGGTAAGAATCTTTGGGGCACGCCTTGTTGAGGTCAGTGAAATCCACGCACATTCTCCACTTGCCGCTCGCCTTCTGAACCAGTACCACATTCGCTAGCCACTCGGGGTACTGGATTTCTCTGATGTGCCCTGCAGCAAGGAGCTTCTGTGCTTCATCGTGGATCACCTTCCTCTTCTCCTCATTGAATTTCCTTCGCCTTTGTCGCACAGGTCAAACCTTGGGATCCATCGACAGACGATGGCAAAGGAAATCGGGGTCGATTCCTGGCATGTCGGATGCTGACCATGCAAAGGCACCCATGTGCTTTTCGATCACACCAACGATCAGCTTTCGTTCTTCTTCAACGAGGGATCCCCCCAATTTGAACTTTTTCCCCCCGATGTCCACTTCGACCCATCCTTCAGCTGGGTGAGGCCTTCTCTCGCTGGCGATGACCGCCCTCGCGATCCCTGACTCGCGAGGAGCGATCGCGCCTTCCTCTTCTTCTTCCACTTGGGCTACCTGGAAGCCCCCCACCGCAGCGTTCTCCATCCTCTGGGCGCCCTGTGTCTCCCTGACCACCGATCGCTCTTCGCGCACGCCTGGTGGTGGTTTCGTGGTGACGTGACATACACTTCTCTTCTGTTTCAGGCTGTTCTCATAACAGCGTCTTGCCTCAGCCTGATCCGACTTGATGGTTATCACGGTTCCCTTCATCGACGGCAGTTTCAACTTCATGTGCCTCGTCGATGGTATTGCGCCCAACCTGTTAAGTGTTGGCCTCCCCAACAAGACGTTGTACGCAGAAGGGGCGTTTACCACCAAGTACTTTATCCTTTCAGTGCGGGCTGTCGTTCCGTCAGTGAACGTTGTCCTCAGCTCAATGTACCCCCGCACCTCTACCTGATCTCCTGCAAAACCGTAGAGACACCCGGTATACGGCCTCAGCTGATCAGGGGACAACTGTAACTTGTTGAATGTTGGCCAGAACATGACGTCTGCCGAGCTTCCTTGATCTACGAGTACCCTGTGCACTCGTCTTCCTGCTGTGATGAGGGAAATGACCACAGGGTCGTTGTCGTGCGGGACAACGTCTCGTAGATCAGCTTTCCTGAAGACAATATCTACTTCAGGGTAATGACTCTCATTTACCGCATCTACCGCCATCACCGACCGAGCGTATCTCCTTCTCTGTGACGCGGTGCACCCCCCACCAGAGAAGCCTCCCGCGATTGTTTGCACTTCCCCATGTACAGGGACTTCATGCTGCTGTTCTCCGGTCTGGGATCCCGACGCGCGATCACCCTGCGGCTCACGCAGGTAATCTGCTAGGAACCCAGACTTCACCAACTCTGCCAGTTGATGACCCAACGCCAAACAGGAGTGAAGTGTGTGGCCAAAGGCCTGGTGAAACTCACACCACTCATTCTTCTTTCTACCAAGTACCTTATCAGTTTTCTCCGATACGCGTAGTCTTGCTGCTACAGTAGGAAGGGCGATGAGATCCGCCAATCCCACCATGAAATTGTATCTTGGGGGCGCATTGTTCTCCCTTGCACGCCCCCTGCTCTGATCTTTGCCTAGGGCATAGGGACGAGGTTTTTCCCGCACCTTTTTCCCTTCCTTGGCCTCATGCACCCTTGCTTGCTGCGGTTTCCCTTGCCCTCCACGTGGTCTTGGTGGTGCAGCACTTCCTCTCTTCTCAGAAACCTCTGTTTCTGCCACTATGTGCGCCACCGCACGTCGTCGGATCTCTGCAAAGGTGCTGGGATGGCTCCTGATGAGAGACTCGCTGAAGGGGCCAGGCAGCACTCCCTTCTTAAACTCGTGCACCAGCATATCTTCATCTTTGCTGGGCAGTCTAACCACTTGTGCTCCAAAGCGGTTGAGGTAGTCTTTCAGCGACTCACCTTGGTATTGACGCACGTCGAACAAATCGTATGACACCACTGCAGGTGCTTTGTTGACGATGTATTGCTCAGTGAAGAGCTTTGAAAACTGAGAGAAAGACGTGATATGCCCTTCTGGTAAGCTTACGAACCACTCCATGGCGATTCCGCTTAGCGTGCTCATGAACATTTTGCAGTACACAACGTCTGAGCCCCCAGACAACATCATCTGGGTGTGGAACGCCGTCAGATGCGCCTCCGGGTCTTCTACCCCCTTGAACGACGCCTTCACCCCCACCAGGTTGGGAGGCACCATGGTTCCCATGATTTCAGGGGAGTATGGCATGGGGAACGCTCTCGGAGGTGACGGCTGCCTAGACATCCTTTCGTCAACCACGTGTTCCCTCTGCGCCTGCAACGTCCTCCTCAACTCTTCATTGACGCGATTCAGCTCGTCGTTCCTGCTTTGCGACGCGGCCAACTCCGTCTGCATCCTTTCTTGTTCAGTTTTTGACGCTGCGGCATTATCCTGCAACGTGCGCACCATCTCCAGGACCTGCGCCATTGTCACAGCTCCTTCGTCAGCAGATGGCGCAGGTGATGGTTGTCTATTTCTTGGCATCTTTCCCTAGCAAAGAACTTGGTAAAACTTTGGTAAGCTTCAATACTGTGGTGTATATGGGACCACGATTCACTCGGGCCCCACGGTGGGCGCCAAATGATCCTGTCGGCAACTCGAACGTGGAGGAATCGCTTTGTAGCACTCTCTGTCCCGTCTACGCGACTGCGTCCTCTGCAGAATCACCCTCAGAGCCTTCTCTTGGATCTCCAAACGTGACCTGCAAAACACACAGACGGCGCCTCTAGCGGCCGTTTACACTCCGACGATCAAGTTAGACCACAGAACCACCAAATGAGAAAACTAGTGTGTGTGTAAAAACTCTTGCTCTCTATTTTCTCGTATCCCCCTCACTCTCTCCCTAATTCTCTTTTATGTCTCTCTCTCTGCTCCTGGGCATAACAGAATTCTGTTATGCTTTTCTGAGACAGTGTACCTGCAGAATCAGTAGAGTGTGGGTGTCTGTGCGTGTCCGCGCGTCTCTGCGCTTGGCTGCGCTTGTCTATACCTGTTTGTACCTTTAGTGGTACAGAGTGCACCTTTATCTGGACCGCACCCCTCTCAGAGGACGACACGTGGAGGCATGCGACTCGCATCTAACCACACACGTGTCACTTACTGGAAGGGCCCTAGCGCTTCTCTTTGCGTGCTAAGTTATTCCCTTGCGGAGTAACTTAGCATATTTCTTTCATCTGGGTAAATCGCATACTCTCAGGAGAACGCCAGGTGTGGCCGGTCTAGGCACACTCACCAAGCGTTGCTCTCTGCGTAGACGACTTACCCTTCACGCACGTAATGGGTTGAAGGAGTCACCAATCACTGATCGATTTACTAGCTCCCTCAGGCCACTCTCGTGCGCGATTCCCTGAGGTGTGCTCATGCGAGGTCCATGTATAACGCTCTCGCTGGGAACCTCAGTCCCAGTTTAACTGCGTGTAACACGAGACTCCGATGACAATGCACCCGATGACTGATCAGTGCTCTGTTGCTTCTCGCGTTCTGCCCCCAGGCGTTAGTCTGAGAACTGGTTTGTTGGTGGCCACTTGGCTACTGACCACCGATCACCGTTCTGGATGATTTGTCCCCTGACCTCTCTGCCGCCTGATCTGTCGATGGTCACTTGGTTACTGACCCCCGATGACCACTCTCGGCGATCGTCTCCTTGATCTCTCTGTCAATTGGTCCACGTGTCGCCCTGCGAGTGGTCCACGTGGTCCTCTGCTGCTGACGTCATCGACTACCGATGACCGATCGGATCAGCTATCGGAGTGAAGGAAGTAGAAGAGCACAGGAAGGAGAGAACAGCAATTGCAGAGAAAGGGGGTTTGAAGAAGACGAACAGTGCAAAGGTGCAGAGGGAATGAATGTAACAGTGGGGTGAGCGCGGGGTTTGGGGATAACTTAAACGTTACATTTTGTAACCCAAGAGGCGCTAACCAAGAGCCGTGAGATCGTGCCACATGTCAAAGGATCAATTGCCCAAGGGAAACGCAAGGGTCTCTAGAGGCTGGCCGTGCGATGGGCTACGTGGCGCGCGATCAAGGGTAGCCCCGAAAGGTGTTATTATCCCATTTCAGAGGATGTCCAATCAGTCATTAAGAGCGCTCCTATGGTTCAGAGAGTGTCACGTCAATAATTCGAGAATTGTTGAGTCAGCAGGGAGCGACACGTCATCAGGGTGGCACGTGGAAGGCGTGGGCGAGGCCTTAGTCTTTACGCTGAAGACAAGTCTTCGGCTTAAGACTAGGGGGCTTGTGTACCGTCCCGTACCCGGGCGTTGACTAAGCAAGGTCAAATTCAACACCAGGGGTCAAAGTCAACACCAGGGGTCAAAGTCAACACAAGGCGTTGCCTAGGTGAAGAGACGCCAAGTGCCAGCGTCGCTAAGAAGGTGCGTCGCCAGGGCAAGGCGTCGCCTAGGTAAGGCGTCGCCCAGGTGAAGGCGTCGCCTAACCAGGGCGTCGCCAGATCAAACAGTACCAAAGCAAGCCAATCGCCGTGCGCTTCCCCGATACCCATGGGTAGGAAAGACCATGGTGGGAGCGACGCCGTGGGAAGGCCTCAGGTCCCGGCAACCCGGGGCAATGATAAGGAGAAAGAAAAGGTGGCTTCAAGGCCATAGTGATAGCACCAGTGTAGAGCAGCCTGACTCGCGAAGTACCCCTGCCGCCCTAGAGACGCCTTTGGGACAGATACGACCCAAGAGGAAGGTCACACCCAGGGTAACCGGGTGCAGGGTACGAGAGGAAGGCAGATACGCTCTCAGAGTAAGTGACTAGATGATTGGGGGCATGAGTTGGCACCCAAAAAGTCACCCCTAGCGCAGTAGCACTCCCAAGCACGAGGACTCACACGTAGAAACGTCCCCAGGTGGGCAGAAACGCCCCCAGATGGGGTCACGGCGTCGTGAGGCCCTCCACGTGTACAACAACCATGTTTGAATAGAAACACCTTTTAGTCAGGTGCCAGGTAATTAAAGTCATTCAATACAATTCCCGTTTCGAGCGTTCAAGTACTATGATGGCTCCCAAGCGTTTCAACTTCTTAAATGCGCTACGTTTTCTAATTAAACGCTTTAATGAGTGCGTTACGTTTGTGATTAAAAGCGCTTTAAGGCGCTTTAAATGCTTGGGTAGTTTAAATAGAGCTGAGAATGTTGGAAACAGGGTTCGAACTTTTGGCAAATTTACCAAAACTCTCTAGTTGCTTGCTCGTGCTTCAGGGTTACGAACAAGGGACTTGGGAATATCTTTGCCTAAGAGAGAGAACACAAACACACAATACACAGTTCTTTTTACCACCTTCAGTATGCCATACGCGGTGCTCAGAGACGTAGGTGAACAGTTTTGGTGTTTCTTGCTGGCTGACTTGAGCATCGGAGTGCAAACGACCGCTAGGGCGCCTCTTTGTCCTCTTTTTTGCAGGAATCCATAGGTAACCAGTGGGAAGGGGTCCCTAGCTGACGGTTGAGGTCGCGCACGAAGACGTCCTGGTCAACCGGACGGAACAATGAGCATAAGTTGACACGGTTTGAAGAAAGAAGTCAGTACGAACAGATTCGTTGCACATAGACAGAGGTCGAATATGTAAGTCTTTCAGAGTGTTTCTAAAGAAAATGTCAAATAAGAACAAATGAAAACGTCAGTCTGAGGGTACGATTTTGCCGTCTACCACTTCATGGCAAATTGAGAACTGGGAGAGGTCCAAGTCGGGGTAAGCATAAGCGAACTGTTCCAAGGCTGCGCCGAACCCGGAAGTCCGAACGTCCGCGGCGTTGAGGTCGAGTTCTTCACTTTGTTTCTTCAGCTTTTCGTTCTCCTCAAGTGCCTGAGCAAGTTTCGCAGCAAATTCGTTCAGCTCCTTATATTTCTCGCTCAGTTCCTTGGCTTTTTGGTCCATGTCGGCTTTGATGCTACCTAGCAGACCCTCCCTCTCAATCGACTTGGCCTCGAGCTCATCTGCGTAGTCCCTTTTAGCCTTGAGAGTCTCCTCAAGGCCTGCTATTTTCTCCTGCTGATGCATGAGTCTACCCTCGAGTTCAGTGACCTCTGAGAGTTTGGCGTTGAGTTTTTGGCCCAGTTCAGCGCTGTTTTTGCGTTCGCTCCGCAACTCCTCCTTCAGAGCATTCTCTAACCGCGAAAACTCCAATCCCCGCATCGTCAGATCACGCTTAAGTTGTTGGACTTGGTCCTTCGCAACACCAGCTTCGGATTTATACTAGCCCAAGGAGTCCCTTAAAGCCTCGCCCATCATCTGGTGAAGGCGTTTCTCTACGCACTCGGTGGTCATAGTGCTAAGGTAAGCGGCGTGGGCTTTCAAGACCTCCTCGATAGGGGCAGGAAGAGCAGGGATTGGAAGAGGGGTCGGGGGTTGGTTTTCTTCGCTGCCCTCATAAGTATGGACAACCAGGGGAACATCAGGGCGCGGCGGCGACACGTCTGGCTCCACTACAGGTTGGGGAGACCGCCGAATGTCCGTAGTTTGCTCCGGAATGCCCCCAGCAGCTGAGGTGTTTGACGGTAAAGCATCCCCAGCACTCTCAAAGGGTGTAGAGACACTGGGGGGATTTTCCGCATAATCTGGGCCCGTACTCTCGTTTGCGGGTAGCTCGGCGACGGTTGCCCTATTCCTTTTGCGGATCAGCCCATCTTCAGTGCTCTCGTCATCCTCCTCATCCGACACCATTATGGGATTCTTCCTCTTGGCCCTCTTTGGCGGCTGCTTCTTCCTCGAAGGGGCAGGAGGGGCGATAAGGGAAGATGAGCCCACGGGAGGAAGCTCGCCTCGGGCAACAGCGGCTTCCGCCACAGAATTCGGAACGGTTTGAGAGCCCGCGGCGAGTTTGTGGCGTTTGACTACGGAACGCAGCCTAGCCATATGATCTTTTCCCAGCATTGTGTCTGCACGAAGTGATCGATGTCCACAAATCAATACAATTACAGACACAGATAATTAGCAGTGCAAAGGTAAGCGCAGGATATGTAATGCGAACAAACTTAGTAAAGAAGTAAAACAGATTTGGCACAGGAAGAAAAATCCAGGTGGAGTGGGGGAACAGACCTATGTAAAAGTCTAGTTGACTCTCATAAAATTCGAACTTGATGATTGAAGAGGTAGGTAAGGTGGTATTGGTCGAGGCAACTTCCTTCCAGAAGTGGCACAGGTCTCTATCGAGCTCCCCCATCTTCTCTGGACTCCTAGCCTTCCGAAAGTGATCCTGAGAATCCTTTTTTCCCTTGTCAACCCAGTACAAGGGAAACCCATCGAGAAGTGTGGGACTCTGGTCATTACAGCAAATGCGAACGAACTTACCCTTCCAAACCTTATAAGATTGTTGGAAAATGGAGAGGATGGATCTCCCAGCAATCCCATTAAAACTTACTCATAAGCGGTCCCCGGGGTTTTTGGCCTCAAACAAAAATAGGAACACGTCTACAGAGGCTGGATGGCCTAAATGTGCGCAAACAATTTGGTATGCCCTGACAAACGCCCAGCCATTGGGATGCAGCTGGGCAGGGGCAATATCAAGCTCAGTAAGAAGCTCCCTCTCAAAGCGAGTAAAGGGAAACTTGAGCTTAACCTTCTTGAACACGGTAGCGTAAACAAAGCAGAAAGGGTGACCATCGTTGCCCTCGCTATCAGTACAAACGGGTTCCCCGCGAGGACAAGGACGAATAACAACCTTGTCATCATGCTCCTTATGGAACGTCAGGTGGGTCTTATCTCTCAAGCGAAGAACGTCAGCCTCAGAGTTAATCGAGGAAGTCTCATTCAGCAGGGCTGGAGGAGCCCAGGAATACAACAGTCTGTAATCAGGAATGGGGCGGGCGGTGGCGTTAGTTTGCGGGGGAGTTGATTGCGATTGGTTGGGACAAGAGGGCGCAGGTCTCTGAGCCCGGTTTGAAAGGATGCCAGGATCTCTAGATGGGTTACGAGACGTGGAGGGGTTTCCTGACGAAGGTTGTTTGCGAGATTTCGAAGGAGGGTTTCGAGAAGGGGCGGGGGTGGCACCTGTACGAGCCATCGAGAACTGCAGGAAAGACGAAAGGAAAGTAAGAAAAGGAAGGCAGAGGATTGCTAAAAGGAATGATCCGATTCGAAGAATAGGAAGGGAAAGCAGCATGAACAACAGGGTCGTAGAAAGGGAAAGAAAACCTAGAGGCGCAGGGAAAAAAGCAAGACAAAGAACAAACAGCCCATAATGTATGCGTCGAACAATTAAAGGATGATGCAAGTTGATCAAAATGCGGTGAGCACCAACGAAGTAATGAAGGGTTTACCTTTTTATGATCAAAGGAGCGTACGAGGAAATGATGATTGGGGAGTCGAAGCGTTCACCAGAGCGTATCGAAGGTTTGAAAGTAAAGCAGGAAGATAATTTAACAGTAAGGTGGCACGAGAAGTTTAGAATTTCGAAAGTTATGGGAAGCGCAAACGACACGAAATAACAACCGTTGATGAATCCACGTGTCATTTGATGGCAGGGGGTTGGTGAAGTGTCAAATCAGTAACCGGCGTGCGCATTAGCGCGCGAAGCCACGTAGGTCGCCGAAGTTTAAACTTATCCTCCTCGAGTCACCCAGGGCGATGACATGATCGGGTAGTGCGAAGGGGCGGTCTGCGAAGTGTGCACGACCGCCGACAGGTCGTCGTCAAACGAAGAGCTAGGCGGTCTGACACCGCTGCGAGCAGTATGTCGCCCACCGTCTCAAATGAGCTCGGGCACGATAATGCGGAAGGTTCGAACAAGACGGTTCAAACAGGAAGGCATCCCTCACAAAAGCGAAGGCCGAGCAGAGCCATAAACAAAGTCTAAGGAATTCACGCCAAGCATAAAGGCAATATCGGAGTGACGTGCACGACATGACAAAGAACACAGGCATGCAAGATAATTTAAATAGCATTTCGGCATAAATAAAAGTGCAGAACCAATGTTAGGGTTACAGACGAAGTTTGTAGCATTTGCAAAATGGAATTGTAATCCTATACACGTCCTAGATATCCACACAAAAAGCAAGAGCACATCACTCGTCAAGGGCCCCAGGCTTCAAGCAGTGCGACTTAAAGGCCCCGTCTCCAAACCGCAAAGCCCGAGTCAGAAGAGTTCTCTGATGATCGTGTAACTTTGAACCTACGTGAAAGAAAGGAGTAAAGTATAGTAAGAGACATACGTGAAACAAAGTATCTCTGAGTGCAATCATAATAAGAAGCGGGAAGGTCATGAAAAAGCCTCACACACATATATATCTTTTCAGAAGCTCGGCATTATATTCCAAACTTATTAAAGCAGCCGCATCAAATCCTCCAACACCCGCCAGGATCTTGCAAGCTTCCTGATCCCTTGAAGACAGTTTCTTAAGGGGTTTAGATTTCAAAGCTTTGGCGTCCTTTGTCCAGTACAAAGGAAAGCCGTCCAGGGCAGAAGGCACCAAGCTGGAGCAGCATACCTTAAAAAACCTGCCTTTCCACCCTGTGAAGGCTTGCTGAAAAGGAGTCAAAAGAATCCTACCAGGGACATTGCTAAGAGTTACCCAAAGATTGTTTCTCTGCCTCTTCACCTCAAAGAAGTGAAGAAAAATGTCCACAGAAGGCGCACATCCAAGGAAGCCAAACAAAATGTCAAAGGCCTTCACGAAGGCCCAACTGTTAGGGTACAGTTGGGCTGGAGCGGTGTTCATCTCCGTTAACAACTCCCTCTCGAACCTGGAAAAGGGAAGGCGTATGCCAACGCACTTAAAAACTACTTGATAGAAGTAGAAAAAGGGGACCCCGTTATTGGATCGTTCATCCCTGCACACCGGCTCCCCCATGGGGCAAGGGAGCACGACGATGTCAGCATCGTGCCTCTTTGAGAAGGCACGATGGTCGTAGGAGCATGCTTCCCCCACGTGCTCCCTCAGGGCCCTGGTAGAAAGTAAGCAAGAGTACTCGTCGAGTAGTTCACTCGAAGCCCAGGGATAGAGATCCTTGTAACTTACTCGGGAGGAAGATGGATTGGTAGACATCCTAGAGTGTACTAGCAGTAAAGAAACTGGGGGTCAAGGGTTCAGTAACGCAACGAAGAGAAGGGTCGCAAAGAAAGAACGTGGGGCAAGAAGTTCTCGGAAAGAAGGTGAATAGTGCGAGAGAGATACGAAAGAAGCAGAGACAATGAGTTGAGATGCGGGGTTTTCAAGATTCGAGCCTCATGATTGAAGCAGTAAAGCAAGCGTTTCGTGAGTGGGCCACATGTCGCAAGGTAAAGGTACGGATTAAAACGTCATTTATAGCACTCAGAGAATGTCACATCGTCAAAGCCCTTGAGGGTACGTTGTGCCGACGAACAGAAATGTCACGTCAATCGATCGGAAGATGGCACGTCATCAAAACGCCGCAAGGGCAGTAGGGGGCAAGCTTTAGTCTTTTCGCTGAAAACAAGTTATCAGCTCAAGACTGGGGGGCTTGTGTACCGACCAGGTCATCGGGTATGATGACGTGGACAAAAGAAAGGTAGGTAGTCAAGAAGTCAACGTAGTCGCCGTATGTAAAAGCAGCGGTCTGCAGTATAAATAATCGGTTATCGCCGAGATGTGTCACCACCGAGACGGTTCATCGCCCATCGCCCAAGAGAAGCATCGCGCAGAAGAGACATCGCCTAAACGGACATCGCCTGAGTAAGACATCGCCTTAGCAAGACATCGCCTAAAGAATCAACCCGTATGACGTAAGCATTTCACAGAGAGGGGGGCCACACGAGGGAATAACCCTAAGGCAGCGACACTGTGGATCCCTGTGTACAGAATAAATGATCAAGTCAAAGGGGCACGTGGTAATGCCCACGTGCTCATTGAAGGTACCCAGGGAAAGCTGCATGCATGACACGTGTCCATTTAGGGGATTCGAACGATATGATGGCGCGATAAATACAGCGCTCAAGTTAGAGCCCAAGGGGCCATGGGATTATACATTGCACTCCAAGGTAAGGGAAGTCCATGGGCCAGATACGCTAAGATCCTAAAGATAGCGGCGCAAGGACCTTCTCCAAGGAACCCTAGATAATAGCAGGCAACGCAGAGGTAAAACCCTAGTTTTCACTTATATATAGGGCGCAAACAAGCCCTAGAGAGGTACGTGTTTTTCAGTCCACAGTTACACGAGTTTAACCTAGTTCCCAGATAGACATACAGAGCGAAGACCCTAATTGTCCTTGACGGCGCATCCGCTGAGAGTACAAGACAATTAGGGCAACACAGTTAAATCATACAGTTTCAGTCATTGAGATAATTATACAGTTTCTAGTATTTTGGTGTTTCTCGCTAGCTGACTTGATCGTCAGAGTGCAAACGGCCGCGAGGGCGCCCCTTTGTTCTTCTTTTTTCAGGTACTGACAAACGAAGCAAAACGAAGGTGCCCTAACTTGTTAACACAAGCCACGCATAAAGACGACCCAGGTTAACCGGCCGGAACAAACGCCAGTTCCATGTATCGGCAACTATGCTCACTCCTGAACCATTTGTTTCTCACTTGTCCACGTGTTTTGCTGAGCACGCCCCACATGGTCACGTGCCAGGCACGTCATCACAACCGATGACCTGGTCGGTACAACTTATCTTTTTTATCTTTGCCCTTTAATGTGCTTTCTCTTATTGTTGTATGTGTTGTTCATCTGCCCCAAACTTCTATGTGTAACTATGTGTATCTGACGCTTCATGCTTAACTGGTGTACCGTCCCGTCCCCGGGCATTGACCAAAGTCAAAGTCAAAGTCAAAGTCAACGTATGTTGGGACCCCTCAAGGGGGCCCAAGGGAAGAAAGTCAACAGGTTGACCGCTTAAGGCGTCGCCAGGATGACGCGTCGCCAGGTTAAGGCATCGACGGTGTCACCCCCGATACCCATGGGTAGGAAAGACCATGGAGGGGGCGACACCACGAGAGGCTTCAGTACCTCAGAACAGTAATAAAGAAAAGAGACAGGTGGCTTCAAGGCCATAGTTCTAGTACCAGTGAGGAGTAACCTGACTTGAAGAGAAGAGATGAGATCCCCTTTTCCATCTTGAAGTGATGGAAGAGCCAGCTATGCCTTTGATAGTGAGCGCCTGAGGACTCAAACAAGTAAAATAAGAGACAAGTTGGAGGCTTTCGTGAGCCCTGAAGGCCAGAGAAAATCGAATAGCAAGAAGAGGAAGAAGCGCGAAAGCGCGAGTCACCAAAGGGGGTGCATCGTGACTCAGAAGAAGAGGCAAAGAAAGAATGGTGCGTGTTACCTAAAGGGTTGCGATCAAAGCTATGAAGAGATGTAAGGGAGATAATACACTCGGTATAAGTGAAGAAAGCAGAAGCAGATAAAGGTGTAAGAAAAGCTAAAAGGCAAACAAAAGTGTAAAGATAGGAGTCGAATGGCAGTTAAATAAATAAAGGCAGATGTCAGAATTACAGATAGGTTCAAATATATACACGAAATTACAGGGAAAGGTTCAAATATATACGTCAGCAGGCATTGTTCACTCCCCAAGGTCGAGGGACACAACTTTCCCTTCGACGATGTGGTTGCTAGGGTCACAGTTGGAAGTGTTGATCCCCGGGTTCTCACATAGGGCCTGGGCCAAAGCCTCTTTGAACCCTTCGTTGAAGGTACCGGCCATGTTGTTGTGGAGGTCTTGGTTGGTCTTCCCCATCTCCTCGATCTTGGCATCCTTGGAGGCTAGCTGTTTCTCCAGAAACTCCTTCTCCACTGAAGCTCGTTCACTTCAGCTTGGGACTTGTCTTGACCAGCCTAGAGAAGTTTGAGAGCTTCAGTCTTCGCAGCTAGCTCCCCCTCAACCTCGTTTAGCTTCACCCCAAGAGCTTTGGAGGCCTCAGCCGCCACCCTCAGCTCGACCACCTCTGCCTGCAGAGGGACCAGGGAGCCCATAAGGTCCGCATGCCTCTAGTCAGCCTCGCGCAGTCTCAGGGTGGCTACTTCCTCCACCTTTTTAACTGTTTCCCTTGCCTTCTGGATCTCCGCCAGGGAGGCTTGATAAGTAACCTCCAGCTTCGACCTCTCTTCCTTCAGGGTGGTCACCTCCCGCTGGAGGGTCTGAAGGGTCCGCACCTCGATGGCTTTGGCTTGTGCTTGAGTGCGCCAATCGAGTGCAATGGCTAAGAAGGCCCCCATGTAGTAGGGCATGCCTTCCTTCTTAGCCTCAGCCAAGGTGCTCCCCGACGATCGCTCATTAAAACCCTTCATTAGCTGCTTGATCGCTGGGGGAATAGATAGGACCTCAGGGGCCTGAGGAGCAGTTTGTGTTGGTAGAGGTGTGGATTCTGCCCCTCCTTCTTGGACTGTTTGTTGTGGGGGAGAGGTGGCGCTAGGGAGGTTGTCCCTCGACGACTCTCCACGTGGGGGGGAGGCGGATGGGGAAGAGACAACCCAGCTAGTCTTCCTCCTCTTAAAGACCTGCCCTTCACCAGAGCTTTCGTCATCGGAAGGAACCACCAAGACGCCCTTGCCCTTGTCAAGGGGGGCTGGAGCGGGAGTGCAAGCCGCAGCCAGGGGGACCGCAGCAATGGGTGGAGGTGAGTTGGTTGTTTGGAGGCTGTGTGGTGAATCTGTGGTGGTAGCAGTGTTTCGTGGACTTGGACTGTGGGGGGCTTCAGAGGGAGCGTCAAGGGCGCCAACTTTCCCAGCGATCGCCTTGCTGATACTCTTCAGTTTCCTAGCTAACGCAAGACGCCTGGACGAATCCATCACAGAGGCTACGCCACAGCAAACAAAGAGCAAGGGTCAGAACTGATATCAGTTAAACAACATATGCATAAGCTCGAAGCAGACAAACAACGCACACAGCAACAACAGAAAACACATGAAAAGGTGAAAACGAAGAAGACAAGTAATTCCTACCGAAGTATGTAGAAAGGCCGCTTGCATTAAATTCGCAAGCTATAAGTGTCAAGGTGTGGAAAACGATCTTCTGGTCAGCTAAGGCCACACACACCTCCCTATCAGCGAAGGATAGCTTGTCCAAAGATTTGGCCTTGGTCAGATTGGGCTTCTCCGTCCAGTACAGAGGAAAGTCATCCAAGGCTGTGGGGTCGTGTTTGGCGCAACACACCCTGAAGAATTTACCTTTCCAACCCTTGTAAGAGTTCTGGAAGAGTGTGAGGAGAATTCTGCCAACGATTCCGGAAAAGCTCACCCAAAGGCTTTTCCCTTGCTTTTTCACTTCAAAGAAAGGACGGAAAACGTCCATTAAGGGTGGGACACCCAGGTACCCACACAAAATCTGGAAAGCCCTGACGAATGCCCAGCTATTGGGGTGTAGCTGGGCGGGGGCTATGTTGATCTCCGTAAGCAGCTCCCTCTCGAAGGCTGTAAAGGGGAGGCGCACACCAACACGCTTAAATACCATTTGATTGAAGAAGAAGAAGGGTTTTCCCCCATTGGACCTGTCGTCCACGCAAACTGGCTCCCTAGGGGTGCCATGGCAGATGGAGATGTGGGAGTCGTGGGTTCTGCAGAAGGTATTGAATTTGTACAATCGCGGGTCACCCAGATGGTCCTCTACGTCTTCAACGGTAGTTAAGGTGGTGCATTCATTTAAGAGTTCGTCAGAAGCCCATGAATAAAGGGCCTTATAGTTGACCTTTGGAGGAGGAGGATTGGACGTCGTTTTTGTACGCGCCATAGTTTGTTGAGAAGAGCTGAAGAATAAAGAAAAGGAAGGGTTCAACGAATGAGGTTAAGGCAGAAAGGGGAAAAGAAACCCTAGAAAAACCCTACCCACGCGAGAAATCCAGAAAAGAGGAAAGAATGAAGAAAGCAGAGGAAAGGAGAAGAACACAGAGAAATGCAAGAAAAATAAACAGTCCCAGGCAGTTATGAGATCAATACAGTGAAGTGTAAGGAGGATCGGAGTAGAAAAACCATACCTTTGTGGTTGGAAGTTGAAAAGACGCGAGCTTTCGTGAAGAAGAAGAGCGCAAAAGTCGCAGAAATCACAGAGAAGATGAACAGTAAGAAGGAATGCAAAGAGTGCCTCTCTTTGTCTTCAGGCTATTTTCATAGCATTTTCGGGCCTCTTCCTAATCTGACTTGATTACGATCACTTTGCCACTAAGATCTGGTAGCTTCATCTTCATGTGGCGTGTGGAGGCCACTGCCCTTGGCCTATTCAGCGTTGGTCTGCCTAACAAGATGTTGTAGGCTGAATTGGCGTTTACTACTAAGTACTGAATACTCTCGGAACGTGACGCCGCTCCATCGGTAAACGTTGTCCTTAGCTCTAGATAGCCACGTACCTCAACTGGGTTGTCTGCGAACCCATACGGGCATCCGGTGTAGGGCCTCAATAAGTCAGGGGACAACTGTAGCTTGTTGAAGGGCGACCAAAACATGACATCCGTGGAACTGCCCTGGTCGACGAGAACCTTATGCACCTTTCTTCCGACGGTGACGACCGAAATGACCACTGGGTCATTGTCATGTGGGACAACGTCACGTAGGTCAGCTCTTGTGAACACGAGGTCTGACTCCCACAAGTCATTCGAAAATTCCTCAGCAACTGAATTCACTGACCTCACATACCTCTTACGCTGAGAGGCAGTGGGCCCTCCTCCAGAGAAGCCACCAGAAATGGTGTGCACGTCTCCATGGATCGGAATTTCATGCTCCTGACCCTCCTCTGGTACCTCCAAGGCTGTGGTCGCAGTAGACCCAACAAGATAATCTTTTAGGAAACCATTCTTCACCAGCTCATCCAATTGATAGCCCAGCGCTAGGCAGTTGTTGATATGGTGCCCGAACGCCTCGTGAAACTCGCACCACGACTCCTTGTGGGGTCCCAGCACCTTGTCAGACTTCACCGGTGGCCTCAACCTATTAGCTATGTTGGGCACAACGATGATGTCTTTTAGTTCCACCACAAAATTGTGCCTTAGGGGTCTACTTCCTTCCCTCGCTGATCTGTTTCCCTCTGCTCGACCCCTGGGTTGGGGCCTCCTTGCCTCGTAGGGGCGGGTTGCGCGCACGTCTGTGCTCTTGGGCGCGCGGGCGCAACACTTGTGCGTTTCTCATACACTTCACCCTCAGAGGCGATGTGTTCCACCGCGCGACACCTTATCTCAGCAAAAGTCTTGGGGCGGTTGCGGATGATTGATTCGCAAAAAGGCCCAGGGCACACTCCCTTTTTGAATGCGTATACGATCATGGGCTCTTCTGTGGTCCAAACCTTCACCACTTGCGCCCCAAAGCGGTTTATGTATTCCTTCAAGGTCTCGCCTGGATATTGCTTCACATCGAACAGGTCGTATGAGACTGTGGGTGGAGCCCTGTTGGCTAGATACTGCTCTCTAAATAACTGCGAAAGTTGTGCAAAAGTCGTGATATGACCTTCTGGGAGGCTGATGAACCAGTCCATGGCCATCCCAGTCAAGGTACTCATGAAGAGTTTGCACCTTACGGCGTCGGAGCCGCCTACTAACATCATCTGCGTGTGGAACGCAGTGAGATGCGCCCCAGGGTCCTCCATCCCCGTGAACGTCACCTTGGGCCCAGTGAATGTGTTGGGAATCACCGTCTCCAGGATCTGCTGCGAAAACGGCATAGAAAACTCCCTTGGTGGGGTGAAGGGTTCGGCCTCATCTACGTCGCGTTGTCCTATGGTCATGTCTTCAATCTCAGCGCGCGTCGTACCTTGCCTCGTGGATCTCTTCATCTGTGGTTTCTGGAACTTCCTCTAGCTGTCATGCAATTCCAAGATAGTAGCTTGAAAACTTGGGACTGAAGAACAGTGTGATGGGACTGATGTTTTAAATCGGCCCCACGGTGAGTGCAAAATGTTCCCGCTGGTTGACCAGGGTCGTCTTTGTGCGTGGCTTATCCTCGCGAGCCACGACACCTTCGTTCTGCTCCGTCTTTGAGTGCCTAAAAAGAAGTGGGCAAAGGGGCGCCCTCGCGGCCGTTTTCACTCCGACGATCAAGTCAGCTAGCGAGAAACATCAAAGTGACACACCTCCGTATTGGAACACCGTGAAAGGATGCTCTGAAGGTGGTAAAATGACTGAGTAACTAGTGCTTCCCTAATGGCCTGTGCATACAGTGGGTGCGCGAGGAAAACAACTTGGGTTTGTGTGTGTGAAACTGCGAGAATTAGGTCAAAAAACTCGGATCCCTGTCTCAAACGTCTCAAGCCCCTTTTAAACGCATCCAGCATTTAAAGCGTCTTAAAGCGCATTTAAAGCGTATAAAAACGTTCAACGCGTTTAAAACGTTTAAAGCATTTAAAGCGTTTAAAGTGCTTTAAAGCGTTCGAAACGTAAACTAAATCAATGCGTACCTTAACGAACTTTCAAGAAAACATTGATGTCTAGTGATTACTGCTACCTATTCTTCTGACTTGATCGCTATTCTCTGTGAGAGCCTTACAGCGTCGTAACCCAACTTAGGGATAATCCATCGTGTAAGTCGTCCTTTCTCGAAGTGCATCTGGCGCAAAGGGGTGATTTTATGGGTGCCAACTCATGCGCCCCAGCCTCTAGTAACTCGCCCTGGGAGTGTATCTACCTTTCTCTCGTACCATGCACATGGTTCTCCCCTGTGCGTGGCCCTCTCATGGGTCGTATCTGTCCCAGGGTCACCCAGCGGTGGCGTGGGTACTTCACGAGTCAGGTTACCCCCTACTGGTACTAGAACTATGGCCTTGAAGCCACCTTTCTCTTCTCTTTATTACTGTTCTGAGGTACTGAGGCCTCTCGCGGTGTCGCCCCCTCCACGGTCTTTCCTACCCATGGGTATCGGGGGGTGGAACCGTTGATGCCTTAACCTTGGCAACGCCTCAGACGCCTCACCTTGGCGATGCCTTCAGCGGTCAACCTGTTGACTTTCTTCCCTTGGGCCCCCTTGAGGGGTCCTAACATACGTTGACTTTGACTTTGGTCAACGCCCGGGGACGGGACGGTACAGGCGTAACTGGTGTTTACCTCCGATGTATCTCTTCGTCGCTTTGCCTTCAACTCTTTAGGTAGCACGTGACTTTCTCTTTTACTCTCCCCTCCTAAGTCGTGACGCATACCCTTCTCTCGATCTTTTTGCTTCAAACTTCTCTTGGCCCTCGTATCTGCAAGGAATCTACCTCATGAAGGCGTCGCTTGCCTCGCCATCGCCCAAAGACATGGGAGGACTTCACTTCGTGTCTCATCATCACTCGAAGGTGAAGGAGGACTTCTCTTGTCTTTACGGCTTTTGATAACTCGTGCTCTTCACTTTTTTTCCTTATTACTCTTCGATCTTCTTTTGCCTCTACAACTTGCAAAAGTTTCAACTTGCTCTTCGCTTTCTTGAATCCCAAGGCGCTTACTGCCAAAGGTATTGCTAGCTTTGTCATCACTTAGGATGAGAAAGGGTCTTGTCTCTTCTATGGCCTCGACATCGCCCAAGGGCGAGGGAGGGCTTTATCTTTTCCTCTATGGCCTCGACATCGCTCGAAGGCGAGGAGGGCTTATCTTATCTGTACTTGGTGTCCACGCTCGAGGAGAGACCTGCTAAACACAAGGTCGTATCGTCCTCAGCGTGTCTAAACACTTGGGACAAAGTCACGCTTTTGGTGCCCACGCCCGTGGAGAGGCCTATTACAGCAGCGCCGTATCATCCACGGGGTGTCTAAACACCTAGGCAACTTTGCCCTTATCTCTGCGCGCTTGGTGCCCACGCCTGAGGAGAGGCCCACCCGAGGGTAGTGCCGTTTCGTCCATAGGGTGTCTGAAAACACCAAGGCGATCAGTGTTCTTGGTGCCCACGCCCAGGGAGAGGCGTGTGAGAAACATCGCCGTATCGTCCCAGGTGTGTCTAAACACCAAGATGACCAGGGATTTTGGTGATTACGCCTAAGAAGAAGGTTTCCCGAAGGATGGCTGATGAGAATCAAATAAAGGAGGCTTTTATTAATGGAGGAAGAGGACATCCACCCTCACATTTGAAGTTCTTCCTTTTAGTCTTCTCAAAATTAAAAGAAGACATAAAATAAAGATGAGGCCCAAGCCCAAAGCCCAAGCCCAAGCCCAATAAGGCCAGAGCCCAAAGAGCCCAAGTCCATCCCATGAGGGGCAAGGCCAAGCTTTGAAATACTCTTGTATAGTTTTAGGAGGTGTGGTTATTAAATAAAGGAGTGTGGAAATGTAAAATAAAGTCACATTACCCATGTGACTTAGGAGAGTGGTGTAGGTGTAGTTTTTGGGAGGTGTCATAGTAGAAAAAGGTCACACCTCCCATGTGACTTGTTTTTGGTGGGAATTTCAAATGAGTTTATTTGAAATTTCCCACCTATTTTTCAGCACCTTAGGCTATAAATAGAGGTGCTTCCTTTGTAAAATTCAGATTGGAATTAATCTAAGAAAACTCTACTCAAATTTTGAGTGAACTTTGGAGAGCTTTTGGAGCCTTCTTCTCTAGTCTTACCTTGATGGATCATTGGAGTCCTCAAGTGGCGGCATCACTCTCATCTAGGAGCATCCCACACTTCTAGTGGCGAGATCATCCAACATTCTTCCATCTTCATGAGCACTCTCTTCTCCTTCCTTTCTTCTCTTTCAATTGTTCATGTTGTCTTGTGTTCTTGAGTTTTTTTGGTTCGATTTTTCTGTTTTTCCAGCACCTATGTTCTGTTCTTGCCTTTTAATTTCAATTCTGTTCGGTTCCTTTTAGTTTCTCCTCTTTTTTGGTTCAATTTGACTAAAATTGGTTCATCCAAATGAGTTTGGGATTTGGTACTAGTTTTTGGTGAGTTCTTGTCTTAGAACAAATGATCCAACTCTAAGAAAAGTGCCTCTATAATGTCCAACTCAAGGTGATTCCTAAGAAGGTCAAGAACCTTTCTCTATATGGCTAGTGGAATCACATCAATGGCGCTTCTCCTCAAGTGCGTGTATCTTCACCAAGTGACCTGGTTCTCCACTGCTCCGAAACTTCTTACTGTCTGATGCCCACACTCGAAGGAAACGCCCCCCGCCACTTCCTTGCGAGGTGTCTAAACATTAGACACCGGGACTAGCTATTCCTACCTGAGGAGGGGGCGTCTTGAAGGAATCCTTTAACCCCTGCTCAGGGACTAGACACCCGGATTTTAACTTTACTGTCCGTACCTTGCTAATGTGTTGATCTCTGCGCACGAGCATGTGCTCCCTTTACTTGCTTTGATTTTGACGCCCGCTCCCTTATCTGGCGATGCCTACACCTGGCGACGCCTACGCCTGGCGACGTCTACACCTGGCGACGCCTACACCTGGCGACGCCTTGAGTCTCTGTTTTGTTTCTTAATCTTTGCTCTTACATCGCGTGGGAGGGAAAAACTGAGATAAAGTTTTCTTGAACTTCTTTTTTACTTGGGTGACCTCATTAAAAAACCCCCGAGAGGGAAAAAGAGTGTCCTCTTTACAACTGTGTGCTTCTTTTTTTTTTTTTTTTTTTTGATCAGCTGGCAAGGGAAATGGACTGTGTGCTTCTTAATTTTCAACTGAAATAAAATTTTAAATTGGCCGCATTCCAGCTGCGTGGGATGGGGCCCCCTTCTAGAGTTTCTAACTTATACAAACCATTTCCCTTGGCTTCGGTTACTCTAAAGGGTCCGGTCCATTTGGGAGACAACTTGTTCTTCAACTCATAAGGATGAGCCTTCCGCATGACCAAGTCAGCTACTTGGAACTGTCGCGGTTTGACCTTAGAGCTATACTGATGCTCCACCCTCCTCTTCATAGCTGCAGCCTTTACCCTTGCTTCCTCTCTGGCCTCATCCAATAGGTCTAGATTTACCCTTCTTTCCTCATTGGACTCCTCTGTCACAAAGCTCAGAAAGCGGGGTGAGCTTTCGTGAATCTCCACCGGGATCATGGCGTTTGACCCATCTACCAAGCTGAACGGCGTCTCCATAGTGGAAGATTGAGGCGTGGTGTGGTAAGCCCACACGATCCTTGGTACTTCTTCTGCCCACGCCCCTTTAGCTTTCTCAAGCCTTCGCTTCAATCCCCTCAGCAAAACTCTATTTGCTGACTCCACCTGCGCATTTGTCTGGGGGTGTTCGACTGATGCAAACAATTGCTTGATCCTTACCTCTGCACACAACTTCCCCAACTGTTGGCTCGCAAACTTAGTGGCATTATCTGAGATGAGACGCCTTGGCACCCTAAAACGACACACAATGTTCTTCCAAACAAAGTGTTGTACCTTGTGCACAGTGATCTGTGCCACTGGTTCTGCCTCTATCCACTTCGTGAAGTACTCGATGGCGACTATCAAATACTTCATCTGCCTTATCACCAGAGGGAAAGGCCCCAAAATATCGATTCCCCATGTGTGGAAGGGCCATGGGCTGTAAATCGAGCTCAGTTCCTTTGGAGGTGCCTTATGCCAGTCTGCGTGCATCTGGCACTGCTTGCACCGCTGGGCGTATCTTGCACAATCCTCCCTCACCAAAGGCCAATAAAACCCTGCGCGAATCACCATGGACGCCAATGATCTTCCCCCCATGTGGCTTTCGCAAATCCCCTCG
Source organism: Phaseolus vulgaris (assembly GCF_000499845.2). Taxonomy (NCBI): domain Eukaryota; kingdom Viridiplantae; phylum Streptophyta; class Magnoliopsida; order Fabales; family Fabaceae; genus Phaseolus; species Phaseolus vulgaris. The sequence continues at coordinate 24,302,286 of NC_023749.2, forward strand.
TGAAGCTCTGACATGATCCTGGTACACTCGTCGCCACTCACACATGTCAGAATTGGATGCGTGAACCCATGCCTAAATAGCACTCCATCAACGAGAGTGTACCTTGCAGAGTTCTTCCTTATCCTCTTTCCTTCTCCAGGCTCTGCTGGGAGAATCTCATCTGCAATGTATCGCCTATAAGGCATCATCCACGTGTCGCCTTCCTCCAAGGCACATACTTGCGCACACTTCTCTCCTTCGGGCGAGGTCGCATAGGTGCTGATGCGGGGTGTCCTCGCCGTATCTTGAATCAAAGAGCGATGGCACCTTGGCTTTCCTCTTGCTGTGCTAATGTGAAGAACGTCCACCCTGTTGTCTGCCACAAACTTTCGCGGCGTTTTGAGCGTCTCTTGAATGACTGTCCTCTGCCTTCCCCCTTTGCCTGAGCTGGCCAGCTTGGCGAGCAGGTCAGCTCTGGCATTTTGCTCTTTAGCGACATGCACCTGCTCAAACGTAGCGAAAGCTCCCTTCAACACTTGGACATACTTTAGATATGCTGCCATCCGCAGATCCTTTGCCTGATACTCCCCAGTCACTTACCCTGTGATCAACTGTGAATCACTCTTCGCCAAGAGGCTTTGCGCGCCCATCTCCTTGGCCAAGAGCATTCCAACAATCAGCGCCTCGTACTCAACTTGGTTATTGCTTGCTCTGAAGGCGAAGCGTAGGGCTTGCTCGATCAACACCCCGTTAGGCCACTCCCCTGTTGATTGGAGGACCCATCTACTGAGAGCATCCACTGTGATCCTAACTCCCCCTCTTGAGGGCCTCCTCCTGGCCGAGAACACTACTGCCAACGCCGCCTTCTCCAACGATTGGTACCTAAATTTTGGGACTTGTAAAGCCTTGCTTACAAAGTAGATGGGCCTCTACACTTGGTCTTGCTCTTGGACAAGCACAGAGTTGATGGCCCACTCTGTTACTGCAAAGTACAATCGAAGGGGGATGCCTGCACGTGGCTTGCAAAGCACTGGTGGTGTCGCCAAGTACTCCTTTAGCTTGAGAAATGCTGCTTCGCACTCGTCTGTCCATGCAAAACGGCTATTTCTCTTGAGGCACTGAAAGTAGGGGTGGCCTTTCTCACCTCCAGCAGACACGAACCTTGACAAAGCTGCCATCCGCCCATTCAACTGCTGCACTTCTTTCACTGAAGTTGGGCTCCTCATGGCAATGATGGCTGCGCACTTATCAGGGTTCGCCTCTATTCCCCTCTCAGTGAGCATAAATCCCAAGAACTTTCCCGCCTCAACGCCAAAAACGCATTTTTCCGGGTTTAACTTGAGGCGGTACTTGGCTATGCTAGTGAACAACTCCTCCAGGTCATGGGGGTGTCGCCCTCTTTCTTGGGAGGTCACCACCATGTCATCAACATAGGCATGCATGTTTCTCCCCAGCATAGGCGCAAGGACCTTGTCCATTAGTCTCTGGTAGGTGGCGCCTGCGTTCTTCAGCCCAAACGGCATCACCTTGTAACAGTAACTGCACGTCTCCGTCATGAACGTCGTTTTGCTCTCATCCTTTGGTTGCATTTTTATCTGATTGTACCCCGAAAATGCGTCTAAGAAACTCAGCATCTTGCACCCTGAGGCGCTATCCACTAATGCGTCGATGCTAGGTAAGGGGTACGAATCTTTAGGGCACGCCTTGTTCATGTCCGTGAAGTCGACGCACATTCTCCACTTTCCGTTCGCCTTCTTCACCAAGAAGATGTTGGCCAGCCAATCAGGGTATTGTATCTCCCTGATGTGTCCAGCATTTAGCAATTTCTGCGTTTCTTCCTTCACGACGAGGCACCACTCTTCGTTGAACTTCCTCCTCCTCTGTCGTACAGGGCGAACCTTGGCGTCCATGGTGAGGTGGTGGCACAAAAAATCTGGGTCGATGTCTGGCATGTCTGCGGCGGTGCACACGAATGCATCTAAGTGGCGTGAGATCACTGCTGCCACTTCGTCTTGTTCTTCCTGGCTCAACAAACATCCAAACTTGAACATCTTACCACCTATCTGCCTTTCCACCACATTGTCTACTGGTTGGGGTCGCCTATCTCGCACGCTCTCTGCACGAGACTCGTTTCTGCGATCTTCTCCTATAGGCGTCACCCTATCGGGTGCTTCAGGCGTCGCATCCTCTGACTTCTTCCATGGGCGAGGCGCCCCCGTGTGTTTCTTCTAAGGGTGCATCTTCCTTGGGCGTCGCCTCCGCGTGTGAGGCCTCCACAGGCGTCGACTCCACCGGCGTCGCCTCTTCCAAGGGCTCTACCTCCATTGGCGTATCCGAAACGGGCGACGCTCAAGTACCATGAACACGCCTCTCTTTGTCTTTAAGCTATTTTCATAGCATTTCCGGGCCTCCTCTTGATCAGATTTAAACACAATGACCCTGCCACCAAGATCTGGCAACTTCATCTTCATGTGGCGTGTGGAGACCACTGCCCTTAGCCTATTCAGCGCTGGTCTTCCCAACAAGATGTTGTAGGCTGAATTAGCATTCACGACTAGATACCGAATGCTCTCGGTAAGCGACGCCGTTCCATCAGTAAACGTCATCCTCAGCTTCAGGTAGCCACGCACCTCAACTTCGTCCCCTGTGAACCCATACAAGCATCCAGTGTAGTGTCTCAGCAAATCATGGGACAACTGCAACTTATTGAACGTCGACCAAAACATGTCATCTGCCCTGGTCGACGAGAACCCTGTGCACCTTTCTCCCAGCTGTGACAACCGAAATGACCACGGGGTCATTGTCATGAGGGACAACATCTCGTAGGTCAGCCCTTGTGAACACAAGGTCTGACTCCCACCGATCATCCAAACCCTCCTCAGCAAATGAGTTCACTGCCCTCACATACCTCTTGCATTGAGAGGCAATGGGTCCTCCTCTAGAAAAACAACCAGAGATGGTGTGCACTTCTCCATGGATTGGCATTTCATGTGCCTGATCCTCCTCTGGCACCGCTAGGGCTGTGGTCGTAGCAGGCCCAGCAAGATAATCCTTAAGAAAGCCATTCTTCACGAGCTCATCCAGTTGATGGCCCAGCGCCAAGCAATTGTTGATATGGTGCCCAAACTCCTCGTGGAACTCACACCACGAGTCTTTACGAGGCCCCAGCACCTTGTCAGACTTCACTGGTGGCCTGAACCGGCCAGCTATGTTGGGCACAACAATTAGATCCTTCAGCTCCATGACGAAATTGTGCCTTAACGGCCTATTTCCTTTCCTCACCTGCCTGTCCCCCTCTGCTGCCCCCCTTGCCTGAGGCCTCTTCCTGTCTTGGTTCTTGATGTGATTCCACTAGCACAATTAGAATGATTCTTGACATTCTTAGGAATCATCTTGAGTTGGTTATGAGATAGGCACTTTATCATAGAATTGGATCAAGGTTCTATGAACAAGAACTCACCAAAACTAGTGCCAAAACACAAACTCATATGGAAGTTCCACATATTGTCAAATTGAACCGATTGAATTGAAAGAAAATGCAAAGGCACCGATTAAACAACACAAAAACTACATTGCACCGAACAAAAGACTTGAATTGAAGAAGAAAGGATGAAGAACAGCCAAGAAACAAAAGCACCGAAGCAAAACTAACACAAGCTGAAAATACCGAACAGAATTTCGAAGGAGGCAAGCTAAGACATGAACAATTAAAGAGAAGGAAGGAAGGAGAAGAGAAAGCTCATGAAGATGGAGGAATGGTTGGATGATCACGCCACTAGGAGGATGGAGACTCCAAGATAAGTGTGCAAGCCGCCACTTGAGGTAACCATGGAACCATCAAGATAAGACTAGTGAAGAAGGCACAAAGCTCTCCAATGCTCTCTCAAAAATTGAGTATAGTTTCTCTAATTAAAATTCAAATCTGAAATGTACAAGGGAGCACCTTAATTTATAGCCTAGAGGTGCTGAAATGCAAGCTAAAAGAATTCAAAATTCCCTCCTAAATTCAAATGCAACCGGCGCCAACTAAGGTCATGGAGAAGGTGTGACCCTCTTTCTCACTTTGGCACCTCCCTAGTTACTTCTACACCTATCTACTAACGCACCCCCCTCTAATACTCCTAACTAAGGACCTAAAGATGCTTTAACAAAAGAGGTTTCTAATGTTTCCCTCTTAAGCATCTTCATACAAAGAAATTACAAAAAGAGAAAATAAACGACCCTTAGCTCCTAAAGCTTTGAATAAGCTTCTTGTAAGCCTTTGAGGTGGGCTTTGACCTCCATGGGCGTCCTCCACTTGAGCCTCAACCTCTTATTGCTCTTGATGATTGGCCTCCATGTCCACTTGAGCTTGATCTCCATCAGTTCTTCTTCCCTGTCGTGGCCTCGTTGACCCGGGCTTGTGCACGCGACTGCGCTCTTGGGCGTGCGGGTGCGACACTTGTGCGCTTCTTCCGCACCTCACCCTCAGAGGTGATTTGTTCCACCGCGCGACGCCTTATCTCAGCAAAGGTCTTGGGGCGGCTTCGTATGATCGATTCACAGAAGGGTCCAGGGCACATTCCTTTCCTGAATGCTTAGACGATCATAAACTCCTCTGTGGTGCCAACCTTCACCACCTGCGCTCCAAAGTGATTGATGTATTCCTTGAGGGTCTCACCCTGATACTGCTTTACATCGAATAAGTCGTACGAGACCGGCAGTGGGGCCTTGTTTGCTAGATACTGCTCCTTGAACAGCTGCGAGAGCTGTGCGAAGGAGGTGATATGGCCATTTGGAAGACTAATGAACCAGTCCATGGCCATCCCAGTCAAAGTGCTCATGAAGAGCTTGCACTTTACAGCGTCGGAGCCGCCTACCAGCATAATTTGCATGTGGAACACAGTGAGATGCGCTTCGGGGTCCTCCATCCCTGTGAAGGTTACCTTGGGCCCCACAAACGTGTTGGGATCATCGTCTCCAGAATCGGTTGCGAGAACGGCGTGGAGAACTCCCTTGGTGGAGTGGAACCCTCGGGCTCATCCCTTGGTGGAGTGGAACCTTCGACGCTGCCATTGCCTCCTGCAATCCCTACATCATACACATGACTTGTTCCATGGTCATCTCTTCACTCTCAGCGCGCGTCAAACCTTGCCTCGTGGACCTCACCATCTGCGGTTTCTGGAACTTCTTCTAGCTGTCGTGCAACTCCAAGGATAAAGAAAACGTTGGGAACTTGAACTCGAACGAACACGATCAAACAGCGAACTCAACCAAAAGAAATCGATGAAAATTGCACCAATTTCTCAACGAACAGGGGCTCTTGGTAAAATCTCGAAGGAACTGAGTTGGAAAATGCAACTGGAAAACTGAATACTTGCGGTGGGACTGATGTTTTAGATCGTGCCCCACGGGGGGTGCCAAATGTTCCCGCCGGCTGACCAGATTATGCTTCGTGCGTAGCCAAGAATCGCGTATCAAGGACTCCCTCGTCTTTGCTCCAAATCTCCACCCTTCACCGCCGTGAGTACCTGAAAGAAGTGAACAAAGGGGTGCCCTCACGGCTGTTTGCACTCTGTACCGTCCCGTCCCCGGGCGTTGACCAAAGGTCAGAGTCAACGCATGGTGGGACCCCTCAAGGTACCCAAGGAAGAGAAGTCAACAGGTTGACCGCTCGAGTCATCGCCTCACTGAGGCGTCGCCCAGGTGAGGCGTCGCCCAAGAGAGGCATCGCCTAAGTGAGGCGTCGCCCAAGAGAGGCGTCGCCCGAGAGAGGTACCGCCGAGTAAAGACATCGCCAGAGAGGCTTCGAGCCTCGACCATACAGAACAGTAGTAAGGAGAAGAGAAAGGTGGCTTCAAGGCCATGAGTTCTAGTACCAGTAGGGGGTAACCTGACTCGTGAAGTACCCATGCCACTGCTGGGAGACCCTGGGACAGATACGACCCATGAGAGGGCCATGATCAGGGAAGAACCACGTGCATGGTACGAGAGCAAGGTAGATACGCCCTCCAGGGTGAGTGACTAGTGATTGGGAAGCGTGGGTTGGTACCCAGAAAGTTAGCCCACGTGCCAAAGAGTACTTCGAAGGGAAGATCACAACAATAGAATAACCCTAAGTTGGGTTGCGGTGCCGAGGGACCCTCTGCACAGAATAAACGGTTAAGTCAGAAAGTTACGTGGCAATGCCCACGTGCCCATTAAAGGTTTCAGTGAAAGTTTGCTAAGGTACGCGCTAATTTAAGATTACGTATCAAATGTTTCAGGGGACATTTTTATACGCTTTCAATGCGCTTCAACGCGCTTTAAATGCTGGATGTGTATAAAAAGGAACCTTGGGGCACTTGAGAGAGGAGAGAGTTTTAACCTAATACACACAGATACACAGAGAAAACCCTAGTTGTCTTCGCGGCACACTCACAGTGAGTACAAGGCAATTAGGGCAACACAGTTCTAGTTACGCAGTTTCAATCATTCACTGCAGTTTTTGATGTTTCTCGCTAGCTGACTTGATCGTCGGAGTGCAAACGGCAGCGAGGGCGCCCCTTTGTTCACTTCTTTTCAGGTACTCACAGACGGAGCAAAACGAAGGTGCTCTAGCCCGCGAGGACAAGCCACGTACGGAGACGATCCCGGTCAGCCGGCCGGAACATTTGGCGCCCACCGTGGGGCCGATCTAAAACGTCAGTCCCACCACACAAGATTCTCAGTTCCAGTTCTTAAGACCTAGACAAGTTAAGAAAATTTCCAAAAAGCCATGACCACGAGACCAGCACGCGCTAGGAGTGAAGAAATGACCATGCAACAACTCATGGGCATGATGCAAGGGCTGCAGGACGCAATGGCGGCCTCGAAAGTGGAGCAGGAGCGCATGCGAGCAGATCTTGCAGCCTCTCAAGCGAGGAACGATGAACTCCATCGTACCAACGAGGAGTTGCACCGTGGATGGCGCGGTGCAGATGAACCTGAGGCTGCATCCCCACCTAGGGAATTCACAACACCATTCTCGCAGGCAATCTTGGAGACGGCGATACCCAGTACGTTCACGGGGCCCAAGGTGACCTTCACAGGGGTGGAGGATCCTGAGGCACACCTCACAGCGCTCCACACACAAATGTTGCTGGTAGGCGGTTCTGACGCTACGAGGTGCAAGCTTTTCATGAGCACGTTGACGGGAATGGCTATGGATTGGTTCATCAGCCTTCCAGAGGGCCACATCGCGTCTTTCGCCCAGCTCTCGCGACTGTTCAGAGAACAGTATTTAGCCAATAGGGCCCTAGTCCCAGTTTTGTACGACCTTTTCGAAGTGAAACAATTCCAAGGTGAGACCCTGAAGGAATACATAAGCCGCTTTGGAGCACAAGTGGTGAAGGTGGGTACCACCGATGAACCCATGATTGTATTCGCATTCAGGAAGGGGGTGCGACCCGGGTCTTTCGGTAAGTCGCTTAACTGCAAGCTTCCCAAGACCTTTGCTGAAGTGAGGCAACGAGCGTTGGAGCCCATTGCCTCAGAGGGCGAGACATACGAGAAGTGCATGCCTACTGCACCTGCGTGACCAAGGGCGCAGATACGCACACAACCTGCTAGGATCCACGAAGCTGCCACAGAGAGAAGGAACCCAGACAGGAAGCGCACCTACGAGGCGAGGAGGGCCCCACTAAGGGGCCGAGCCGAAGGAAGGAGAGAGGGAAGTAGACCACTGAGGCACAACTTTGTGGTGGAGCTCAAAGACCTCATCATTGTGCCCAATATAGCGGACAGGTTGAGGCCACTGGCGAAGTATGACAAAATTCTGGGACCCCACAAGGAATTGTGGTGCGAATTCCACGAAGCATTTGGACATCATATTAACAACTGTTTTGCGCTGGGCTATCAGTTGGATGAGCTTGTGAAGAGTGGCTTCATAAAGGATTACCTCGCAGGGCCTACTACAACAGCAGCCACGGCAGTACAAGAGGAAGGCCAGGCACACAAGATGCTAGTCCATGGGGAGGTTCACACCATTTCTGGTGGATTTTCTGGAGGAGGGCCTACTGCCTCTCAACGTAAAAAGTATGTGAGGTCAGTAAATTCAGTTGCAGAAGAATTTCCGGACGACCCTTGGGAATCAGGCCTTGTGTTCACAAGGGCTGACCTACGGGATGTCGTCCAACACGACAATGACCCCGTGGTCATCTCAGTAGTTACAGCAGGAAGGAAGGTACATAGGGTTCTCGTCGACCAGGGCAGTTCCGCAGATGTCATGTTCTGGACGACCTTCAACAAGCTACAGTTGTCCCCGGACCTCTTGAGACCCTATACCGGATGCTTGTACGAGTTTGCAGATAACCCAGTGGAGGTACGTGGGTACTTGGAGCTGAGGACGACGTTCACTGATGGAACGACATCACGTATCGAAAGTATCCGGTACCTGGTGGCTAATGCCAACTCAGCCTATAACATTTTGTTGGGCAGACCCGCCCTAAACAGATTGAGGGCAGTACCTTCCACTCGCCACATGAAGATGAAGTTGCCAGACCTTAGCGGCAAAGTGATAGTCATCAAGTCAGACCAGGAAGAAGCCCGAAAGTGCTATGAGAATAGTCTAAAAACAAAGAGAGGCGTGGTGATGGTAATTGAACGACCTCCTGTTTCAGGCTCGTCAGCAGAGCTAGAATCCGTAGAAGAGGCGATGCCCACGGAGTCCACGCCCGACGATGCTTCATCTACAGTGACGATGCCTGTGGAAGACGTCGTGGCGCCTCGCCTATGGAAGAAGAGTCAGAGGAGGCGACACCCGATGAGGCGACGCCTATGGAAGAGGATCCCAACCAGAGGACACCGTGGTGGAAAGACAAATAGGGGGTAAGGCGTTCAAATTAGGACACCACTTGAGCCGGGAAGAACGAAAAGAGGTAAAGACAGTGATCTCGCGGCACCTAGACGCATTTGCACGGACCGCGGCAGACATGCCAGGTATCGACCCAGATTTCTTGTCCGATCGCCTTACCATGGACACCAAGGTCCGCCCTGTGCGGCAGAGAAGGAGGAAGTTCAACGAGGAGCGATGCCTCATCGTGAAGGAAGAGACTCAGAAGCTACTAAACGCTGGGCACATCAGGGAAATACAATACCCCGAGTGGCTGGCCAACGTAGTCCTAGTCAAGAAGGCAAATGGGAAGTGGAGGATGTGCGTAGACTTCACAGATCTGAACAAGGCATGCCCGAAGGATTCGTACCCACTCCCCAACAGTGACACATTAGTAGACAATGCCTTGGGCTGCAAGATGCTGAGTTTCTTGGATGCATTCTCAAGTTACAGTCAGATCAAGATGCATCCCAGGGACGAAAGCAAAACGGCGTTTATGACAGATACATGTAGCTACTGTTATAAGGTAATGCCGTTTGGTTTGAAAAATGCAGGCGCCACCTACTAGAGATTGATGGACAAAATCCTTGCACCAATGCTAGGAAGAAACGTGCAGGCCTACGTAGACGACATGGTGGTAACCTCGAGCGAGAGAGGGCGACACGCAACTTATCTGGAAGAGTTGTTCGCCACCATATCAAAGTACCACCTAAAGTTGAACCCAGAGAAGTGCGTCTTCGGCGTAGAGGCAGGAAAGTTCCTAGGTTTCATGCTCACGGAAAGAGGAATAGAAGCGAATCCTGACAAGTGTGCAGCCATCATCGCCATGAGGAGCCCAACATCAGTGAAGGAAGTTCAACAACTGACGGGGCGAATGGCAGCATTATCGAGATTCGTATCAGCTGGTGGGGAAAAGGGCCACCACTACTTCCAATGCCTCAAGAGGAATAGTCGTTTTACGTGGACAGACGAGTGCGAAGCAGCGTTTCTCAAGCTGAAGGAGTACTTGGCGACGCCACCCGTGCTTTGCAAGCCACAAGTAGGCGTCCCCCTCCGTCTATACTTTGCAGTAACAGAGTGGGCCATTATCTCTGTACTGGTCTAGGAACAAGACCAAGTACTGAAGCCAATATACTTCGTAAGCAAGGCCTTGCAAGGCCCAGAGTCAAGATACCAGTCACTAGAGAAGGCAGCACTGGCGGTAGTATTCTCAGCACGAAGGCTTCGCCACTATTTCCACAGTTTCACGGTGGTGGTAATGACGAACCTTCCCATCCAGAAGGTACTCCAAAAGCCAGACGTGGCTGGGAGGATGGTACACTGGGCAGTGAAATTGTCAGAATTTGACATCCAGTACGAGACCCGGGGATCCATCAAAGGCCAGGTCTATCCTGACTTTGTAGCAGAGCTTTCACCAGGAGGAGATCCTCAAGAGGTGGAATCAGGGGCACAGTGGATGCTCTTAGTGGATGCATCTTCCAACCAACAAGGGAGTGGTGCTGGAATAATCCTGGAAGGGCCTAATTGGGTATTAATCGAGCAGGCTTTGCGCTTTGCCTTCAAGGCAAGCAACAACCAGGCGGAGTACGAGGCGTTGATTGCCGGGATGCTTTTGGCTAAAGAATTGGGTGCTCAGAGCCTCTTGGCAAAGAGCGACTCACAATTGGTCACAGAACAAGTAACAGGGGAGTACCAAGCGAAGGACCCACAAATGGCTGCGTATCTGAGGTACGCCGAGGTGTTGAAAAGAGCCTTCGCTGCGTTTGAGCTGGTGCATGTCCCCAGGGAGCAAAATGCCAGAGCTGACCTGCTTGCCAAGCTGGCCAGCTCAGGCAAGGGGGGAAGGCAGAGGACCGTAATACAGGAGACCCTCAAGACACCGCGAAAGTTCGTGGCACACAACAGGGTGGAAGTCCTTCACGTTAGTACAACGAGAGGAAAACCAAGGAGTCATCGCTCGTTGAGTCAAGATACGGTGAGGGCACCTTGCATCAGTACTTACGTAGCCTCGCCAGATGAAGAAAGGGGTGTACAGGTATGCGCTTTGGAGGAAGGCGACACTTGGATGACCCCTTACAGGCAATACCTGGCGGATGGGATCCTCCCAGCAGAGCCAGAGGAGGGCAAGAAGATTAAGAGAAACGTCGCCAGGTACACCATAGTGGATGGGATATTGTTCAGGCATGGGTTTACGCACCCTATCTTGACGTGCTTAAGCGGCGACGAGTGCACCAGGATAATGGCCGAACTTCACGAAGGTATTTGTGGGAGCCACGTGGGAGGAAGATCCTTGTCGTCCAAGGTGATACGTGCAGGTTTCTTCTGGCCAACAGTAAGAGAGGATTGTGTACGATACGCCCAGCATTGCAAGCAGTGCCAGAAGCATGCCCATTGGCACAAGGCGCCGCTAGAGGAGTTAAGATCCATATACAGCCCGTGGCCCTTCCACACCTGGGGAATTGATATCCTAGGCCCGTTTCCATTGGCAATAAGGCAGATGAAGTACCTGATTGTTGCCATCGAATACTTCACCAAGTGGATAGAGGCAGAGCCGGTGGCACAGATCACTGCCCACAAGGTACAACACTTTGTTTTGAAAAACATTGTATGTCGTTTTGGGGAGCCAAGGCATCTCATTTCAGACAATGGCACCCAGTTCACGAGCTAGCAGTTGGGGAAGTTATGTACAGAAGTGGGAATCAAGCAGGTATTCGCATCAGTCGAACACCCCCAGACAAATGGGCAGGTCGAATAAGCAAATAGAGTTTTGTTGAGAGGATTGAAGCGCAGATTAGAGAAGGCTAAAGGGGCATGGGCAGAAGAAGTGCCAAGGATTGTATGGGCTTACCACACCACGCCTCAATCCTCCACCATGGAGACACCTTTCAGCCTAGTGTACAGATCGGACGCCATGATCCCAGTGGAGATACACGAGAGCTCGCCCCGTTTCCTAGGTTTCGTGGCAGAAGAGTCCAACGAAGAAAGGAGGGTGAACCTGGACCTGATAGATGAAGCTAGAGAAGAAGCGAAAATTAAGGCTGAGTCCGTGAAGAGAAGAGTGGAGCGTCAATACAACTCTAAGGTGAAGATACGACAATTCCAGGTCGGGGATTTGGTCATGAGGAAGGCTCACCCTTACGAGATAGAAAATAAATTGTCTCCCCAAGTGGACTGGACCGTTTAGAGTAACCAAGGCCAAAGGGAATGGGTCGTACAAGCTAGAGACTTTAGAAGGAGGCCCCATCCCACGTAGTTGGAACGCGACAAATTTGAAGTTTTAGTTCAGTTAAGATTTTGTAAAGGGGGCACTCTTTTTCCCTCTCGGGGTTTCTTAATGAGGTCACCCAAATAAAGAAAAGGAAAGTTTAAAGATATATTTGCCTTAGTTTTTCATTGCCTTGTAAAATCAAAGATCAAAGAAAAAGACAATATCAGCGTCGCCAAGGTAAGGCGTCGCCCAGGGTAAGGCGTCGCCCGGGCAAGGCGTCGCCAAGGTAAGGCGTTGCCCGAACAGGGCATCGCCAAGGTAAGGCGTCGCCAGGACGAGGCTTCGGCAAGAAAAGACGTCACCCAGAGAAGGCGTCGCTAAGATAGCAATGCCAAGATAAGGCATCGCCAGGACAAGGCGTCGCCAGAAGTAGGCGTCGCCACCAGATAATCAAGTGGAAGTCAAGCCTCGAGCGAAATAACAGGTATGCCAGTATAAGTTAAAATCCGGGCGCTTAGTCCTTGAGCAGGGGTTAAGGGATTCCTTTGGGACGCCCCCTCCTCAAGTATGAACAGCTAGCCCCGGTACCAGATATCAGTATAAGTTAAAATCCGGGTGCTTACTCCTTGAGCAGGGGTTAAGGGATTCCTTTAGGACACCCTCTCCTCAAGTATGAACAGCTAGCCCCGGTACCAGATACCAGTATAAGTTAAGATCCGGGCGTTTTGTCCTTGAGCAGGGGTTAAGGGATTCCTTTGGGACGCCCCCTCCTCAAGTATGAATAGCTAGGCGTGGGCACCAAAGTGAGACTTTGTCCCAAAGCATTTAGGAACCCTGGGGACACCCAGAGTAGGTCTCCCTCGAGTATAGACACCCAGCAGAGGTGAGGTAAGCCCTCTACGCCTTTGAGCGATGTGAGGCACCGAGGACGAACAGATATAGTCCTCCCTCGCCTGCGAGCAAAGTTGAGGCCATGGAAGAGATCAAATCCTTCTTTGCCTTTCGGCAATGACGAGGCAGGAGACGCTTTCAAGGGGAAGATTCCTCGCAGATACGAAGGCCAAGTAAGTTTCATGATAGAGAGACCAAGGGAAAGGTACGCATCACGACTTAAGGGGGGCAAGTAGGTGAGGAGATCACGTGCCACCCCAAAGGGTTAAGGTCAAACAGAATGAAGAGGAGCATCGGAGATAGCACGCTCGATATAGGAAAGAAGACGAAAGTAGATAAAGGTGTGAGAGAAGCTAAAACGCACAAGTATGCGAAGATAAAGCAAATAAACATTCAAGCAAAAGTGAAGTAGTTATAATTACAAATAAAGTTCATGATAGTTGCAAATTAAGCTAACTATATCATATACCACCAGTACAAAAAGGTAAATTAACGACGGTTAAAATCGACATTTAAAGACGGTTCTGGAACCGTCGTTATTACCGGCGTTGTTAAAAGGTATGGGTTTTTCACGACGGTTCCCATAACCGTCGTTAAAACTCCAACTTATAACGACGGTTCCCACAACTGTCGTTAAAGATGGGTTGCGATTTTTGAATTTTAAAAATTGGGAGGCACTTTTAAAGACGGTTCCCATAGGAACCGTCGTTATAAGTATGGTTTTTTTAAAGACGGTTCCAAGTGGAACCGTCGTTATATGTCGTGATTAAAAAAAAAAAAAATTTTAAATTTCAAATAACCTGTTTAAAGTTTTCAATTCCAGAAAATAAAAACATTTCAAATCATAATTTAAACATAAAAATTAAATACAACAAATTATAACATTATACAAAAAAAGTTTGGTAATATATAAAAAAATTTGTCATTGTAATGATTTATCTATACTAGAGTGTTATACATGGTTACAAAATACTTTGACCATGTTGTTCTCACATACTCCAATGCTTCTAAATCTAGCGGGTGTTGGTCGTTGAACAACTGTGACATTTGAAATATTTTGAATTAGTACATGAATAATAAATCTCAAATTTTAAAGTGTTTATTGTATTGAGGTATTACCTTATCCCAACCTTTCTTAATTTCAGCTTGCAAAATAGTCAACATCCACTGCATAACATAATAACCGCACTCATAATTTTCAGGTTGCCTGTTGGACTGCATGTGAAAATAAATGTATTAAATAAATGAGTGAAACACATTAAATTAAGTAAACAAATATACTTTAAATACCTTAAGGTACATCCAAGTGAGTTTTTGTGCGTTTGAAGTTCTCCTCCCACACAACATATTATATCCAGAGTAAGCACTAAAATAACAAGATTTCATGTTAAAATACATAACATTATATAATATATAAGTAATAATTAATGTTAAATGAAACTGTCGTACCTATCTATAATGTTTTTAAAATAGGCAGGAGGTTTTTTATGCAAGGAGCAAAACCATGCAGCGGTATGATCTAGAATAGATATGATCAATAGTTGCCAATGACGCTTGTATAACAAATCAGTTAATTAGTTTCTCTTAATAGGAGGACCTTCTCCACCGTGACCTTCATGAAATTAGAAGGAAGAGGCACATTGTGTAACATTGTGACCCCTTCATAACACTTACCCAAGGCAACGAATCGGGTCAAAGAATTACACTCAACATATAATTCGCATTGGCTAGTTGAGCCAAAGTCATCCCCTGATAAATCAACTGCCGAACAACTCCCTTTAGTGCTGACTTTCTTAATAGGAGGCGGAGGTGGTTCATCTTCTACCATAGTAGGTGGTTGCTGTGAGTGTCCTAAACCCTCCAACCGCTTTTTGAACTCCATTTCCATTCGCGCACTAAACTCCTCCATGAAACTTTCTTTAAGCTCTTGAGTTACCTCAGCCTTTAACTGCTCACGTAGTTGTAGTAAATACTCTTGGCTAGGTTCATTGGACAATTGTTCCTTGCTGTGTGATGGAGGTCCAAAGTATGACCGAATCCCAACCCCATATCCAGCTACACGAACACGTCTAGGGTGTTCAGGTCGTCCGAGAGCAACATTAAGAATATCATTGCGACCACATGGTTTAAAAGTCCCCTGTGTTGATTGCTCATTAAGAGAATCCTAAAACTGTACCGCCCTGGCAGTCGGAAGTGATGACGTGGCATCCAGCTACAGTATAGGCGTGTTGACAAGGCGCCAGGTTGGCAGAAGGGGAGGAAGTCGGGGGGGCTCGTGAAGTCGCCAGTTATTAAGTTGGCGTGTTCCGATCTCCAGCATACCAGAACCGGCGATCACCGGGTTAAAGATGAAGTCGCCAGATGTAAACCCAGGCGACCAAGTGATTGGAGATCGCCAGAGCAAGCACATCGCCAGATATGAAGGTGGTGCAGATTATGAAGGCGGCCGGCGAGACCACAGGGAAGGTATACGAAGGCACCCTAACTCGCCAGTTCCAGTAGAGATTGCACTCCCAAGTTAGCTATGCACTGGGCAGTACCATGCATAAGTAACTTAGCCAAAAAGAGAGTCAGAAGCAGCGCCCAAGTCAAGGAGGCTCCAGATGATGGCACGTGTACGACTGGATGCGAGCCACGTGTTCAGGTCTGTAACTGCCAGGAGAGAGAAAGTAACCAGGTATTTAAGGGCTCCCCAACGAACTTCTGAGGTACGCACGTTCAGATTATACTCTTTACGCTTGCGAGTTCTTGAGCATACTGTGAGAGAGAACATTGCACGGTTCCTTGAGAGTTCTTGAGTGTTATTGCTCTTAGTATTTGGTGGTTCGGTCACTGACTTGGGTGTTGGAGTGCGATCGGCCGCAGCGGCGCCGCTCTGTTCTTTTGCAGGTTCTTGAGATGGATCTTGGCGGAGGACGGAGGTTGAAGTGGTGCACACGTCGATCCAAGTTTGACGAGGCAAGTTCCAGCGTTCTGGTCAATAGGCAGGATCATCAGGCGCCCACCGTGGGGCCGTGTAAAACTTGTTCCCATCCACAGCGTGAGTTCTTGGAGGTTTTCGTAGTTTTCTGCATGGTTGTGTGCTGGTGCAACCACTGTTCGTTGTTCGTTTGAGATTTGTTCGGTGATTTCGCGTTTTCCACCGTTCGTTCGGGGTTTTGTTCGGTGAAGTGAGGTTTTCCGCTGTTTACGCGAGATTTGTTCGGTGAAGTTTGAGTTCTTTGGCTCGTTGTGTTATCCGTAGGAGAAGCGGTGGTTTCTGGTGGAGTTGCAGGTTTCTTTGGAGGATTCGCGGTGTTCTTGAGTTTTTGCGAAGTTTTGCGAGCTTCTGACCGATTGATCGCTGAATCAATCGTAGCTGAAGTAAGTGTTGTTCGCTGCATTCTGTGATTCGCCAAGTTTCATGAGAAAAATGAGAAGCAATCGTTCAAGTCCGGTTGCGCCCGTCGCTGCTGAAGGCGCCGCCGCCATGACCATGGCGCAGATGGCAGAGATGATGCGTTCGTTGCAGGCAACTGTGGAAGCCTCGCGCATAGAACAGGCGAGAATGCATGAGGACCTGGTCGCCTCTCGCGCCAGGAATGATGAGCTTAGCAAGGTGACTGAGGAGCTGCGTCAAGCTCTTCAGGAGCAGCAAGGGCGTTCTACTGCTGAAGAGGTTGCGCCGTCGTCGCCACCTCGTGTTTTTCCTATGCCTTTCGCTCAGGCGATTACTGACACGCCTATTCTTGCGAGTGTGATTCCTGTTAAGGCTGTTTTCACCGGCGTGGAGGATCCTGAGGCTCATCTCACCACGTTCCATACGCAGATGATGTTGTCAGGGGGATCAGACGCCGTGTACTGCAAGATGTTCGTGAGCACACTCCAGGGAACGGCGCTGGAATGGTTTGTGAGCCTGCCTAACGGTCACATTACCAATTTCCAACAGTTCTCGAAGATTTTCGTCGAGCAGTACATTGTGAATAAGGCACCGCCCAGGGTGTCTTATGATTTGTTTGATATAAGGCAATATCAGGGAGAGTCCCTCAAGGACTACCTAAATCGCTTTGGGGCGCAGATGGTCAGATCGCCGGCCAAAGATGAAGAAATGCTGGTCTACGCATTTAAGAAGGGCGTGCTGCCGGGACCATTCTGCGAGGCATTGATCAAGGCTCACCCCGCCACGTTTGCTGAGGTTAGGCGACTTGCGGTGGCCCACATCGCTGACGAGAGCGAAGTCGCCGAGAAGAGAGGAAGCGTGGCTCCCGCTAGGCCACGCGCCCATACCAGGATCCAGCCACAGAGGGTGCTGGAGACAGCGGCAGCCAGAAGGGATCAGAGGACTCGCCATCCTTATGATCCAAGGAAGAACAAGGGTAGGGGCCAAGGACGCCAGCAACCAGCACGCCGGGAATACAATCGCCCGCCTAAGCACAAGTTTGTCATGGGTTTGGCGGACCTGATCGCCATTCCCAATATATCTGCTAGGTTGAAGGCGCCAGAAAAGGTGGGCGACAAGGTGCTGGGACCAAAGCCAGACGCCTGGTGTGAGTTTCACCAGGGCTTTGGCCATACAGTGGACTGGTGTTTGGCATTAGGATACCAGCTCGACGATCTGGTTAAGAGCGGGTTCCTAAACGACTATTTGCTGGATAGAAGGACGGGGGGCGCGTCGAGCTCCCAACCAGCAGGTGCTGAGGCTCAGCAGCACGAGATGCCTACGCACGGAGAGATCCACACCATTGCAGGGGGTTTCTCAGGAGGTGGATGCACTGCATCACAGAGGAAGAGGTACACGAGGTCTGTAATGACGGTGGATATGTTTGAAGACCACTCGCCGGAAGTCGATATTACCTTCACCAAGCAAGATCTTAGGGATGTTGTGCCTCACGACAACGATCCCATAGTAATTTCGCTGATAATAGCAGGAAGAAAGGTCTTAGGGATGTTGTGCCTCACGGAGAGATCTTAGGGATGTTTGAAGACCACTCGCCGGAAGTCGATATTACCTTCACCAAGCAAGATCTTAGGGATGTTGTGCCTCACGACAACGATCCCATAGTAATTTCGCTGATAATAGCAGGAAGAAAGGTCCACAGGGTGCTGGTGGACCAAGGAAGCTCGGCAGACGTGATGTTTTGGCCGACTTTCACGCAGCTGGAGTTGCCCCTTGACCAGCTGAGGCCCTATGGAGGGTGCTTGTATGGTTTCGCTGGTGACCAGGTGGAGGTCAGGGGGTACATAGAGTTGAGGACAACGTTTACAGATGTGGCGGGTTCAAGAACGGAAAAAATCAAATATCTTGTTGTAAACGCTCCTTCAGCATACAACATCCTGTTGGGAAGACCCACGCTCAACAGGATAGGTGCCATACCGTCAACTCGACACATGAAGGTGAAGTTGCCATCTATGGAGGGGGTGGTGATCACCATCAAATCCGATCAGAAAGAAGCGAAGAAGTGCTATGAGAATAGCCTGAAAAACAAAGATCGGTGAGTTACGTGACAACCACCCCGCCTCCCGGTATGAAGCTCAGGTCGACGGAAATAGAAGAGACCGCCGGAAGAGACGTGGAGATGGTGGATGCTGAGCTAGGGGAGGGGAACGTTGGTCTGGAGGAAGAAGAGGCCAGGGACCGCCCTGAGGAAGCGAGAGAACTGGGAATCGCCAGGGCGGTGATCGCCAGAGAGACCAGACCAAAACCCGTCGAGCAGTGGCTCGAGAGAGAAATCGGGGGAAAGATCTTCAAGCTAGGAAGATCCCTGGCGGATGAGCTCCAGGACCAGATCGCCAAGGTGATAGAATGGCATCTGGATGCGTTTGCATGGTCCGCTTCGGACATGCCCGGGATCGATCCCGACTTCTTGTGCCATCATCTGGCGATGGACAACTTGGTAAGACCAGTGCGACAAAGAAGAAGAAAGTTCAACGAGGAGAGGAGGCAGGCGATTAGGGACGAAACACAGAAACTCCTTGCTGCAGGCCACATCAGGGAAGTCCAGTACCCTGAATGGCTGGCAAATGTCGTGTTGGTGAAGAAGAGTAATGGGAAATGGCGCATGTGCGTCGATTTCACCGATCTGAATAAAGCTTGTCCGAAGGACTCATACCCTTTGCCAAGCATTGATGCCCTGGTGGACAGTGCTGTAGGGTGTAAGTTGTTGAGCTTCCTGGATGCCTTCTCGGGGTATAATCAGATAAAGATGCATCCCATGGATGAAGAGAAGACCGCCTTCATGACCGAGAGATCGTGCTACTGCTATAAGGTGATGCCGTTTGGGCTGAAGTACGCGGGGGCCACGTACCAGAGGTTGATGGATCGAGTACTTGCGCCGATGCTGGGAAGGAATGTGCAAGCGTACGTCGATGACATGGTCGTGACCTCGCCAGAGAAAGGCAAGCACGTTGCAGACTTGGAAGAGTTGTTCACGACGATCGCCAAGTTCAAATTGAAGCTGAATCCAGAGGAATGCATTTTCAGCGTGGAGGCTGGAAAGTTTTTGGGTTTCCTCTTAACTGAAAGAGGCATAGAGGCCAACCCTGATAAGTGTGCCGCCATCTTGGCGATGAGGAGCCCAGCTACGGTGAAGGAGGTTCAACAGCTAACAGGTCGGATGGCAGCCCTGTCTCGCTTCGTGTCAGCTAGCGGAGAAAAGGGCCATCCCTATTTTCAGTGCCTAAGGAGGAATAACAAGTTTGCTTGGACGAAGGAGTGCGAGGAAGCCTTCGTCAAGCTGAAGGAATATCTGGCGAGCCCGCCGGTTCTGTGTAAACCGCTGGTGGGAACCCCTCTCAGGTTGTATTTTGCTGTAACTGAGAGGGCGGTGAGTGCGGTGCTCGCCCAGGATCAAGATCAGGCTCAGAAGCCTATTTATTTTGTTAGTAAGGTGTTGCAAGGCCCCGAAACGAGATATCAGGCCCTGGAAAAGGCTGCGCTGGCTGTGGTATTTTCGGCAAGGAGGTTGCGCCACTATTTCCACAGCTTCACGATTCTGGTGATGACTGACTTGCCCATCCAGAAGGTGTTGAAGAAGCCTGACGTCGCTGGGAGGATGGTGAAGTGGGCAGTCGAACTGTCAGAGTTTGATATTAAGTATGAGCTCCGAGGCCCGATCAAGGGGCAAATCTTTGCAGATTTCGTGGTTGAGCTCTCATCTGAGGCGACACGAGTTGAAGGGGACGACTTCCGTTAGGTGCTCTCGGTGGATGGATCGTCGAACCAGCAGGGTAGCGGTGCTGGAGTCATCTTGGAAGGACCCAACGGCGTGTTGATCGAACAATCTTTGAGGTTTGCCTTCAAAGCCAGCAACAATCAAGCAGAATATGAGGCGCTGATCGCCGGGATTTTGCTGGCCAAAGAGATGGGAGCCAGGGTGTTGATGGCTAAGAGTGACTCGCTGCTAGTCACGGGACAAGTAACAAGCGAGTTCCAGGCTAAAGATCCACAAATGGCGGCTTACTTGGAGTATGTGCTGGAATTGAAGAGTTCCTTTGCCTCTTTTGAAGTGGTGCATGTGCCCAGAGAGCAGAATGCCCGAGCTGACTTGCTGGCCAAGCTCGCCAGTTCAGGCAAGGGGGGTAGGCAGAGGACGGTGATTCAAGAAACTCTGAAGACGCCGAGGGCATTTGTAGCAGATCACCTGGTTCTTCAGATAAGCAGGTCGACGGAAAAAGTGGCAAGAAGTCACAAGTCTTTAACGCAAGAAACGTTGAGATCGCCGAGAATTAGAGCGTGTCGGGGAGAGAGGGTGAACATGACACAGGTCTGCGCTACCCATGAGCCAGACACTTGGATAACACAGTACAAGCGGTGCCTGGCAGATGGCCTTCTCCCGCTGGATCCGACAGAGGCTAGGAAGGTAAAGAAAAATTCTAGCAAGTACACATTGATTGATGGCGATCTGTACAGGTTTGGGTTCACTCACCCGCTCCTGGAATGCGTACATGGCGAGAAGTGCACGAGAATCATGGCAGAGCTCCACGAAGGAATATGCGGAAGTCACGTCGGGGGTCGAGCTCTGGCCGCGAGGACTCTGCGTGCAGGTTACTACTGGCCATCGATGAGAGAAGACTGCAAGAAGTATGCCCAATGTTGCAAACAATGCCAACAGCACGCCGATTGGCACAAGGCGCCTCCCGAGGAGTTGAAGTCGATCTACAGCCCTTGGCCGTTTCATACTTGGGGAATCGACATCCTGGGACCATTCCCGCTGGCGATCAGGCAGATGAAGTACTTGGTGGTGGCGATTGAGTATTTCACCAAGTGGATCGAAGCAGAACCAGTGGCCCAGATCACCGCACACAAGATCGAAGGTTTCGTGTGGAAGAATATTGTGTGCCGGTTTGGAGTGCCCAAGCGCCTGGTGTCGGACAATGGGACTCAGTTTGCAAGCCACTTGTTGAAGAAGCTGTGCGAAGGGGTGGGAATTCAACAAGTGTTTGCATCCGTCGAGCACCCTCAGACAAATGGCCAAGTAGAGTCATCTAATCGGGTGTTGCTGAGAGGTTTGAAGAGAAGGCTAGAGAAAGCCAAAGGAAGCTGGGCTGAGGAGGTACCCCGTATAGTCTGGGCGTACCACACCACTGAGCAATCAGGAACCCATGAGACCCCATTCAGCTTGGTCTATGGATGCGACGCAATGATTCCAGTGGAGATCCAGGAGAACTCGCCGAGATTCCAGAACTTCGTAGAGGAAGACTCGAATGAAGAGAGAAGGCTGAACCTGGATCTGCTGGATGAGGTCAGGGAAGAGGCGAGATTGAAGGCTGAAGCGGTGAAGAGAAGGATTGAACGAAGATACAACTCGAAGGTGATGCCAAGACAGTTTAGAGAAGGCGACCTGGTGATGAGGAAAGCCCATCAGTACGAGATGGAGAATAAACTGTCGCCCAAGTGGACGGGGCCGTTCAGAATAACCGAGGCGCTCGGGAACGGCGCCTACCGCTTAGAGACATTGGAAGGAGGGGCGATTCCTCGCACTTGGAATGCCACGCACCTGAAGTTGTATTACAGTTAAGAAGCCTTGTAAGTAAAGACAAACACGAAGTTATATTACAATGTCTCTGTTAGAACAGTTTGAAGGGGGCACTCTTTTTTCCCTAAGGAGGGTTTTTAATGAGGCCACCCAATAAAGAGAAGTTTTCAAAGTACAAGTTGTTTTAGATTGTGTGCCTGTTGTTTTCAGAAAGTTTTGAAGGAAGACCTTGTCACTTGTATGTGGCTTAAGGCAAGTTAAAGATATATTGCATGCTTTCTAAAGAGTTTTAAGTCCTCATCGTCTTTCGGCGATCGGAGGCACCAGTTAAAAGTTTTAAGTCCTCATCGTCTTTCGGCGATTGGAGGCACCAGTTAAAAGTTTTAAGTCCTTATCGTCTTTCGGCGATCGGAGGCACCAGTTAAAAGTTTTAAGCCCTCATCGTCTTTCGGCGATCGGAGGCACCAGTTAAAAGTTTTAAGTCCTCATCGTCTTTTGGCGATCGGAGGCACAAGTTAAAGTTAAAGTCCTCATCGTCTTTCGGCGATCGGAGGCACCAGCTAAAAGACCTCAACGCCCTCGCGCGTCCTGAGGCGAGTTAAAGACCTCCTCGCCGTCGAGCGAGTGCAGGCGAGGAAGAGCGAAAAGTCCTCAGTGTTTCTGTGGGCGAGGAGATGTCACCCCTGGGGCAATGTAGAGGCACCAGTGAAAAGTCCTCAGTGTTTCTGGGGGTGAGAAGATGTAACCCCCGGGGCAATGTAGAGGCAAGTAAAAGACCTTCTCGCCGATGAGCGAGTTCAGGCAAGGTAAAATCCTTCTCGTCTCGAACGAGTTCAGGTATGGTGTTAAGGGTGGACGAAGTTTGGAAGGTGGTTAAGGTAGGTTCGAAGAGAACGCCTAGCTACCCGGTCTTTTGTTCTGAAGTTCAGGAGGGTAGAGAAGGATCCGAAAGGCGCCTCTACCCCAGATGAAGAACAGTGGCCAAGGTATGAAGCCAGAAAGAAGCTGATATCGCCAAGAGTCTTTGGCGACCGGAAAAAGTCCAAACAGGGGCGAGAAAGTTAAAAACCTGTTTTGATGAAGCAGATCGGGTGAAGCAATGCTTTAAGCCAATAGTGGAGTTAAAGTTCGTTGCTTGAAGAGTAAATTTGCGCTGAGGTTAATTACCTTAAGATTACAAGTTGTTAAAGTGATTATTATTCGAAGTTGAAATGGTTCGAAATAGTCAAATAAGATCGTGCCTACGTAATTATTAAGTCATTTCTCTAAAGTAAATTGCGCGAGGGAAGT
This sequence comes from Phaseolus vulgaris, assembly GCF_000499845.2. Classification (NCBI taxonomy): domain Eukaryota; kingdom Viridiplantae; phylum Streptophyta; class Magnoliopsida; order Fabales; family Fabaceae; genus Phaseolus; species Phaseolus vulgaris. The sequence continues at coordinate 24,325,438 of NC_023749.2, forward strand.
TAAAGCAGCCAAAGCAGTTACAGGAAGAAATACAAAGGCAATTTCATTAAGTAAATATCAGTTCGGGGTACATAAACAGAAAAAGAAAAAAAAAGTTCATTACAAAATACAAAGAGAAAGCATAAAGGTGGTGGATGGAGGAAATTGATCAGTCTTCAGCGGGAACCACCTTCCCATCCACCACCTCGTTGTTGAGGGACACCATGCTGAGATCCAAATCAGGGAATAAGCATGCGAACTGTTCCCGTGCAGCTTCGAATCCAGCAGCCAGAATTTGGGCAGAACTCAGATTAAGCTCTTCAATCTGTTTCTTGAGTTCTTCAGTTTGTTCCTTCAGCCCCTTGTTCTGCTGCTCCAGCTCGTCAACTTGCTTCTTGAGTTTTTCGTTGATTTCTTGAGCCTGGAGAAGGTCTTCAGCAACCTTCTTGGATTCTGCTTGCACTTGGCCCAGTTCAGCAGCGATCTTTCCCTTCTCTGTATTGGCTTCAACAAGTTTCGCCATGGTGTCATCCCTTTCTTTTTCCACCTTTCCCAGGAAGATCTCCCGATCAGCTGACCTTTGCTCCAGTTTCTTCACCTTGGCGGTGTCAGTTTTTATGAGAGCCTCCAAGTCAGCCACCTTAACGCGATAAGGCACGATCTTACTCTCCAGCTCGATTTTTTCTTGAGCCAAGAGTTGTACCTTATGGCGGAGGTCGGTAGCTTCCTTGCGCGCCAACCGGAGCTCAGTGCTCATCGCATCTTCTACTCAGGAGTGTTCAACCTCCGCGAGTGTCAGATTGAAGGACAACTTCTCCACCTCAACCCTCATAGTGCTATTCTCAGTTCGAAGGTTGAAGAGGTCGTCCTGGAGCTTCCTAGTGGAGCTCTCCACAGCTCTAGAGATAATGGTGGGGAAGTCTTCTGCCATCATCTTCAGTTTAGCAGAGAAAGGCTCCCACATCCTCTTAACCTCGGTGGAGAGACCCGCATGTGGAGGCGCCGGTTGGGCCTGTTGTTGGCTCTCGCCGCCACCTTCTTTAGTAGGTTGATCAGCAGGTGCTTCTTGGCGTGGTGGCGACGTCGGGGACTCAGTAATTAAGATTGGAGAGTCATGAGCAACTTCATCCCCGATTGGAGCAACATCTGCGGCTGAGGCATTTGAAGGAGGACCCCCTCCAACTGTTGCACAAGGTGTGGAGGCGCTCGGGGGGTCCTCCATGAAGTTTGGCTCGGGGGCCTCAACCGCAGGTGGCGCGGATGCCAATGGAATGGCTTGGACTGGTGAAGCAGGAGCTGGTGGAGGTGGCAATGATGGAGGAGGAGCGGGCGTAGACGGCGGTGTTGATGTTGGAAGAGGGGGTGGAGCAGGTGGAGAAGAAGGTGCCACCCTCTTCCTCTTTGTGACAAGGCCATCTTCAGTTGCCTCGTCGCTTTCCTCCTCCTCCTCGTGGACTATTTGGGGAGCTTTCCTCTTGGGTTTCCTGAGGACAAGCTTCTTACTTTGGGCGGCGGGTTGGACATCGGGAGGTGTGGGGCCCTTGGGTGGCGATCGGCCCTGTGCGGCGGCGATCTCCACCACCGAGTTTGGCACGGTTTGTGAACCCGATGCCAGCCCGTGGGTTCGGGCGAGCGCCCTCAGTTCAGCGAGCTTGCCCTGGCCCAACATATTATCTGCACAGAGCAAAAATGCATGGGTTAGTTCAGAGAGAAAATAAATGCATAAGGCAATATGCAGCAAAGCGGATAGAGGGTGCAGAAAAATAAAACCAAAGTCTTGCGCACAACGCACAAGACGCCCAGAAACAGTTAACAGAAGTAAGTATTAGAACAAGAACTTAAACGTTCTAACCTATTCGAATTTCGAGTTGGTCCTCGAAGAACTCGAAGTAGATAAGTGTGGTGGTGAGTTAGGTGATGTTGGCGTCCGCCACACTCTTCCAGAAGAAACAGAGATCTCTGTCCAAAGCGCCCATGCTATCAGGGCTTCTGGGTCTCCTGAAGCAGCTTTTGGACTCTTTGTTGCCCTTGTTTACCCAATACAAGGGGAAACCGTCGAGCAAGGAAGCGTCTTTGTCATTGGGACGCACCTGGACGAATTTGCCCTTCCAGTCTTTATAGGATTGCTGGAAGATGGAGAGGATCGATCTCCCAGCAATCTCATTCAAGCTTACCCACAGGCGGTCTCCTGGGTGCTTGGCTTCGAAGAGAAATAAGAAGACATCCACCGATGCTGGCAACCCCAGGTGGTCGCACATGACTTGGAACGCTCGCACGAACGTCCAGCTGTTGGGATGAAGCTGGGCAGCGGCGATGTTGAGCTCGGTGAGAAGCTCCCTCTCAAAGCGGGTGAAGGGAAACCTGAGTTTCACCTTCTTGAACAGGGTTGTGTAGACAAAGCAGAAGGGTCCACCGTTGTTTGCCTTGTCGTCAGCACAAACTGGCAGGCCAGGGGGGCAAGGTAGCACTGTCATCTTCTCGTCGTGCTCCTTGTGGAATGATTGGTGAGGTTCATCCCCCTTCGTCAGTCGCAGAACTGCCCCAGCAGTGTTCACAGAAGATGTTTCCCCCAACAGGGTCGAGTTGGCCCAGGGATATAGTTTTTTGAAGTCTGGTGGGGGGACGGAGGCTCCTCCGGTGATAGGCGGAGTAGCCTGGGCCAGGTTGGGGCGGGAAGGTGCAGGCCTCTCAGCCTGAGAAGACGAAGCGCCGCGTGCTCGCGGTGGGTCGTGTGCTCGTGAGGAAGGGTTTCGTGATGAAGGAGGAGGATTTGGGGTGATCTTTGAGCGAGTCATTGTTGAAGCTGCAAAGGAAGAAGAAAAGGAAAAATGATCAGGGTTCACAGAGGCTGACTCGATCATGGAAGAAAGGTGAAAAACGAACGAACGTAGGTTCGTTGTGACGTTGACAGAGCCCTAAGTTACGAAGAAGGAGAAATCGCAAAAACAACCCACAACGTAAGCACCAGACAGTTAAAGGATGATGCGAATCGGTTAAAATGCAGGAAAAACCAGTAGAAGAAGGAAAGGAAGTACCTTTTTATAATCAGGAAGGCGATGAAGAATGTTGGTGATTCAGAATGTTGAAGAACGCTGAGAGCTTTTTTTTGCAGAAGAGAGTTGGAGCGTTTGAGGATACGAAGAAAAGTGATGGAACAGTGGAGCGAAAATGGGTTTAAGGGTTTTTCGAAATGGGTTTGGGAAGCGCAAACGTTAACTGAAGGTAACCGTTGATGAAGCCACGTGTCGAACGATGGGGAATGTTTGGTGGAGCGTCAGAGGAGCAGAAAGTGCAACCGCTTGGAATTCTGCGCCAGTGCCACGTAGATGACGTGACTCTTTTAGTCTTTTCGCTAGACGAGTCTTCGCTTAAGACTGGGAGGCTTGTGTACCGCCCTGGCAGTCGGAAGTGATGACGTGGCATCCAGCTACAGTATAGGCGTGTTGACAAGGCGCCAGGTTGGCAGAAGGGGAGGAAGTCGGGGGGGCTCGTGAAGTCGCCAGTTATTAAGTTGGCATGTTCCGATCTCCAGCATACCAGAACCGGCGATCACCGGGTTAAAGATGAAGTCGCCAGATGTAAACCCAGGCGACCAAGTGATTGGAGATCGCCAGAGCAAGCACATCGCCAGAGATGAAGGTGGTGCAGATTATGAAAGCAGCCGGCGAGACCACAGGGAAGGTATACGAAGGCACCCTAACTCGCCAGTTCCAGTAGAGATTGCACTCCCAAGTTAGCTATGCACTGGCAGTACCATGCATAAGTAACTTAGCCAAAAAGAGAGTCAGAAGCAGCGCCCAAGTCAAGGAGGCTCCAGATGATGGCACGTGTACGACTGGATGCGAGCCACGTGTCCAGGTCTGTAACTGCCAGGAGAGAGAAAGTAACCAGGTATTTAAGGGCTTCCCAACGAACTTCTGAGGTACGCACGTTCAGATTATACTCTTTACGCTTGCGAGTTCTTGAGCATACTGTGAGAGAGAACATTGCACGGTTCCTTGAGAGTTCTTGAGTGTTATTGCTCTTAGTATTTGGTGGTTCGGTCACTGACTTGGGCGTTGGAGTGCGATCGGCCGCAGCGGCGCCGCTCTGTTCTTTTGCAGGTTCTTGAGGTGGATCTTGGCGGAGGACGAAGGTTGAAGCGGTGCACACGTCGATCCAAGTTTGACGAGGCAAGTTCCAGCGTTCTGGTCAACAGGAAGGATAAAAAACAAATGAAAAGAAATTGACAAACTTCAACACATTGAATTTAAAATAACACATAGAATTTAAAATAACACATTGAAAAGAAATTGTCAAACTTACAATGCGTTCAACTGTTTGTTCTGTAGACTTAGAACTCCATGTCCCTAATGTGTTTATACGGGCACCCTTCCACATCTCATGTCGGAGTGGTGGGGATGGAGGTCTTAAAGAATCTACACTATTCATTTCCTCAATGGAAGTAGAACGTGCTTTAATCTTTTCTTCAAGCATCCTCTGCTCTAGCAACTTATAACCACCACGAGAGAATAAGTGTGGGGTATCATTATGTGCCTGATTGGCTTTTGCTTTGTTTCGAACCTCCTATCATAACACTCAAAATTTAGTAATACGTTAATATAAACTATATTCAAATATAAAAGTGATACTAACCTGCCATTTTTCAGTTTGTCGAATATTGACAAACTGCTGCCAAGTTTCTTCATCAATGGATGCATATTTTGCACAAGGATTTTCTTCTTTCCTTTTCCCATATATATAATCTGTTGTCAATTTTGATTTAAACTGACGAAACTTGACACCCACATCTGAAAGAACCTTCGCTTTCAAGGTTTCCACATTCGGGATGTTGTAATGTGTCTACATTGTTTGAAAGAATTAGTTCATAAACAAAAACAGAGTATAAATGAACTTTAGATTTAGCAAAGTAAAAACAGTTACATACCTGAATATCTTGCCAAATCATGTTTTTCTCGTGGTCAGTCACGTGATCCCAGGACTGAGTTAAGATAGAGATCCTTTCACGAGAAAGTACTCCGAGATAACTCCTATATTTCTTTGCATGTTGCCCAGTGGGCACACCAGTGTGGATATCAATAGACAAAGGTATTTTGTCATCTTTAGTTATCTTCTTAAACATATTCTTCAATCTTGTAGGTCCTTTACCAGTTTTTGAATGGGAAACTTTATCATCTGCCATGTTCCTATTATTAAAAAAATATAATAAGCATCAAGAATATGAAATATAATGAAAATGAAATATATTGTAAAACTAAACATGAATCACATGTACATACAAATATATATTCCTTCATCATGATCATTTCGAGTTGCATGTACAACATCAGCAACATCCTCGTACTCTTTATTGATGGTCATTCTTGTAAGTGATTCAATCTCACAAATGTCATTGTTTGTATCTTCTGGGTCATTATGTTGTTTTTTTCCATGTAGCACAACAGACCAGTGGTTAGACGTAGGATCTTGGATATAGAAAACTTGGGAAGCTTGATGTGCCATTATAAATGGTTCGTCATGATAACCTATCTTTCGAAAGTCAACCAAAGTCATTCCTGATTCATCAACTTTGACACCAGTCTTATTGTCAACCCACTTGCATTTGAAAACAGGTACAGTAAACTTGGTATAATTAACTTCCCAAATCTCTACTATGACACCATAATAAGGCATTGATCCCACAACAGGATTTTGATCCTTTGCAGTTGAAAACTGCATAGACTCTGCCTCCAAGGTGACTCCGCTATTTTGCACTGTACTCCTATCATCTCGAGACTTTGTGTAAAACAAACAACCATTTACTTCATAGCCAGAACAACATAAAACATCAAATTTGAGACCGTTTGCAAGCCATGTTAATGTTTCAGATGCTGATGGATCATTCATTATTTGTTGCTTAAACCATGACATGAAAGTTTTGTTATGCTCAATTAACACCCATTTTTCTGATTGTCTTGGATTTTTATATTTGACAATGTCTTTGTGTTTATCTAAGTATGGTAACACCTCATCAGTGTTATTCAAGATATACAAGTGTGCTTGCAGAACCTCTTCTCTAGATTTGCTTATGACATGTACACCTCTTGAAGATTTACTTATGAATCTACGAGAGTGCCAACCTTTTTCGGGAACTCCTATACATTTGGCTTTTGACATGTACTCAGAACAAAACTCAATAGATTCTTCTGAAATGTATCTTTCAATAATGGAAGCTTTTGGACGACATTGATTCTTCACATATCCCTTCAAAATCTTCATGTATCGTTCAACTGGATACATCCATCGCATATAAACTGGCCCACACAATCTGATTTCTCTTACAAGATGAACAACCAAGTGTACCATAATATCAAAAAAAGATGGAGGAAAAAACATCTTGAGTTGACACAAGATAACAATTATTTCTTCTTCAAGTTCATCCAACTTCTGAGAGTCAATCTCTTTACTACATATGGAATTGAAAAATGAACATAGTCGAGTGATTGTATGCCTAACATTTTTGGGCAAGATTCCACGAATAGCCACCGGTAATAATTGTTGCATTAGAACGTGACAATCATGTGACTTTAAGCCAATTAGTTTCAAATCATTCATAGATACAAGACTCTTCACATTTGAAGAGTAGCATTGTGGTACCTTAACACCTTTAAGACATTCACAAAAACTTGTTTTCTCTTTCTTTGACAAAGTGTAACACGCTGCAGGCAAGTATGTACGTTTACCAACTTCTCTCGGTGCCAATTCCTCTCGTATATTCATTTCAATCAAATCCAGACGTGCATTCACACCATCCTTTGTTTTGCCTTTAATGTTCAGAAGTGTTCCTATTAGACTTTCACACACATTCTTCTCTACGTGCATTACATCTAGACAGTGTCTAACATCTAACTTACACCAATACGGAAGATAAAAAAAGATTGATCTCTTCTTCCATATTTCAGTAACCGTTTGCTTCTTCTTCATTTTTCCAAAAGTCACATTAACATTTTTGATTTTTTCATAAATTTCAACACCACTTAAGGGAGTGGGACAAATGTCATGTATCCGTTAAAAGCTTTTTTCAATCGACGATACGGATGATATTTCTTTAGAAATCTACGATGCCCAAGATACACGGTTTTTCTTCCATGTTTCAACTGCTCATAAGATGTCTTGTCTTGACATATTGGACATGCTCTATGGCCTTTCACACTATAACCTGACAAGTTCCCATATGCAGGGAAGTCATTGATAGTACAAAACAACATCGCATGCAATCGGAAAGATTCATTTTTAAACGCGTCAAACACATCAACCCCTTCATTCCACAATAATTTCAAATCTTCAATCAATGGATTAAGATAAACATCTATGTCATTTCCAGGTTGTTTTGGACCAGAGATCATCATAGATAACATCATGTATTTGCGCTTCATACACAACGCAGGAGGTAAGTTGTAAATCACTAACAAAACGGGCCATGAACTATGATTACTACTTAAATTTCCAAAGGGATTCATTCCATCAGTTGCCAATCCAAGTCTTAAGTTTCTTGATTCTTTTCCAAATTCAAGAAATTCTTTATCAATATTCTTCCACTGCAAAGAATCAGCAGGATGACGAAGTAATCCATCACATTTTCTATTATCTGCATGCCACCTAAGGTTTTTAGCGTCATCTGCATTTGCAAACAAACGCTTAAGCCTTGGAATTATCGGAAGATACCAAACAACCTTAGCAGGAGGACCTTCCTTTGTCAATTCATCAATTTCATCATTTTGACGAACCTTAACCTTATAGCGTGACAAACCACACCTGGGACATCTTCTTAAATCTTCATACTCATTTCTGTATAAAATACAATTGATCCTGCCTGTTGACCGGAACGCTGGAGACTGCCTCGTCAAAGGATCGACGTGCGCACCGCTTCTCACCTCCGTTCCTCTTCGGGATCTATCTCAAGAACCTGCAAAGAAACAGCACGGCGCCGCTGCGGCCGATCGCACTCCAACGCTCAAGTCAGTGACGGTATCACCAAAAACTAAGAGAACTAGAACCGTGCAAATCCTCTCTCACAGTCAGCTCTAACTCGCAAGCGTAAAGTGTATGAACTGAACGTGCGTACCTCAGAAAGTTTGTTAAGAACTCTTATATACCTGGTGGCTTTCTCTCTCCTGGCAGTTACAGACTCGGACACGTGGCTCGCATCCAACTGTACACGTGCCATCATCCGGAGGCTCCCTGACTTGGCGCTGCTTCTACTCTCATTTTGGCTAAGTTACTTATGCATGGTACTGCCCAGTGCATAGCTAACTTAGGAGTGCGATCTCTGCTGGAACTGGCGAGTTAGGGGCCTTCATACACCTTCCCTGTGGTCTCGCCGGCCGCCTTCATAATCTGCTTCTCCTTCATCTTCGGCGATGTGCTTGCTCTGGCGATCTCCAATGACTAGGTCGCCTGAATCTACATCGGGCGACTTCATCTTCAACATGGCGATCGCCTATTCTGGTAAACTGGAAATCGGAACACGCCAACTTAACAACTGGCGACCACACGTGCCCCCCGACTTCCTTCCCTTATGCCAACCTGGCGCCTTGTCAACACACCTACACTGTAGCAGGATGCCACGTCATCACACCCGACCACCAGGGCGGTACACAAGCCCCCCAGTCTTAAGCGAAGACTTGTCTAGCGAAAAGACTGAAAGAGCCTTCGTTAACACCGATCTACGTGGCCTTGACGCAGAATTCCAAGCGGTTGTACCTTCTGCTGCTCTAACGCCCCACCAAACCCCTCACTCATCGCTCGACACGTGGCTTCATCAACGGCTCTCTTCATTTGCCGTTTGCGCTTCCTAAACCCATTTCAAAAAACCCTTAAACCCATTTCGCTTCACTGTTCCATCACTTTCTTCGTGCTTGCAAACGCTCTAACTTCCTTCTGCGAAAACTCTCAACGCTCGAGATCACCATCTTCCTGCATCGTCTTCCTGATCGAAAGGTAACTACTTTCCTTCATCTGCTGGCTTTCCTTGCATTTTCACCGATTTGCATCATCCTGTAACTGCTTGGTGCATACGCTGTGGGTTGTTTTTCCATTTCTCCTTCTGCGTAACTTAGGGCTTTGTCGATCGTCGCAACGAACTTACATTCGTTCGTTTTTTCACCTTCCTTCTATGATCGAGTCAGCCTTTGTAACCCCCTGATCATTTTTCCTTTCTTCTTCCTTTGCAGTTGCTATCATGACTCGTACAAAGATTACCCCGAACCCCCCTCCATCAGCACGAAACCTTCCTTCACAAGCACACGACTCAACACAAGTTCGTGGCGCTCCCTCTTCGCAGGCTGAGAGGCCTGCGTCTTCCCAATCTGCCCTGGCCCAGGCGACTCCATCTAACGCCGGAGGAGTTCCCGTTCCTCCGCCAGACTTCAAAACTTTATACCCCTGGGCTAACTCAACCCTTCTGAAAGAAATATCCTCTGTGAACACTGCGGGGGCAGTCTTGCGGCTGACTAAGGGGGACGAGATCTACCAGTCGTTTCACAAGGAGCACGACGAAAGGATGATGGTGCTGCCTTGCCCCGCCGACCTGCCCGTGTGTGCTGATGACAAAGTAAGCGCCGACGGGCCCTTCTGCTTTGTCTACACGACTCTGTTCAAGAAGGTTAGGCTCAGGTTCCCTCTCACCCGATTCGAGAGGGAACTTCTTACCGAGCTCAACATTGCTGCCGCCCAGCTCCACCCCAACAGCTGGGCGTTTGTTCGAGCCTTCCAAGTAACGTGCACCCACCTGGGGTTGCCCGCGTCGGTGGACGTGTTTTTGTTCCTTTTCGAAGCCAAGCACCCAGGAGATCGCCTGTGGGTCAGCTTGAATGCGATTGCTTGGAGATCCATTTTTACCATCTTCCAGCAATCGTACAAAGACTGGAAGGGGAAATTCGTCCAAGTACGTGCAAACGACAAGGACACCTCCCTTCTTGATGGCTTCCCCTTGTACTGGGTGGACAAGGGGAAAAAGGAGTCCAAGAGCTGCTTCAGGAGGCCCAGAAGTCCTGATAGCATGGGAGCATTGGACAGAGACCTTTGTCTCTTCTGGAAGAAGGTGGCGGATGCCAATATAACTTTCCTCACCACCTCCCTGATCAGCTTTGAATTCTACGAAGATCAGCTAGAATTTCAAATAGGTTAGGTCATTTGAACTATTGCTTTAATACTGCTCCTGTTTAACTGTTTCTGGGCGTCTTGTGCGTTATGCGCAAGACTTTGGCTTTACTTTTTCTGCACATATCACCTGCTTTGCTGTTTATTACATTATGCACTTATCTGTTTTCCTTGAGTTAACCCATGCATCTCCGTCCCCTGCAGACAACATGTTGCCCAGGAACATGCTCACCGAACTAAAGTCACTCGCCCGAAACCACGGGTTGGCAACCGGTTCCCAAACGGTGCCCAACTCGGTGGTGGAGGCCGCCATTGTCCAAGGGCGATCACCACCCAAGGAGCCCGCTCAACGCAAAAAATTGGTCCTTAAGAGACCCAAAAGGAAAGCCCCTCAAGTCGTCCATGAGGAGGAAGAAGAGGACGACGAGGTCACCGAGGATGGCCTCGTTACGAAGAGGAAAAGGGTGGCACCATCTTCACCACCTGCCCCACCACCTCTTCCAAGCTCGACACCACCATCAACGCCTGCTCCTCCTCCATCCTCGCCAACACCACAGGCTCCTTCTTCACCAGTCCAAGCGGTTCCACTGGCCACTGCGCCACCTGCAGCTGAGGCCCAAGAGCCAAATTTCCTGGAGGACCCCCCGAGCGCCTCTACACCGTATGTGTCAGCCGGAGGGGGTCCCCCTTCAAACGCCTTCGCTGCAGGAGATGTTCCAATCGGGGATGAGGTTGCTCATACTTCTCCGATTCTAATCACCGAATCCCCGATCCCGTCGCCACGCCAGGAAGCAAACACCGAAGATCCTGCTAAGGAAGGTGGCGACGAGAACCCACAACAAGCCCACCTGGCGCCTCTCCAAGCAGCAAACCTTCCCCTTGAGGTCACAAGGATGTGGGAACCTCTGACTGCCAAACTGAAAACCATAGCAGAGGACATCCCAGCGATTATAACCAGGGCTGTGGAAGGCTCAACCAGGAGGCTCCAAGATGACCTCTTCAACCTCAAAACCGAAAACAGCACTATGAAGATCGAGGTGGAGAAGTTGTCCTTCAGCCTGACGCTCGCAGAAATCGAACACTCCCGGGTGGAGGATGCAATGAGTACCGAGCTCAGGCTGGCGCGCAAGGAGGCTACTGACCTTCGCCGCAAAGTTCACGATCTTGCCCAAGAGAAGGTCGAGCTGGAAAGCAAAATCGTGCCTCTTCGCGCCAAGGCGATCGACCTGGAGGCTCACATTCAAGCTGACGCCGCTAAGGTGCAAAAACTGGAGCAGAGGTCGATCGACCGAGAGAAACTACTTGGGCAAGTAGAAAAGGCGAGGGACGACGCCATGGCTGATCTCGTCGAGGCCAACAAAGAGAAGGGAAAGATGGCCGCTGAGTTGGCCCAAGCACAATCGGACTCCAAGAAGGTTACTGAAGACCTTCTCCAGGCTCAAAAGACCAACGAACAACTTAAAAAACAGGTTGAAGAGCTGGAACAGCAGAACAAAGAGCTGAAAGAGCAAACCGAAGACCTCAAGAAGCGGATTGAGGAACTTCAGGGGCAAAACGAAGCACTCAAGCTAAATTCTGCTCAGATTCTGGCTGCTGGATTCGAAGCTGCGCGGGAACAATTCGCTTGCCTATTTCCCGATCTGGATCTCAGCCTGGTGTCGCTGAACAACGAAGTAGTAGATGGAAAGGTCGTTCCTGCTGAAGACTAATCAACTCCACCTCATCTGCTACTTTTATGATTTCCCTTGTATTATTCTATAAAAACTCCTGTATGTATGCCTTTAGCAAATACTTATCTCAACGACTAAGTTTGGGTATTCACTCTCTTGACTTCTTTAAGCGCTTTAACCTTCTTTGCATGTTTAACTTTGTCAGATATAACTTAACGATTTTGCAAACACGACCTTTTGACTTAACTGCTTTGAACCACTTCAAACTCAAGCAAAAATCACTTTAACCCACTTGTACTCTTAAAGCAACTAACCTTATCACAAGAATACCCTTCAAGCATCGAACTGTAACACAATTATTGGCTCAAACAACGTCCCACTCGACCTGCTTTATCAAAGAAGTCCTTTAACCTTCTCGCCGCTGTTTAATATTTCCCGATCGCCAAGAACTCTTGGTACCATTAGCTCTTCCTGGCCTCATGCTTTGGCAATCGTTCCTTCGCATGGGGCAGAGACGCCTTTAGGGATCTCTCTTTACCCTCCTGGACTTCAGAACAAAGACCGGCTGACCAGGCGTTCTCTTCGAACCTACCTTAGCCACCTTCCATACTTCTTCCACCCTCTGCGCCATACCTGAACTCGTTCGAGACGAGAAGGATTTATCTTGCCTAAGCTCGCATATAAGCGAGAAGGTCTTAACTCGCCTGAACTCGCTCAACGGCGAGAAGGACTTTATCTGGTGCCTCAACTTGCCCAGGGCGTACATCTCCTCCCCCCTAGATGCACTGAGGACCTTTTCTTTCTCTCGCTTGCACTCGCTCGACGGCGAGGAGGTCTTTAACTGGCCTTAGCTCGCACAACGGCGAGAAGGACTTTATCTGGTGCCTCAACTTGCCCAGGGTGTACATCTCCTCCCCCCTGGATGCACTGAGGACCTTTTCTCTTTCTCGCCTACACTCGCTCGACGGCGAGGAGGTCTTTAACTTGCCTCAGGACGCGCGAGGGCGTTGAGGTCTTTCATCTGGTGCCTCCGATCGCCGAAAGACGATGAGGACTTTAAAACTTAACTGGTGCCTCCAATCGCCGAAAAACGATGAGGACTTAAAACTTAACTGGTGCCTCCAATCGCCGAAAAACGATGAGGACTTAAAACTTTTTAGAAAGCATGCGATATATCTTTTCTCGCCTTAAATCACGTACAAGCGACAAGGTCTTTCTTCAAAACTTTTGGAAAAAAGCAAACATGCAATCTGAAAACGCCTTATACTTCAAAAACTCTTCTTTATTGGGTGGCCTCATTAAAAACCCTCCTTAGGGAAAAAAGAGTGCCCCCTTGAAACTGTTTTAGCAGAGACATTGTAACATAACATTTGTGTTTGTCTTTACTTACAAAGCTCTTAACTATAGTACAACTTCAGGTGTGTGGCGTTCCAGGTGCGAGGGATCGCCCCTCCTTCCAGCGTCTCTAAGCGGTAGGCCCCATTCCCGAGCGCCTCGGTTATTCTGAACGGTCCCGTCCACTTGGGTGACAATTTATTCTCCATCTCGTACTGGTGGGCCTTCCTCATCACCAAGTCGCCCTCTCTAAACTGCCTTGGCATCACCTTTGAGTTGTATCTTCGTTCAACCCTTCTTTTCACAGCTTCAGCTTTCAACCTCGCCCCTTCCCTGACCTCATCCAGCAAATCCAGGTTCAGCCTTCTTTCTTCATTCGAGTCTTCCTCTACGAAGTTCTGGAATCTCGGCGAGCTCTCCTGGATCTCCACTGGAATCATGGCATCACATCCATAGACCAAGCTGAACGGGGTCTCGTGGGTTCCTGACTGCTCGGTGGTGTGGTACGCCCAGACTATACGGGGCACCTCCTCAGCCCAACTTCCCTTGGCTTTCTCAAGCCTTCTCTTCAAACCTCTCAACAACACCCGATTAGCTGACTCCACCTGGCCATTTGTCTGAGGGTGCTCGACGGATGCAAACACTTGTTGAATTCTCACCCCTTCGCAAAGCTTCTTCAACAGGTGGCTTGCAAACTGCGTCCCATTATCTGACACCAGGCGTTTAGGCACTCCAAACCGGCACACGATGTTTTTCCATACAAAACCTTCGATCTTGTGTGCGGTGATCTGGGCCACTGGTTCTGCTTCAATCCACTTGGTGAAATACTCAATCGCCACCACCAAGTACTTCATTTGCCTGATCGCCAGCGGGAAAGGTCCCAGGATGTCGATTCCCCAAGTATGAAACGGCCAAGGGCTATAGATCGACTTCAACTCCTCGGGAGGTGCCTTATGCCAATCGGCGTGCTGCTGGCATTGTTTACAACATTGGGCATATTTCTTGCAATCTTCTCTCATGGATGGCCAGTAGTAGCCTGCACGGAGAGTCCTCGCGGCCAGAGCTCGACCCCCGACGTGGCTTCCGCATATACCTTCGTGGAGCTCCGCCATGATTCTCGTGCACTTCTCGCCGTGTATACATTCCAGGAGCGGGTGAGTGAACCCAAACCTGTACAGATCGCCATCAATCAACGTATACTTGCTGGAATTTTTCTTTACCTTCCTAGCTTCCGTCGGATCCAACGGGAGGAGGCCATCTGCCAGGCACCGTTTGTATTGCGTTATCCAAGTGTCTGGCTCATGGGCGGCGCAGACCTGCATCACGTCCACCTTCTCTCCTCGACATGCTCTAACTCTCGGCGATCTCAGAGTTTCTTGCGTCAAGGACTTATGGCTTCTCGCTGCTCTCTCCGTCGACCTGCTTATCTGAAGGACCAGGTGATCTGCTACAAATGCCCTTGGCGCCTTTAGAGTTTCTTGAATCACCGTCCTCTGCCTACCCCCCTTGCCTGAGCTGGCGAGCTTAGCAAGCAAGTCAGCTCGGGCATTCTGCTCTCGGGGCACATGTACTACTTCAAAAGAGGCAAAGGAACTCTTCAATTCCTGCACATACGCCAAGTAAGCCGCCATTTGTGGATCTTTAGCCTGGAACTCGCCGGTTACTTGCCCTGTGACTAGCAGCGAGTCACTCTTAGCCATCAGCACCCTAGCTCCCATCTCCTTGGCCAGCAAAATCCCGGCGATCAGCGCCTCATACTCTGCTTGATTGTTGCTGGCTTTGAAGGCAAACCTCAAAGATTGTTCAATCAGCACGCCGTTGGGTCCTTCCAATATGACTCCAGCATCGCTGCCCTGCTGGTTCGACGATCCATCCACCGAAAGTACCCAACGGAAACCGTCTCCTTCAACCCGCGTCGCCTCTGATGAGAGCTCAACCACGAAATCTGCAAAGATTTGCCCCTTGATCGGGCCTCGGGGCTCGTACTTAATATCAAACTCTGACAACTCTACCGCCCACTTCACCATCCTTCCCGCGACGTCGGGTTTCTTCAAGACCTTCTGGATGGGCAGGTCAGTCATCACCAGTATTGTGAAACTGTGGAAGTAGTGGCGCAACCTCCTCGCCGAAAACACCACAGCCAGCGCAGCCTTCTCCAGGGCCTGATATCTCGTTTCTGGGCCCTGCAACACCTTGCTCACGAAATAAATAGGCTTCTGAGCCTGATCTTGATCCTGGGCGAGCACCGCACTCACCGCCCTCTCAGTCACAGCGAAATACAACCTGAGAGTGATTCCCGCCAGCGGTTTGCACAGAACCGGCGGGCTCGCCAAATACTCCTTCAGTTTGACGAAAGCTTCCTCGCACTCCTTCGTCCAAGCAAACTTATTATTGCGCCGCAGACATTGAAAATAGGGATGCCCCTTTTCTCCGCTAGCTGACACGAAGCGAGATAGGGCTGCCATCCGACCTGTTAGCTGCTGGACTTCTTTTACCGTAGCCGGGCTTCTCATCGCCAAGATGGCGGCACACTTGTCCGGGTTGGCTTCTATTCCTCTTTCAGTCAAGAGAAAACCCAAGAACTTTCCAGCCTCCACGCTGAAAATGCATTTTTCCGGGTTGAGCTTTAACTTGAACTTGGCGATCGTCGTGAACAATTCTTCCAAGTCTGCAACGTGCTTGCTTTTCTCCTGCGAGGTCACAACCATGTCATCGACGTAGGCTTGCACATTCCTTCCCAGCATTGGTGCAAGTACTCGATCCATCAGCCTCTGGTACGTGGCCCCCGCGTTCTTCAGCCCAAACGGCATCACCTTATAGCAGTAGCACAACCTCTTCATCATGAAGGTTGTTTTTTCTTCATCCATGGGATGCATCTTGATCTGATTATAGCCCGAGAAGGCATCCAGGAAACTCAGCAGCTTGCACCCTGCAGCACTATCAACCAGGGCATCAATGCTTAGTAAAGGATACGAATCCTTTGGGCAAGCTTTGTTCAGATCGGTGAAATCGACGCACATGCGCCATTTCCCGTTACTCTTCTTCACCAGTACGACATTTGCCAACCATTCAGGGTACTGGACTTCCCTGATGTGGCCTGCAGCGAGGAGTTTCTGTGTTTCGTCCCTGATCGCCTGCCTCCTCTCCTCGTTGAATTTTTTTCTCCTTTGTCGCACCGGTCTCACCATGTTGTCCATCGCCAAATGATGGCACAAGAAGTCGGGATCAATCCCGGGCATGTCCGAAGCGAACCACGCAAATGCGTCCAGATGCCGCTCAATCACCTTGGCGATCTGGTCCTGGAGATCGACCTCCAGAGATCTTCCGAGCTTGAAGATTTTCCCTCCGATCTCCTTCTCGAGCCACTGCTCGACAGGTTTAGGCCTGGATTCTCTGGCGATCACCGCCCTGGCGATTCCCTGTTCCCTCGCTTCCTCGGGGTGATTCCGCGCCTCTTCCTCCTCCAGGCCAGCATTCCTCTCCCCCAGCTCAACGTCTACCATCTCTACATCCCTTCCGGCACCCTCCTCTGTTACCGGCGGTCTGGGCTTCACACCGGGAGGTGGGGTGGTTGTTACATAACTCACTGATCTTTTGTTTTTCAGGCTATTCTCATAGCACCTTTTAGCTTCTTTCTGATCAGACTTAATCGTGATCACCACCCCTTCCATGGACGGCAGCTTCACCTTCATGTGCCGAGTCGACGGAATGGCACCTATCCTGTTAAGAGTGGGCCTTCCCAACAGGATGTTATATGCTGAAGGGGCGTTTACGATGAGGTACTTGATTTTCTCCGTCCTCGACCCAGCCTCATCTGTAAACGTGGTTCTCAGCTCAATGTACCCCCTGACCTCCACCTGGTCACCAGCGAACCCATATAAGCACCCTCCATAGGGCCTTAGCTGGTTAAGGGGCAATTCCAGCTGCGTGAAAGTCGGCCAGAACATCACATCTGCCGAGCTTCCTTGGTCCACCAGAACTCTATGGACCTTCCTCCCTGCTGTAACCAACGAAATAACTATGGGATCGTTGTCATGAGGCACAACGTCCCGAAGATCCTGCTTGGTGAACGTAATGTCCACTTCCGGCGAGTGATCTTCAAACATGTCCACTGTCATCACCGATCGCGCATACTTTTTCCTCTGCGATGCGGTGCATCCGCCACCTGAGAAACCCCCTGCAATGGTGTGGATCTCCCCGTGGATAGGCATCTCGTGTTGTTGGGCTTCTCCACCTGCTGGCTGGGAACTCGACGCTTCCCCCGTCCTCCTATCCAGCAGATAGTCGTTTAGGAACCCGCTCTTAACCAGATCGTCGAGCTGATATCCCAAAGACAAACACGAGTCCAAGGTGTGGCCAAAACATTGGTGGAACTCGCACCAGGCGTCCGGCTTTGACCCCAGCACCTTGTCGCCCACCTTCTCAGGCGCCTTTAACCTAGCAGATATGTTAGGGATAGCGCTCAGGTTCGCTAGTCCCATGACAAATTTGTGCTTAGGCGGGCGATTGTAATCCCGGCGTGCTGGTTGTTGGCGCGCTTGGCTTCTTCCCTTGTTTCTCCTGTCGTAAGGATGGCGAGTCCTCTGGTCTTTTCTGGCCGCCGCCGCCGTTTCCAGCACCCTCTGCGGCTGGATCCTGGTCTGGGAGCGTGGCCTGGTGGGAGCCACGCTGCCTCTCTTCTCGGCGACTTCACTCTCGTCGGCGATGTGGGCCACCACAAGTCGCCTGACTTCAGCAAACGTCGCAGGATGGGCCCTGATCAAGGCCTCGCAGAATGGCCCTGGCTGCACGCCCTTCTTGAAGGCATAGACCAGCATTTCTTCATCCTTGGCCGGCGATCTGACCATCTGCGCTCCGAAGCGATTGAGGTAGTCTCTGAGGGACTCCCCATGGTACTGCCTTATATCAAACAGATCATAAGACACCCTGGGCGGTGCCTTATTCACAATGTACTGCTCGACAATGATTTTCGAGAACTGTTGAAAATTGGTTATGTGGCCGTTAGGCAGGCTCACAAACCACTCCATCGCCGTTCCCTGGAGCGTACTCACGAACATCTTGCAGTAGACGGCGTCTGACCCTCCCGACAGCATCATCTGCGTGTGGAACGTGGTCAGATGAGCCTCTGGATCCTCCACGCCGGTAAAGACAGCCTTAACCGGAACCACGCTCGTGGGAATAGGCGTGTTGGTAATCGCCTGAACAAAAGGCATTGGGAAAACACGAGGTGGCGTCGACGGCGCCACCTCTTCAGCAGAAGAACGTCCTTGCTGCTCCTGAAGGGCTCGACGCAGCTCCTCAGTCACCTTGCTGAGCTCCTCGTTCCTGGCGCGAGAGGCGACCAGGTCCTCATGTATCCTCGCCTGCTCTACGCGCGAGGCTTCCACAGTTGCCTGCAACGAGCGCATCATCTCTGCCATCTGCGCCATGGTCATGGCGGTGTCGCCTTCAGCAGCGACAGGCGCCACGGGACTGGAACGATTGCTTCTCATTTTTCTCATTAACTTCAGCGAATCACAGGAATGTAGCGAACAACACTTCAGCCTCGATCGAATCAGCGATCAACCGGAGAAAACAGTGCGAAACGGTGCAAGAAAACTCAAGAACACCGTAAGCCTTCAAAGAAAACCACAACTTCGCCAGAAACCACCACTTCCCCGCGAACAACCAAACAAACGAAAGAACTCGAACTTCCACCAAACAGATTACGCGTAAGCAGCAGAAAACCTTACTCCACCGATCGAAAAGCCAAACGAACGGTTCAAAACGCAAACTCACCGAACGAAACTCAAAGAAACCGCGAACGACAGTTGCACCAGCACGCAACCGCGCAGAAAACTTCGAAAACTTCCAAGAACTCATGCTGTGGATGGGAGCAAGTTTTACACGGCCCCACGGTGGGCGCCTGATGATCCTGCCTGTTGACCGGAACGCTGGAGACTGCCTCGTCAAAGGATCGACGTGCGCACCGCTTCTCACCTCCGTTCCTCTTCGGGATCTATCTCAAGAACCTGCAAAGAAACAGCACGGCGCCGCTGCGGCCGATCGCACTCCAACGCTCAAGTCAGTGACGGTATCACCAAAAACTAAGAGAACTAGAACCGTGCAAATCCTCTCTCACAGTCAGCTCTAACTCGCAAGCGTAAAGTGTATGAACTGAACGTGCGTACCTCAGAAAGTTTGTTAAGAACTCTTATATACCTGGTGGCTTTCTCTCTCCTGGCAGTTACAGACTCGGACACGTGGCTCGCATCCAACTGTACACGTGCCATCATCCGGAGGCTCCCTGACTTGGCGCTGCTTCTACTCTCATTTTGGCTAAGTTACTTATGCATGGTACTGCCCAGTGCATAGCTAACTTAGGAGTGCGATCTCTGCTGGAACTGGCGAGTTAGGGGCCTTCATACACCTTCCCTGTGGTCTCGCCAGCCGCCTTCATAATCTGCTTCTCCTTCATCTTCGGCGATGTGCTTGCTCTGGCGATCTCCAATGACTAGGTCGCCTGAATCTACATCGGGCGACTTCATCTTCAACCTGGCGATCGCCTATTCTGGTAAACTGGAAATCGGAACACGCCAACTTAACAACTGGCGACCACACGTGCCCCCCGACTTCCTTCCCTTATGCTAACCTGGCGCCTTGTCAACACACCTACACTGTAGCAGGATGCCACGTCATCACACCCGACCACCAGGGCGGTACAACAATCGTTAGGACATGAATGTATTTTTCTATACTCCATACCCATTGGACAAAGTATTTTTTTCGCCTCATAATTTCGATTGGGCAAGGTATTTCCTTCTGGAAGCATGTCCTTAAGCAATTGAAGCAATTTTGTAAAACTTTTGTCGGTCCATCCATTCATTGCCTTCAAATTCATCAACCTTAACACTGCTGATAATCGTGTGAAGTTAGTTGAACCAGGATACAAAGGAGTCTCTGCATCATTAGACATATTTTCAAAAACTACATTAGCAAATGATTCTGCTCCCACGTCACGAATCATGTCTTCTAATCTATCATCCATTGAGAAATGAACTTCCTCCGAAGCTCCACGCACACTTGGCAAGTCTAACAATTCACCATGCCACGTCCATGTTGTATAACTTTTCAAAAATCCATCACACAAAAGATGTTCTCTAATTTCGGAAACACTCAATATCCTTCCATTCAAACAATTGACACAAGGACACCTTATTCTTACTCCATTATTACAACTAACGGCATTATGTTCTGCGAATTGTATGAATTCTTCCACCCCTTTTTCGTAAGCATCACTTATTCGTGGTGTATTAATCCAACTCCGATCCATAGAACTGCTAATTTAAGAACCACTACCCTTGATCGCGCGCCACGTAGCCCATCGCACGGCCAGCCTCTAGAGACCCTTGCGTTTCCCTTGGGCAATTGATCCTTTGACACGTGGCACGATCTCACGGCTCTTATTTAGCACCTCTTGGGTTACGAAATGTAACGTTTAAGTTATCCCCAAACCCCGTGCTCACCCCACTGTTACATTCAAACCCCCTTTCTCTGCCTTCACTCCGATAGCAAAGGTACGATTTCGAGTACTCACGATTCTTCCCTTTCGTCGCATTGCATGATTTATTGAACTGCCTGGGACTGTTAATATTCATGCATCACTGTGTTCTTCCGTTTCTCCTTCCTTCTTTGTCCCTTCTCCTTCCTTCTGGGTTCTCTCGCGTGGGTGATGTTTCCAGGGGTTCACTCCCTTTCCTGTCATGGCTACACTTGCTAAAACCTTTTTCCTCTCTTCTTTCTTCAGCTATTTATTTACACCATGACGCGCACAAACGCGGAGCCTGATTCTTCCCCCAAGACCCCCAAGTCCAACTACAAAGCCTACTACCCATGGGCCCCCGACGAGCTTTTGAACGAGTGTACCAGCCTGACCACTTTCCAGGACCTGGAAGCTCACCGTGGGGATCCCCATTTGTATAATGTACCGCCCTGGTGGTCGGGTATGATGACGTGGCATCCTGCTACAGTGAAGGCGTGTTGACAAGGCGCCAGGTTGGCAAGAAGGGAAGGAAGTCGGGAGGCACGTGTAGTCGCCAGCTGTTAAGTTGGCGTGTTCCGACTTCCAGTTTACCAGAATAGGCGATCGCTAGGTTAAAGATCAAGTCGCCAGATGCAGACCCAGGCGACCAAGCAGTCGGAGATCGCCAGAACAAGCACATCGCCGAAGATGGAGGAGAAGCAGATTATGAAGGCGGCCGGCGAGACCACAGGGAAGGTGTATGAAGGCCCTAACTCGCCAGTTCCAGTAGAGATCGCACTCCTAAGTTAGCTATGCACTGGGCAGTACCATGCATAAGTAACTTAGCCAAAATGAGAGCAGAAGCGGCGCCAAGTCAGGGAGCCTCCAGATGATGGCACGTGTACAGTTGGATGCGAGCCACGTGTCCAAGTCTGTAACTGCCAGGAGAGAGAAAACCACCAGGTATATAAGAGTTCTTAACAGACTTTCTGAGGTACGCACGTTCAGTTCATACACTTTACGCTTGCGAGTGACAGAGCTGTTTGTGAGAGGATTTGCATGGTTCTAGTTCTTAGTATTTGGTGATACCGTCACTGACTTGAGCGTCGGAGTGCGATCGGCCGCAGCGGCGCCGTGTTGTTTCTTTGCAGGTTCTTGAAGTAGATCCAGGGGAGGAACGAAGGTGATAAGCGGTGCGCACGTCGATCCTTTGACGAGGCATTCTCCAGCGCTCCGGTCAACAGGCAGGATCATATAACTTTAATGCTTTCTGCCGCACTCACGACGCCCACATATCCGTCCGTCCCGGCAGGCCTGGAGAACCTGTTTGTTTGGACGACAAACCTAGAAAGAGGAAACCCTTCTTCTTCATGTACCAGACCGTGTTCAAACGCGTAGGAGTACGTCTCCCATTCACCCCCTTTGAACGGGAACTCCTTACTGAAATCAATATTGCCCCCGCCCAGCTCCATCCCAACAGCTGGGCATTCGTGAGGGGTTTTCAAATTCTTTGCGGACACCTGGGCATCCTCCCTTCTGTAGACGTTTTCCTGCATTTCTTTGAGGTGAAAAAGCAGGGGAAAAGCTTCTGGGTAAGCTTTTCCGGGATCGCGGGCAGGATCCTCCTCTCCCTCTTCCAAAACTCTTACAAGAACTGGAAAGGGAAGTTCTTTAGGGTGTGCAGCGCCAAGTATGACCCTACCGCCTTGGACGGCTTTCCCCTCTATTGGACGGAGCGTCCTAAGCTGCTTAGGGCCAAAGCCCTGGAAGAGTTATCTCCTGCTGACAGGGAGGTAAGCAAGGCCTTGGCTGGGCTGGGGATCGTTTTTGATACCCTTAAGCTTGTTGCTAGTGAGTACAACGCTCACGCCCTGACAACATATTTTGGTAAGGAGATGCTTCCCTTCTCCCCTTTTGCTGTGAACACCTTGTTTACCAGACGTTTGTTTCCACTGCTTCCCCCCCTGTTTCTCATGGTGTCCCGTTACTTGCATCTCACGCTTCTATGCACTTTGTAATTTTGTATAGTTGCTTCGGCCCTAATTTTTGCTGTTTGGTCTGTTTTGATGTAGGATCGGTGATGGACGCTTCTAAAAGAATGATGCTGGCGAAAGCAATGAAGGAGGACTTCGTCTTCTTCCAGTGCTGACTCTGATGGCCACTGAAACGTGGCTCTTTTGTGACTTGCATGAGTTGTAATATTTGCCCTATTTGCGATACTTCCATTGTATTGAACATTGCTTGTAACACCAACTTTTTCTATATCATAATTGATTTGTGCAACGTCACTTTACTCTGCATACGTTTCGCATATTGTGCGCTTTCCTTCGCCATGTTCATCAACGACGCCTGCCTCCACCCAGGCGACGCCTTCTTTCTTGGCGACGCCTTCCTTCTTGGCGACGCCTTGACCTAGGCGACGCCTTCTTTCTTGGCGACGCCTTACATTACTTCAAACGGAGAAAGATAGAGGCTGAAAACCCCTGGTAGTCGGAAGTGATGACGTGGCATCCAGCTACAGTATAGGTGTGTTGACAAGGCGCCAGGTTGGCAGAAGGGGAGGAAGTCGGGGGGCTCGTGAAGTCGCCAGTTGTTAAGTTGGCGTGCTCCGATCTTCAGCATACCAGAACCGGCGATCACCGTGTTAAAGGTGAAGTCGCCAGATCTAAGCTCAGGCGACCTAGTGATTGGAGATCGCTAGAGAAAGCACATCGCCAGAGAATGAAGTTGGTGCAGATTATGAAGGCGGCCGGCGAGACCACAGGGAAGGTGTATGAAGGCACCCTAACTCGCCAGTTCCAGTAGAGATCGCACTCCCAAGTTAAGCTATGCACTGGGCAGTACCATGCATAAGTAACTTAGCCAAAAACGAGAGTAGAAGCAGCGCCCAAGTCAAGGAGGCTCCAGATGAAGGCACGTGTACGACTAGATGAGAGCCACGTGTCCAAGTCTGTAACTGCCAGGAGAGAGAAAGTAACCAGGTATATAAGAGTTCTCAACGAACTTTCTCAGGTACGCACGTTCAGATTATACTCTTTACGCTCGCGAGTTCTAGAGCACACTGTGAGAGAGAATTTGCACGGTTCCTGTTCTCTTAGTATTTGGTGATTCGGTCACTGACTTGGGCGTTGGAGTGCGATCGGCCGCAGCGGCGCCGTTTTGTTCCTTTGCAGGTTCTTGAGGTGGATCTCGAAGAGGAACGGAGGGTTTGAAGCGGTGCGCACGTCGATCCCTTGACGAGGCAGTTTCCAGCGTTCCGGTCAACAGGCAGGATCACATAATTGCTTACATAAGTCAACTGAAATAAAATTTTAAGTTGGCTGCATTCCAACTGCGTGGGATGGGATCCCCCTCCAAGGTCTCTAGGTTGTATGAACCGTTGCCCTTAGCCTCAGTAACTCTGAAGGGTCCGGTCCACTTAGGAGACAGCTTATTCTCCAACTCGTATGGGTGAGCCTTTCTCATAACCAAGTCGCCAATCTGAAACTGCCGCGGCTTTAGCTTAGAGCTGTGTCGTCGCTCTACTCTCCTCTTTACTGCTTCCGCCTTGATTCTGGCTTCTTCTCTGGCCTCCTCTAGTAGATTCAGGTTAACCCGCCTTTCTTCATTGGATTCCTCCAGCACAAAGTTTTGACCAGAGGCGTCCGACCCGTACACCAAACTGAAAGGCGTCTCCATAGTAGAGGATTGGGGCGTGGTGTGATATGCCCATACGATTCTTGGTACCTCTTCCGCCCACGCCCCTTTGGCTTTCTCTAACCTTCTTTTTAACCCCCTCAGCAGAACTCTGTTTGCTGACTCCACTTGTCCGTTGGTCTGGGGGTGTTCAACCGATGCGAACACCTGTTTGATTCCTACCTCAGTGCACAGATTTCTCAACTGCTGGCTGGCAAACTGGGTCCCGTTATCGGATATCAAGCGCCTGGGTACGCCAAAGCGGCACACAATGTTCTTCCACACAAAATGTTGTACCTTGTAACAGTGATCTGTGCTACGGGCTCTGCCTCTATCCACTTAGTGAAGTATTCGATGGCGACGATCAGATACTTCATCTGCCTGATTGCCAGTGGGAACGGGCCTAGGATGTCGATTCCCCATGTATGGAAAGGCCACGGGCTGTATATGGATCGCAATTCTTCTGGCGGCGCCTTGTGCCATTCGGCGTGCTTTTGGCATTGCCTGCACCGCTGAGCGTGTCGTGCGCAGTCCTCTTTCACTGTTGGCCAGAAGAAACCTGCGCGTATTACCTTGGAGGCTAGGGATCTTCCCCCTACATGGCTCCCGCAGATGCCTTCGTGTAGCTCCGCCATTATCCTGGTGCACTCGTCGCCACTGACGCATGTTAGGATAGGGTGAGTGAAACCGTGCCTGAACAGCACCCCATCCACCAAAGTATATCTTGCGGCATTTCTTTTGACTTTTTTACCCTCTTCAGGCTCCACTAGGAGAGCCCCATCCGCCAGGTATCGCTTGTAGGGCGTCATCCAGGTGTCTCCCTTGGCCAAAACGCATACCTGCATCTGATCTCCCTCGGGCACGCCCGCGTACATGCTGATGCGGGGCGCCCTCTGCGTATCTTGGGTCAAAGAGCAATGACTCCTCGGCCTTCCCCTTGATGTATAAATCTAGAGGACATCCACCCTGTTGTCTTCCACGAATCTACGCGGAGCTTTGAGAGTCTCTTGGATCATTGTCCTCTGTCTACCCCCCTTTCCTGAGCTGGCCAGCTTTGCAAGCAGGTCAGCTCTGGCATTCTGCTCCCTCGGGACATGTATCAGCTCAAGAGCGTTGAATGCTCCCTTCAATAACTGGACGTATTTCAAATACGCCGCCATCTGTGGGTCCTTCGCCTGGAACTCACCCGACACCTGCCCCGTAATCAGCTGGGAGTCGCTCTTCACCAGGAGGTTCTGCGCGCCCATCTCCTTGGCCAGGAGCATTCCTGCTATCAGGGCTTCGTATTCTGCCTGATTGTTACTTGCCTTGAAGGCGAAGCGCAGGGCCTACTCGATCAGTATGCCGTCGGGTCCTTCCAAGACTATTCCCGCACCGCTCCCTTGTTGGTTGGAAGAGCCATCAACCGAGAGCAGCCACTGCGAACCCACTTCCACCTCTTGCTCACCTCCGGGCGAAAGTTCCGCTATAAAATCTGCGTACACCTGCCCTTTGATGGATCCTCTAGGCTCATACTGGATGTGGAATTCTGACAGTTCTACCGCCCAGCGCACCATTCTTCCCGCCACATCAGGCTTCTGCAGCACTTTCTGTATAGGGAGGTTGGTCATCACCACCACCGTAAAGCTGTGGAAGTAATGACGGGGCCTCCTGGCAGAAAATACTACCGCTAGCGCCGCCTTCTCTAGCGCTTGGTACCTCGTCTCAGCTCCCTGTAATGCCTTACTTACAAAATACATGGGCTTTTGACTCTAGTCCTGCTCCTGGACTAACACAGAACTGATGGCCCGCTCCGTTACAGTAAAATATAACCGGAGGGGCACGCCCGCTACCGGCTTGCAGAGGACCGGTGGCGTCGCTAGGTACTCCTTCAGCTTAATGAAAGCCGCTTCGCATTCATCAGTCCATGCAAAGCGAGTGTTTCTCTTGAGGCACTGGAAATATAGGTGCCCCTTCTCTCCTCCGGCGGAAACAAACCTCGAGAGCACCGCCATCCGCCCTGTCAGCTGTTGCACCTCCTTTACCGACGTCGGGCTTCGCATGGCGATAATCGCCGCGCATTTGTCGGGGTTCGCCTCTATCCCCCTCTCTGTGAGTATAAAACCCAAGAACTTACCGGCCTCTACCTCGAAAACACACTTCTCAGGGTTTAACTTGAGGCGGTACTTGGATATTGTGACGAACAACTCCTCCAGGTCCGCCATGTGCTGCGCCCTATTCTGCAACGCCACCACCATGTCGTCTACATAGGCGTACACATTCCTCCCGAGCATTGGCGCCAGGACCTTGTCCATTAACCTTTGGTACGTGGCGCCCGCATTTTTCAGCCCAAAAGGCATCACCTTATAGCAGTAACTGCAGGTCTCAGTCATGAATGCCGTTTTGTTCTCGTCTCTTGGGTGCATCTTGAATTGGTTGTACCCTGAAAAGGCGTCCAGGAAACTCAGCACCTTGCTGCCGGACGCACTGTCTACCAAGGCGTCGATGCTGGGCAGCGGATACGAGTCCTTTGGGCATGCCTTATTCAGGTCCGTGAAGTCAACACACATCCTCCACTTTCCGTTTGCCTTTTTCACCAAGACGACGTTGGCAAGCCACTCAGGGTATTGAATCTCCCTGATGTGGCCTGCACTCAACAACTTCTGCGTTTCGTCTTTCACCACCTGCTGTCGTTCCTCATTGAACTTTCTCCTTCTCTGACGCACGGGGCAGACCGTGGCGTCCATGCTGAGGTGGTGACACAGGAAATTGGGATCGATGCCTGGCATATCCGAGGCGGACCATGCGAAGGCATCCAGGTGGCATGAAATCACTTCCGCCACTCCTTCCTGTTCTTCTGGGCTCATCGAACTTCCTAACTTGAATGTCTTGCCGCCAATCTCCCTTTCTACGGCGTTAGCCGCGGGCTGTTCCCTGCTATCATCTTTGACGGGCGCCGCCTCTTCCACGGGCGCCGCGTCGTCAGGGCCTTCCTCCATAGGCGCATCTGCTTCGGGCATCGCCCTCTCCGCTATGGCCTCATTAGGCGTTGACCCAGCGGGCGTCGCCTCAATCATCGTCGTGTCCGCGCTCGGCGGACGTTCATACACCATGAACACGCCTCTCTTCGTTTTCAGGCTGTTCTCATAGCATTTCCTTGCCTCCTCCTGGTCTGACCTGATGACTATCACCTGGCCATTGAGGTCCGGCAGCTTCATCTTCATGTGGCGTGTGGAGGACGCCGCGTTCAAACGGTTTAACGCCGGCTTGCCCAGCAAAATATTGTAGGCGGAGTTGGCGTTCACGACCAGGTACCGGATGCTTTCGGTACGGGAGGCCTCTCCGTCTGTGTACGTAGTCCTCAACTTCAGGTAACCCCGGACTTCCACATGGTTATCCCCGAACCCATACAGGCACCCCGTATAGGGACTCAACAGATCGGGGGACAACCGTAACTTATTAAAGGTCGACAGAAACATGACGTCTGCCGAACTTCCTTGGTCGACAAGCACTCTGTGCACCTTCCTTCCGGCTGTGACGACTGAGATGACAACGGGATCGTTGTCGTGGGGTACCACATCTCGGAGGTCTCTTCTCGTGAACACGAGATCCGACTCCCATGGCTCCCCCGAGACCCTCTCTTCAATCGAATTTACCCCCCTCGCGTATTTCTTCCGCTGGGAGGCGGTGGGTCCCCGCCGGAAAAACCTCTAGCAATGGTGTGGACCTCACCAAGCACAGGCATCTCGTGTGCTGGTTCTTCCGCCGACGGCGGCAAGGTGGCGGTCGTTGTGGGCTCTGCGACATAATCCTTCAAAAACCCAGTTCTCACCAGCTCATCTAGCTGGTAACCCAACGACAGGCAGTTATCAATGTGGTGCCCGAAAGCTTCGTGGAACTCGCACCAAGAGTATTTGCGAGGGCCTAACACCTTGTCGGTCTTCGCCGGTCGCCTCAGCCTCTCGGCTATATTAGGCACGGCGATCAGGTCTTTCAGTTCTACCACAAAATTGTACCTCGCCGGTCTCGCTCTTTCTCTGGCCGGGCGATCGCCTCCCGCTGGACCCCGGGGCTGGGGTTTTCTGGCCTCGTAAGGCCGTCTCGCCTCTGGCTTCTTTCTTCCCGTCGTGGTCTCATTGACCCTGACGGGTTGAGCTCGCGCCGGTCCCCTCGGGCGTGAGGGTACGACATTGGTGCGCTTCACACACACCTCCCCTTCAGAAGCAACATGTTCTACCGCCCTACGCCGTAGATCAGCGAAAGTCCTAGGGCGGTTGCGGATGATGTATTCTCCAAAAGGACCGGGGCATACGCCTTTCACAAATGCGTACACGATCATAGGCTCCTCTGTCATACCAACCTTCACGACCTGGGCCCCGAAGCGATTGATATACTCCTTTAGGGTCTCCCCTTGATACTACTTCACATCAAACAGATCGTAAGAGACTGGCGGCGAGGCCTTGTTTGCTAAGTATTGTTCCCTGAACAATCGTGACAATTGGAGGAAAGATGTGATATGACCATCCGAAAGGCTGATGAACCAGTCCATAGCCATCCCGGTCAGGGTGCTCATAAAGAGCTTGCACTTGGCAGCGTCAGAACCGCCTACCAGGACCATCTGTGTGTGAAATGCAGCAAGGTGCGTCTCTGGGTCCTCCATCCCGGTGAAGATCACCTTGGGCCCCGCGAACGTGTTCGAGATCACTGCATCTAGGATCTTCTGTGAGAAAGGAGTGGAAAACTCCCTTGGTGGGGAATGGTTATCCATCTCGTCATGTCCAGGCCGCCTCCGATCATTTCTCAGGCCCTGGCGCAACTCCTCATTTACACGGTGGAGCTCTTCATTTCGCTCATGCGAGGCATCGAGATCTGCCTGCATGCGTTCCTGTTCCATTTTCGACTCCGCCATCTCCTGCTGCAGCCCCCTCATTATCTCCAGGACCTGTTGCATGGATAGTTCTGCTGGGGCTGCGCGTGTTGTACTTCGTCTGGTGGGGGCCATGGTCACTCCAACCTCCTCCAACGTTACTGCGACTTAGTAGATTTTCTCGAACTTGTGATGGGACTGATGTTTTATATCGGCCCCACGGTGGGCGCCAAATGTTCCGTCCGGTTGACCGGGACGTCTTCGTGCGCGACCTCAGCCGTCAGCTAGGGACTCCTTCCCACTGGTTACCTGTGGATTCCTGCAAAAAGAGGACAAAGAGGCGCCCTAGCGGCCGTTTGCACTCCAACGCTCAAGTCAGCCAGCAAGAAACACCAAAACTGTTCACCTACGTCTCTGAGCACCGCGTATGGCACTCTGAAGGTGGTAAAAAGAACTGTGTATTGTGTGTCTGTGTTCTCTCTCTCAGGCAAAGATATTCCCCAGTCCCTTGTCCGTAACCTTGAAGCACGAGCAAGCAACTAGAGAGTTCTGGTAAATTTGCCAAAAGTTCCAACCATGTTTCCAACATTCTCCGCGCTATTTAAACTACCCAAGCATTCAAAGCGCCTTAAAGCGCCTTTAATTACAAATGTAACGCACTCAATCAGCGTATCTAATTAGAAAACGTAGCGCATTTAAGACGTTGAAACGCTTGGGAGCCATTATAGTACCTGAATGCTCGAAACGGAAACTGTATTGAATGACTTTAATTACCTGGCACCTGACTAAAGGGTGTTTCTATTCTGACATGGTTGTTGTACGCCTGGAGGGCCTCACGATGCCGTGACCCCATCTGGGGGCGTTTCTGCCCACCTGGGGACATTTCTACGTGTGAGTCCTCCTGCTTGGGAGTGCTACTGCGCTAGGGGTGACTTTTTGGGTGCCAACTCATGCCCCCAATCATCTAGTCACTTACTCTGAGAGCGTATCTGCCTTCCTCTCGTACCCTGCACCCGGTTACCCTGGGCGTGACCTTCCTCTTGGGTCGTATCTGTCCCAAAGGCGTCTCTGGGGCGGCAGGGGTACTTCGCGAGTCAGGCTGCCCTACACTGGTGCTATCACTATGGCCTTGAAGCCACCTTTTCCTTCTCCTTATCATTGCCCCGGGTTATCGGGACCTGAGGCCTTCCCACGGCGTCGCTCCCACCATGGTCTTTCCTACCCATGGGTATCGGGGAACCACACGGCGATTGCCTTGCTTTGGTACTGTTTGATCTGGCGACGCCCTGGTTGGGCGACGCCTTCACCTGGGCGACGCCTTACCTAGGCGACGCCTTGCCCTGGCGACGCACCTTCTTGGCGACGCTGGCACTTGGCGTCTCTTCACCTAGGCAACGCCTTGTGTTGACTTTGACCCCTGGTGTTGACTTTGACCTTGACTTAGTCAACGCCCGGGTACGGGACGGTACACTCTTCTTGATAGGGTTTCTTAAAGAGTGTGTATGCTGAAATAGTGTTTTTCAGCAAGTGTACCAAAGTTCTTGTAGGGTTCAAGTACAGTTGTGTTTGTGGTTGTTTGAATTGTGATTTAGTGAATTTCACCTTGGTTTAGGTGAAGACTGGATGTAGCTCATTGGAGTGAACCAGTATAATTGCTTTGTGTTCATTCTCCCTTAATCTCTGCACTCTAATTCACGCTTATCTGTTAACCTGCCAGAAATTGAATCTGTTCAATTAAAAATAAATATGTTCTTTCTAGGCTTGTTCATACAGTTCTTATTTTCTGGAAAATCATCTTGGTTCTGTGAAGAAGATATATGATCTGTTAAATACAACTGGAACAGGTTGATTGTGATAGGTTACCCAATTGATTGTCAAGCTAATAATCGAACTTTTATCACTTGCCTATAAAATTGAAGGTCACTGTTTTGTGTGTTTCATAATATACTCCTAAAATCAGTGTGTGTATCTGGAAAATCAATCTGCATAATCTCGTGATTAACTTGGCTGATATAAACGTTTTCAAACATAAACAGTGCCAAAATAAATCTGTTCATTTCCAAATAAATCGATTTATTTTTTGTGTACTGTGATAAATACTGATTCTGCGATAAACTTTTAAAAGGTCAATTCACCCCCCCTCTTGAACTTTGGCACTATTAAACCCAACAGTAATAATTAATCATAGATTAATACAAAATTTTATATGGAAGTCATACCAAACGAATAGCGTGTTCATGCACACTAATGTTATCCTCCGGTGTGCAAACATCCACCTTTTTCAGACAAATAATTTTTTTTAGCTGTATTGCATTTGGATCGATACAAAGGCATGTTCCACTGTTCCAAGAGGCTGTTCCAAACATTATTGCCAATCCATTCTGGTCGTTTACCTTCTTGGAACCATTTTAAACATTTGTGAAAGGGTGTGAGAAGCCTTCGTATGGAAATTTTTCTTAACTTTTTCCTCATCCTCAACCCTCCACGTGACCTTCCTCTGTAAAACAACAAAAATCATCAATCCAAATTGTAAAATATAAGCATTTTTAAAGGGAATAAAAAACGACTACCTTAAAACATTGAAAAAATAGATCCCAGTCAGCCTTTGGGATTGCCCCCCATGTTAGCCATGCCTCACCAAATTGTTGCTTAATGGTGGCAATGATGGCCTTTGATGCAACTTTTGATGGATAAAAGCTAAATACCAAAACAAAGTTAGTCAAAATTATAAGACAATAATAGTAAATTATATAAATTTAATTTTATTATATTCTTACCCTCCCCCAATAGGTTGAATCAGAGGGTGATCACCAGCTGAGAGGACCTCGTCCTCTGAGTTATTGGCTATAGAATTTGAATGCATCCCTCCAAGATTGTATATGGAGATGGTGTAATAGTTGGGTTTAGGGTTGATGCATTAGAACTAACATGTGGAGATGGTGTTGGAAACCGTCCAACCACACACAACCCCATAATAAGGAGGATGAAGACCTAAAGGTTGTTTATTGATTTAATTGCAAATATGGGTCTAATTGGGCTTTTGTTTATTTCTGTAGGCCTTATCAAGAGGAAAACTCTAGGGTGAAGGAATTTACAAACATATTCAAGAAGACCTCCAAGTCATCAAAACATAAACAAGAGCTTTGGCCATAAGAACACAAGAAGACCGAGTTTCTGCTGACTGGTCAACATTATTTGTGGGCCAAGCTTTAGCTTAAATAAATTGTATAAAGTTGTTTAGAATTTTACGGGCCATGTATTAGGCCTATTAGCATAAAATAAATGGACTGAATATTTGGGCCAAGTAGCATAGGTTTTTGGGAAATAGTAAAATATGACTAGTTAGGTTTAAAAGTGACTAGTTAGGGTAACAATTCGGCTTGTTTGAGTCCAATGTAACCATAAAAGGTATAGGGTATATTGGAGAACGAAAATACCTTGGCATGAAGCACATGGATGTCCACATGGAAACCTAGGAGTGGAGAGGATTTAGCATGGAAGGTGTGAGCTAAACATGGAAACATGGAAAGCATGACTCAACATGACACCTTCTCATTAGAGAATTTTATTTTGAATTTTCAAATTTTGGATCCAAAATGTTGAACCCTCTCTCCTATAACTTGAGGTGCTTGGCTCTCATTTGGTAAGATTAATGAATGAGCGAAATTGTTGCCAAAATATTGAGCCAATTCTCACTCTTGTCTTGCCTCTTTAGGATAGACACTTTAGTCTTCAATTCTCCACCTAGCTCAAGTGATTATGCCTCACCTATCACTTTCCATACTTAGCATGCACCTCCAAGGAAACCACAAGCTCTAAGTGAGCTGCTCGCACGTATCATCCATTGAAGCTTTCGCCAATCTTTTCCAAAATTCAATCAAAGAATTCGGTCATGAAGGCACAAATCCATCAAGTGGGGTGGATTGGGTAACATCTGCTACTGGTGGGGTAGATCCATGAGCTGAAGAAGGAATGTGTATTGGGTTGACTGGATGATGGATTTTGATTGTTAAATCGTGATTACAATTTTATCACATAAGGTTTTTTTCCCTTCTTTTTGTTGTTACTCGGCGATGGTTGATCAGAACCTCCTGAGGACATCTATATATATGACATTAAATGATAATGAAGGTAATATAAGTTTATCAATGGAGAAAAAAATATTGAATATAGTTTAATAAAAAATTCAAATAAAGATGCAAAAATTTCATCAGCAAACATAACCTAAGAATATGACATCAAATTAACTAGAGTAATAAACAGTCTGTTAACAACAACAGTACCACTGTAGTTCCTATAATAGATATTATTTGTTAACACTGGTTGCCTAAGTCTATTCAGACCTAGAGATGTCAAAGCCAGCTCCATATTCATCTTCACTTGTCTTCTTCCCATTCATTTGTTTCTTCAACTATCTCATCTTCAAATGATGATACATTGTTTATGTCCACTTCTTCAAACTCAACCTCTAAATCTCTTAATCTTGGAAGTTGTTCAACTTCAATAACTTCATTAACTTGTGACATTTCATCCACTTCATATGACACTTTAACTTCTACATCATCAGAATCTATACGACCTCTGGGCTTCGTTTTGATTGCAATATACCAGCCACGTTTGTCTCTACATGTTGTTGGATATGGTATATAATAAACTTGTTGAACATTATGTGGAATGATAAAAGGATCAAATGACACATTTCTTCTATCCATTCTGATCCTGCCGGCAACTCGAACGTGGAGGAATCGCTTCGTGGCACTCCCTGCCCCGTCTACGCGACTGCGTCTTCTGCGGAATCACTCCCCGAACTTTCTCTCAGATGTCTTCAAATGTGACCTGCAAAACACACAGACGGCGCCTCTAGCGGCCGTTTGCACTCCGACGATCAAGTTAGTCCAACAGAACCACCAGAAACTGGAAACTAGTAATGTGTGTGTGAGAAAAAACTTGCACTCTGTTTTTCGTCTATCTTTCTTTTTTTCCTCTCCCCACTCTCACTCTCTGATTCTCCCTTTCATCTCTCTTTCCCTGCTTCTGGGCATAACAGAATTCTGTTATGCTTTTCTGGCATGTGTCAGAACCCTGTCATGCTTCTCAGAGAAAGCGTACCTTCAGAATCAGCAATGGGGAGCGTGAGAGTCTGCGCATGTCTGCGCTTGGCTGCGCCTGTCTGTACCTTTAGCGGTACGGAGTGCTCTTTTGTCTGGACCGCACCCCTCTCAGATGATGACACGTGGAGGCCTGCAACTCACATCTAACCACACACGTGTCACTTACTGGAAGGGCTCTAGCGCCTCTCTTTGTCTGCCTAAGTTACGCCCTTGCGGAGTAACTAAGGATGCTTCTCTTATCTGGGTAAATTGCATACTCTTCAGAGAACGTCGGGTGTGGCTGGTCTAGGCACACTCACCAAACGTTACTCTCTGCGTAGGCGACTTACCCTTCAGGATGACACGCACGTAATGGGTTGAGGGAATCACCAATCACCGACTGGCTTACTAGTTCCCTCAGGCCACTCTCGTGCACGATTCCTTGAGGTGTGCTCATGCGAGGTCCATGCGTAACGCTCTCGCTGGGAACCTTAGTCCCCGTTTAACTGCGTGTAACACGAGACCCCGACGACAGTACACCCGATGACTGATCAATGTTTATTCGCTTATCGCGCTCTGCCTCCAGGCGCGAGTCTAGGAACTGATCTGCTGGTGGTCACTTGGCTACTGACCACCGATCACCATTCTGGGTGATCTATCCCCCGACCTCTCTGCCGCCTGATCTGTCGGTGGTAACTTGGTTACTGACCACCGATCACCTCTCTTGGCGATCGTCCCCCGACCTCTCTGCCACCCGGTCCACGTGTCACCCTGCAAGTGGTCCACGTTGTTCTCTGATGCTGACGTCATCGACTACCGATGACCGATCGGATCACATTCGAATATCCATAATACCATATTTGGAATCCACTCTTGTACCTCTTTTTGATGGATCAAACCAATATAGTAAAATAATACAACTTTCTTATCTGTGGTCGAAGAGTTGTACTCCACCTCATACATGTGTTGAATCACACAGTAGAAATCATCCTCACCTCCTTCTGTAAGACCCTTTAGATGGATCCCACTACTTATTGTTTTCTTTTCCTTGCTCCATGCATGAGTGTGGAATTTGTACGCATTCACAAAGAATGTGTGCCATTCTTTTGCTCACCTTAAATGACCAAGTCATAAATGTTGATAAAGAGTGATCAAGTGCTTTGAAGAATTCAAATTGTGCTTTGAAGAATCCAAATCCTATGTGTTTGATGCAAGATTGTGTTGCTGCTGTGTTTTAGGAGGGATCTGGGTAGTTTTATTTGTAATCCACTCCTTTGTTGAATCTAAAGCTAATGTGTTTTAAATCCTTTTTGAAATAAAGTGTTTTTCAAACTATGTGAAAAACAACCTTTTTGAAATAAAGTGTTTTTCAAACTAAATGAAAAACAACCTGTTGTTTTGTCGACCGGTTATTATACTCTTAGGAGTTTTTGGAAAAGGTTGAAAATTGTTTATATTTGGTTGACTTAACTGCCAAACCAAACAATCGGTTGTTTCGTGGTTTCAACCAGTTGTTTCTTTGAAAATCCTAACAAAATTCTATTTTGGTGGTTGAATGTGCTTTAAATGATTTCCAACTAAATGCGCTCCTTCATTAAATGCTTTGACCAATCTTTGGAAAATATAAAAAGGTTGTTTATGTTTTCAAATAGAAAATGGAAACAAATTTGAGTTTTTCAGTTGTGAAAGAGTTGATTCAAGATTTGAACATTCACATCAAAACTTTGGGTTTTCTAAGAGAGTGGAATAGGATTGCATTTGTATTGATTTTACATTGTTCTGTAAACAAGTGTAATCTCTTCTCAACCTTCTGTATTTATGGTGTTGTGTTGGCAAGGAGTGTTGTATGCTCTTGAGGTGGTCAAGATCAATACTCTTGGTGTGTGATTTGCCAAAGTGAGTGTTGATCCTGCCTGTTGACCGGAACGCTGGAAACTGCCTCGTCAAGGGATCGACGTGCGCACCGCTTCAAACCCTCCGTTCCTCTTCGAGATCCACCTCAAGAACCTGCAAAGGAACAGAACGACGCCGCTGCGGCCGATCGCACTCCAACGCCCAAGTCAGTGACCGAATCACCAAATACTAAGAGAACAGGAACCGTGCAAATTCTCTCTCACAGTGTGCTCTAGAACTCGCAAGCGTAAAGAGTATAATCTGAACGTGCGTACCTGAGAAAGTTCGTTGAGAACTCTTATATACCTGGTTACTTTCTCTCTCCTGGCAGTTACAGACTTGGACACGTGGCTCTCATCTAGTCGTACACGTGCCTTCATCTGGAGCTTCCTTGACTTGGGCGCTGCTTCTACTCTCGTTTTTGGCTAAGTTACTTATGCATGGTACTGCCCAGTGCATAGCTTAACTTGGGAGTGCGATCTCTACTGGAACTGGCGAGTTAGGGTGCCTTCATACACCTTCCCTGTGGTCTCGCCGGCCGCCTTCATAATCTGCACCAACTTCATTCTCTGGCGATGTGCTTTCTCTGGCGATCTCCAATCACTAGGTCGCCTGAGCTTACATCTGGCGACTTCACCTTTAACACGGTGATCGCCGGTTCTGGTATGCTGGAGATCGGAGCACGCCAACTTAACAACTGGCGACTTCACGAGCCCCCCGACTTCCTCCCCTTCTGCCAACCTGGCGTCTTGTCAACACACCTATACTGTAGCTGGATGCCACGTCATCACTTCCGACTACCAGGGCGGTACACAAGCCCCCCAGTCTTAAGCGAAGACTTGTCCAGCGAAAAGACTAGAGGAGTCACGTCAACACCGGTCTACGTGGCACTGACGCAGAAACCCAAGCGGTTGTACCTTCTGCTTCTCTGACGCTCCACCAAACCCCTCACCCATCGTTCGACACGTGGCTTCATCAAGGGTTACCTTCAGTTACCGTTTGCGCTTCCCAAACCCATTTCGAAAAAACTCTTAAACCCATTTTCACTCCACACTGTTCCATCACTTTTCTTCGTATTCACAGACGTTCTAACTTCCTCTTGCAAAAAACTCTCAGCGCTCTTCAACATTCTGAATCACCATCATCCTTCATCGTCTTCCTGATCATCAAAAAGTACCTACTTTCCTTCCTCTGCTGGTTTTTCTTGCATTTTAACCGATTCGCATCATCCTATAACTGTCTGGTGCATACGCTGTGGGTTGCTTTTTCCATTTCTCCTTCTGCGTAACTTAGGGCTTCGTCAATCGTCGCAACGAACCTTCGTTCGTTCGCTTTTCACCCTTCTCCCACGATCGAGTCAGCCTCTGCGAACCCTGACCATTTTTCCTTTTCTTCTTCCTTCAGCTTCGAGAATGACCCGCTCAAAGATCACCCCGAATCCTCCTCCTTCATCGCGACACCCATCTTCTCAAGCACTCATCCCACCACGAGCACGCGGTGCTTCATCTACCCAGGCTGAGAGGCCTGCACCTTCCCGCCCCAACCTGGCCCCCCCGATCTACCTGTTTGTGCCGACGATAAGGTGAGCGCTGACGGGCCCTTCTGCTTCGTCTACACAACCTTATTCAAGAAGGTGAAGCTCAAGTTCCCTTTCACCCGTTTCGAAAGGGAGCTCCTTACCGAGCTCAACATCGCCGCCGCCCAGCTTCATCCCAATAGCTGGGCGTTTGTGCGAGCATTCCAAGTGATGTGCGACCATCTGGGGTTGCCCGCATCCGTGGACGTGTTTCTGTTTCTCTTCGAGGCCAAGCACCCAGGAGACCGCCTGTGGATTAGCTTGAATGCGATTGCTGGGAGGTCGATCTTCTCCATCTTCCAGCAATCCTATAAGGACTGGAAAGGGAAATTCGTCCAAGTGCGCCCCAACGACAAAGACGACTCCCTACTCGACGGCTTCCCCTTGTACTGGGTGGACAAGGGGAAAAAAGAGTCCAAGAGCTGCTTCAGGAGACCCAGAAGTCCTGATATCATGGGAGCGTTGGACAGAGATCTCTGCCTTTTCTGGAAAAAGGTGGCGGATGCCAACATCACCTTCCTTACCACCACCCTGATCTGCTTCGAATTCTACGAGGATAAACTCGAAATTCGAATAGGTTAGAACATTTAAACTGTTGTTTTAATACTGCTTCTGTTTAACTGTTTCTGGGCGTCTTGTGCGTTATGCGCAAGACTTTGGTTTTGTTTTTCTGCACCGATCATCTGCTTTGTTGCATACTGCCTTATGCACTTATTTTCTCTCTGAGTTAACTCACGCATTTTCTTTTTATGCAGATAACATGTTGGGCAAGGGTATGCTCGATGAATTGAGGGCGCTCGCCCGAACCCACGGGTTGGCGACGGGCTCTCAAACAGTGCCAAATTCCATGGTGGAGATCGCCGCCACTCAGGGCCGATCGCCACCCAAGGGCCCAGCACTCTCCGGCGTCCAACCCGCCGCCCAGCGAAAGAAACTTGTCCTCAAGAGGCCTAAGAGTAAAGCTCCCCAGATAGTCCAAGAGGATGAGGAAGAAGATGACGAGGTCACCGAAGATGGCCTCGTTACAAAGAGGAAGAGGGTGGCACCTTCTTCACCACCTGCCCCGCCCCCTCTTCCAACCTCAACACCGCCATCTACGCCTGCTCCGCCTCCAACAATGCCATCTCC
The DNA here is from genome assembly GCF_000499845.2 of Phaseolus vulgaris. Classification (NCBI taxonomy): domain Eukaryota; kingdom Viridiplantae; phylum Streptophyta; class Magnoliopsida; order Fabales; family Fabaceae; genus Phaseolus; species Phaseolus vulgaris. The sequence continues at coordinate 24,364,271 of NC_023749.2, forward strand.
ACCAGCACCCGCTTCCCCAGTCCAAGCCATTCCATTGGCAATTGCGCCGCTTGCGGTCGAGGCCGCCGAGGACAATTTCTTGGAAGACCCCCCAAGCGCCTCCACGCCACATGTATCAGCTGGAGGGGGTCCTCCCTCTAACGCCTCAGCTGCAGATGCCGCTCCAATCGGGGATGAGGTTGCCCACACCTCTTCGATTCTGATCACCGAATCCCCGACGTCGCCACCACGAGCAGAAGCACCCGCTGAAGAACCAACTAAAGAGGGTGGCGACGGAAACCAACAACAGGCCCCACCCGCGCCTCTCCAAGCAGCAAACCTCCCTCTCGAGGTCACGAGGATGTGAGAGCCTCTATCTGCTAAGTTGAAGACAATAGCAGAAGATATTCCCGCCATCATAACCAGGGCAGTGCAGAGCTCCACCAGGAAGCTCCAGGACGACCTCTTCAACCTCAAAACAGAGAACAGCACCATGAAGGTTGAGGTGGAGAAGTTGTCCTTCAACTTGACGCTCGCGGAGATTGAACACTCCCGAGTAGAAGACGCAATGAGCACTGAGCTCAGATTGGCGCGCAAGGAGGCCACTGATCTCCGCCATAAGGTGCAGCAACTGGCTCAAGAAAAGATTGAACTGGAGAGCAAGATTGTGCCTTATCGCGTCAAGGTGGCTGACCTGGAGGCTCTCATAAAAACTGACGCTGCCAAGGTGAAGAAACTGGAGCAAAGGTCAGCCGACCGAGAGACCCTCCTTGGAAAGGTGGAAAAGGCGAGGGATGACGCCATGGCTGAGCTCAGTGAAGCCAACAAGTAAAACGGGGAGCTTGCCGCCGAATTGGGACAAGCGCAAGCAGAATCCAAGAAGGTTGCTGAAGACCTTCTCCAGGCTCAAGAAACCAACGAACAACTCAAGAAACAAGTAGAAGAGCTGGAGCAGCAGAATAAGGAGCTGAAAGAGCAAACTGAAGATCTCAAGAAGCGGATTGAGGAACTTCAGAAACAGATTGAAGAACTCAAGCTGAATTCTGCTCAAATTCTGGCTGCTGGATTCGAAGCTGCGCGGGAACAATTTGCCTGCTTGTTCCCCGACCTGGACCTCAGCATGGTGTCTCTTGATAACGAGGTAGTGGATGGAAAGGTGGTTCCTGCTGAAGACTAATCGATTCTCTCTATCTGCTACCTTCGTGCCTTTCCCTTGCATATACTTCTGTAATAAACTCGTATTTTCTTGGACATGTATTTTTGAACTGATAATTTACTTAATGAAGTCACTTTCGCATTTCTTCTTGTAACCTCTTCGTCTACCTTTAACTTTCCTTGCGTGATTTACTTCAACGAAATAACTTAGTAAACTCGTAGGCACGATCTTGTACTTAGCCGTTTCGAACCATCTCAACTTCGAATAATAATCACATTTATCAACTCGCAAACTTAAGGCAATGAACCTTAACGTAAAATGATACTCCAAGCAATGGACTTTAACTCGACCCCTGGCTTTATGACGTTGTTACACCCGAGCTTCTTCGTCAACGGGTCTTTGACTTCTCGCCATTGTTTGAACGTTTCCTGGTCGCCAGAGACTCTTGGCGACACCAGCTTCTTCCTGCCTTCACACCTTGGCCATTGCTCTTTCATCTGGGGGTAGAGGCACCTTTCGGATCCTTCTCTTCCTCCTTGTGCTTCAGAGCAAGAGACCGGGTAGCTAGGCGTTCTCTTCGAACCTACCTTAGCCACCCTCAGAACTTCTTCCACCCTCTACACCATACCTGAACTCGTTCGAGACGAGAAGGATTTTATCTAGCCTGAACTCGCTCATAGGCGAGAAGGTCTTTAACTTGCCTAAACTCGCTCATAGGCGAGAAGGTCTTCAACTCGTGCCTCTACATTGCCCCAGGGGTTACATCTTCTCGCCCCTAGAAACACTGAGGACTTTTGCTGGCGCCTCTACATTGCCCCAGGGGATACATCTTCTCGCCCCCAGAAACACTGAGGACTTTTACTGGTGCCTCTACATTGCCCCAGGGGTTACATCTCCTCGCCCCCAGAAACACCGAGGACTTTTCGCTGGTGCCTCTACATTGCCCCAGGGGTTACATCTTCTCGCCCCCATAAACACTGAGGACTTTTCGCTCTTCCTTGCCTGCACTCGCTCGGCGACGAGGAGGTCTTTAACTTGCCTCAGGACGCGCGAGGGCGTTGAGGTCTTTTAACTGGTGCCTCCGATCGCCGAAAGACGACGAGGACTTAAAAACTCTAACTGATGCCTCCAATCGCCGAAAAACGATGAGGACTTAAAAACTTTATAGAAAGCATGCAATATATCTTTAACTCGCCTTGAGTCACGTACAAGTGACAAGGTCTTTCTTCAAAACTTTTTTGAAAACAGCAAGCATGCAATCTGAAAACGCCTTATACTTCGAAAACTCTTCTTTTATTGGGTGGCCTCATTAAAAACCCTCCTTAGGGAAAAAAGAGTGCCCCATTCAAACTGTTTTATCAGAGACATTGTAATATAACTTTTGTGTTTGTCTTTACTTACAAAGCTCTTAACTATAGTACAACTTCAGGTGCGTGGCGTTCCAGGTGCGAGGAATCGCCCCTCCTTCCAGCGTCTCTAAGCGGTAGGCGCCGTTCCCGAGCGCCTCGGTTATTCTGAACGGTCCCGTCCACTTAGGCGACAGCTTATTCTCTATCTCGTACTGGTGGGCTTTTCTCATCACCAGGTCGCCTTCTCTAAACTGCCTTGGCATCACCTTCAAGTTGTACCTTCGTTCAATCCTTCTCTTCACCGCCTCAGCCTTCAATCTCGCCTCTTCTCTGACCTCGTCCAGTAGATCCAGGTTTAGCTTTCTCTCTTCATTCGAGTCTTCCTCTACAAAGTTCTGGAATCTCGGCGAGCTCTCCTGGATCTCTACTGGAATCATCGCATCACACCCATAGACCAAACTGAACGGGGTCTCATGGGTTCCTGACTGCTCGGTGGTGTGGTATGCCCAGACTATACGGGGCACCTCCTCAGCCCAGCTTCCCTTGGCTTTTTCTAGCCTTCTCTTTAAACCTCTCAACAACACCCGATTAGCTGACTCCACCTGGCCGTTTGTCTGAGGATGCAAACACTTGTTGAATTCCCACCTCTTCGCAAAGCTTCTTCAACAGGTGACTTGCAAACTGAGTCCCATTGTCCGACACCAGGCGCTTAGGCACTCCAAACCGGCACACAATGTTCTTCCACACGAAACCTTCGATCTTGTGTGCGGTGATCTGGGCCACTGGTTCTGCTTCGATCCACTTGGTGAAATATTCAATCGCCACCACCAAGTACTTCATCTGCCTGATCGCCAGCGGGAAAGGTCCCAGGATATCGATTCCCCAGGTATGAAACGGCCAAGGGCTGTAGATCGACTTCAACTCCTCAGGAGGCGCCTTGTGCCAATCGGCGTGCTGTTGGCACTGTTTGCAACACTGCGCATACTTCTTGCAGTCTTCTCTCATCGTTGGCCAGTAGTAGCCTGCACGGAGAGTCCTCGCGGCCAGAGCTCGACCCCCGACGTGGCTTCCACATATACCTTCGTGGAGCTCCGCCATGATTCTCGTGCACTTCTCGCCATGTATACATTCCAGGAGCGGGTGAGTGAACCCAAACCTGTACAGATCGCCATCAATCAGGGTGTACTTGCTAGAATTCTTCTTTACTTTCCTAGCCTCAGTCGGATCCAGTGGGAGAAGGCCATTTGCCAGGCACCGCTTGTATTGTGTTATCCAAGTGTCTGGCTCATGGGTAGTGCAGACCTGCATCACGTTTACCTTCTCTCCCCGACATGCTCTAATTCTCGGCGATCTCAGAGTTTCTTGCGTAAGGGACTTATGGCTTCTCGCTACTTTCTCCGTCGACTTGCTTATCTGAAGGACCAGGTGATCTGCCAGCGCCTGATGATCCTGCCTGTTGACCGGAACGCTGGAAACTGCCTCGTCAAGGGATCGACGTGCGCACCGCTTCAAACCCTCCGTTCCTCTTCGAGATCCACCTCAAGAACCTGCAAAGGAACAGAACGGCGCCTCTGCGGCCGATCGCACTCCAACGCCCAAGTCAGTGACCGAATCACCAAATACTAAGAGAACAGGAACCGTGCAAATTCTCTCTCACAGTGTGCTCTAGAACTCGCAAGCGTAAAGAGTATAATCTGAACGTGCGTACCTGAGAAAGTTCGTTGAGAACTCTTATATACCTGGTTACTTTCTCTCTCCTAGCAGTTACAGACTTGGACACGTGGCTCTCATCTAGTCGTACACGTGCCTTCATCTGGAGCCTCCTTGACTTGGGCGCTGCTTCTACTCTCGTTTTTGGCTAAGTTACTTATGCATGGTACTGCCCAGTGCATAGCTTAACTTGGGAGTGCGATCTCTACTGGAACTGGCGAGTTAGGGTGCCTTCATACACCTTCCTTGTGGTCTCGCCGGCCGCCTTTATAATCTGCACCAACTTCATTCTCTGGCGATGTGCTTTCTCTGGCGATCTCCAATCACTAGGTCGCCTGAGCTTACATCTGGCGACTTCACCTTTAACACGGTGATCGCCGGTTCTGGTATGCTGGAGATCGGAGCACGCCAACTTAACAACTGGAGACTTCACGAGCCCCCCGACTTCCTCCCCTTCTGCTAACCTGGCGCCTTGTCAACACACCTATACTGTAGCTGGATGCCACGTCATCACTTCCGACTACCAGGGCGGTACAAGTGTGTTTCTTAAAGGGTTTAAGGTCACTACTTTGGTGGATTGTGTGTTGTAATCTGGTTTGATTACTTAGTGGATTACCTAGTGGTTTTCTGGGCACTGGATGTAGCTGTTGGTTTAAGAGTGAACCAGTATAAACTGTTGGTGTATTTTTCACTTACCCTTAAACTCATTTACATTTTGTTTTTAGCTTTACTGGTATAAACAACCGATTATTTCGCAGAAACAACCGATTGTTCTTCCTTCTAGTCTTCTAAAAAATTAAAGAAGAATTAAATAAAGAGAGGATCAAACCCAAAGCCAACAAGATGACTACAAGCAATCAAGAATGGGCTCCAATTAATATCTTTCTTTGTAATTTCTTTTGAATAAATTTGTAAAACATATAGGAGTAGTGTTTAGGAAGGTACTAAGAGGGAAACCAAAAAGGCACCTCTTTTGTAAGTACCTTAGGCGTTAGTTTTTAGGAAGAAACTAGAAAGTTGTCTCTTCACACTCCTTTAGGCCCTAGAATAGAAGGAGTTGGAAGGTGACCTTTCAAAAGCTTCTCTTGTACTTTGTGACTAGCCCTCTCTATTATAAATGGGGAGCTTATCCATTTTTTAAAATAATAAGATTGATTTTGTGAGTAATGAACCTCTACCACATTGGTGAGTGATTGAGAGAAACTTGTGTCTTCTTCTCTTCTAGTCTTATCTTGAGTGAATTCTTGGTCTCTCAAGTGGTGGCAACAACACTCATCTTAAAGCCAACCATCCTTCAAGTGGCGTGCACATTTCCAAGAGCTCCAACCACATAAGTTTCCTTGTCCTTTTCATCTTCTTCTTCCATTTCCATTCCAAAACAAACTCTAAAAATTGTCTTTGTTGTTTCTTGTTATTTCAATCGGTAGAACTTGTTTGTCTTGTGTTTATGTACTGTCCCGGGGCGTTGACCAAAAGTCAAAGTCAAAGTCAATACATGGTGGGACCGTTTGGGGCATCGCCTAAGAAAGGCGTCGCCTCGCAAAGGCGTCACCAGATTAAGGCGTCATCAAGTTAAGAAATAGTCAAGTTAAGACATCGACGGTGTTACCCCCCGATACCCATGGGTAGGAAAGACCATGGAGGGGGCAACACCGTGAGAAAGTCTCGGGCTCCGATGGCTCAAAACAACAATGAAGAGAAGAAAAAGGTGGCTTCAAAGCCATAAGTTTTAGTACCAGTAGGGGTAACCTGACTCGTGAAGTACCCACACCACCGCTGGGAAACCATGAGACAGATACGACCCATGAGGAGGCCACGCCCAGGGGAGAACCGCGTGCATGGTACGAGAGAGAGGTAGATACACCCCCAAGGTGAGTGACTAGAGGTTGGGGCGAATGAGTTGGCACCCAGAAAGTCACCCCCCGCGCCAGATGCACTTCAAGGAAGGAGGACTCACACAATGGATTAACCCTAAGTTGGGTTACGGCGCTGTGAGACCCTCTGCGCAGAATAAACGATCAAGTCAGAAGGGCACGTGGCAATGCACACGTGCTCATTAAAGGTTTCAGTGAAAGTTTGCCAAGGTACGCGTTAATTTAGTGTACGTATCAAATGTTTCAAGGCACATTTTTATACGTCTTCAATGCGCTTCAACGCGCTTTAAATGCAGAAAGTATATAAAAAGGGGCCTTGGGTCGTTTGAGAGGAGGATCCGAGTTTTGACCTAATTCTCGCAGTTACATAGAACACAAACCCTAGTTGCTTTTGCTGCGCACCCACTGTGGGCATAAGACAATTAGGGCAACCCAGTTTTAGTATTCGAGCACAGTTGCTTTTGTTTCCTGTTTATCTTAGAACTTGTGCAAAAAAGGGACAAGCATGGTAAAAGACAGGCACAAACTAAGGCACTACAAAATAAAATCATGCAAGAACCCAGCAAAAGCGAGGAATAGGAAGGTCATACGGGGAATTTCTCATACATATGTATTTTTCCAGGGCCTCAGCATTGTATTCCAGGCTTATCAAAGCAGCAGCGTCAAAGCCCCCTGCACCCGCCAAGATCCGGCAAGCCTCCCGATCGCTCGAAGGCAACCTCTTGAGGGGCTTGGACTTCAGGGCTCTGGCCTCCTTCACCGAATACAGGGGAAAGCCGTCAAGGGCGGAGGGTACAAGGTCGGAACAACAAACCTTGAAGAACTTGCCTTTCCACCCCGTGAAGGATTGCTGGAAGGGGGTTAAGAGGACCCTACCGGGAACATTGCTGAGAGTCACCCAGAGGTTATTTCTTTGCCTTTTCACTTCGAAGAAGTGAAGAAAGATGTCAACAGAAGGTGCACACCCAAGGAAACCAAACAGTATGTCGAAGGCTTTAACAAAGGCCTAGCTGTTAGGGTACAGCTGGGCTGGGGGGCAGCATTGATCTCCGTTAGCAGTTCTCTCTCGAACCTAGAGAAAGGCAAGCGCACGCCGACGCACTTAAAGACCACCTGATAGAAGTAGAAAAAGGGGACCACGTTGTTGGCCCGCTCGTCCCCACACACCGGGTCCCCTAGGGTACAAGGAAGAACGGGGATATCGTCATCGTGCCTTTTCACGAAGGCACGGTGATCGTAGGTGCTCGGGTCCCCTACATGGTCCCTCCAGGCTCTGACGGAAACTAGGCTCGAGCACTCGTCAAGAAGTTCGCGCGAAGCCCACGCGTAAAGATCCTTATGGTTAACTCTGGAGGAAGGAGGGTTGGTAGACATGTTGGCACGAACTGTCAATGAAGGAACTAAAAAATCAAAGAAGAAAGGTTCAGCAGTAGTGCAGAAGGAAAGAGTCGACGAGGAAAGAACGCAGGAAGAACTCTTTGGAAGGAAGATGAACGCTGCGTAGAAGATGCGAAAAGGTAGAAACAATGAGTGCAAGTGCGGGATTTCAAAGACCCAAACGTTACAGTTGAGGCGCCAAAGGACGCTAAAAGGGTATCGTGCGATTGGGCCACGTGTCACGAGATTAAGGCATGACTTGAAGAGTCACTTTTCCTACTCAGAGAGTATCACATCGTTAGAGTCCTCGAGGGTGCGCTGCGCCGGCGGTGCAAAAAAGGTCACGTCAACCGGTCAGGGAGTGACGCGTCATCAAAATACCGCAAGGACAATGGGGTCAAGACTAGCCTTAGTCTTTTCATTTGGTTTGCGGTTCTTGTGGTTTAGACTGTGTTTCTTGGACTTTTAATCGGTGCATTTGTGTTCTTCCTTGTTTCAATCGGTTCATATTACCAAAAAATAGGTTTCTATGTGAGTTTGGCTTGGTTACTTGGTTTTGGTGAGTTCTTGAATGTTAAAGAACATTGATCCAATTCTTAAAAAGTGCCTAATCATATTCCAACTCTTATTGAATCCATAACATGTTCATATCATATCTCTATCATGTTATTGAAATCATATCATGGGGTATCATGAGTCTTAGGTGTGTTCTTGTGTGTGTTTGAGTTGTTTTGGCACTTTTAATTCAAGAACTTTATATTCTTGTCTTTACCTTTTTGTTTTAGGTTTATTTTTGGGTATGTCTTGCTGTTTTCTTGTTCTTAATACATTGTGTTTGTGTCATTTTGATTTTTAAATCTTGTACCGTCCCATCCTCGGGCGTTGACCAAAGGTCAAAGTCAACGCATGGTGGGGCCCCTCAAGGGACCCAAGGAAGAGAAGTCAACAGGTTGACCGCTCGAGTCATTGCTTCGCTGAGGCGTCGCCCAAGAGAGGCATCGCCCAAAAAAGACATCACCTAAAGAGAGACATCGCCGAGTAAAGACATCGCTCGAGAGGCTTCGAGCCTCGACCATACAGAATAGTAGTAAGGAGAAGAGAAAGATGGCTTCAAGGCCATAAGTCTAGCACCAGAAGGGGATATCCTGACTCGTGAAGTACCCATGCCACCGCTGGGAGACCCTGGAACAGATACGACCCATGAGAGGGCCATAACCAGGGGAGAACCACGTGCATGGTACGAGGGAAAGGTGCATCCACCCCCAATGCAAGTAACTAGTGATTGGGGCGCATGAGTTGGCACCCAGAAAGTCAACCCACGTGCCAGACACACTTCGCAGGAAAGAGGGCTCACACAATGGAATAACCCTAAGTTGGGTTACGGCGCTGTGAGACCCTCTGCACAGAATAACGATCAAGTCAGAAGGGCACGTGGCAAGGCACACGTGCTCATTAAAGGTTTCAGTGAAAGTTTGCCAAGGTATGCGTTAATTCGGTTAAGATTCGAATGTTCCAAGGAATGTTTTTATACGTGTACCGATCAGGTAATCGGAAGTGATGACGTGGGAGCAAGCGATAATATAGGCGTGTTGAACAGGACACCTGGCTGACAGAAGGGAAGTACAACGGGAAGTCTGTGTAGTCACCAATCATTGAGTTGGCGTTCTTCGATCTCTAGTGTGTGTAACCGGCGGTCGCCAGAGTTGCGCCATAGTCGCCATACATGAGTACTAGGAGATCAGGTGGTTAGAGACCGCCGAAAGGGGCACATCGCCGAAAGATCAGGAAGGCTTGCTTAAGGCTTTCAAGAGGTACAAGTACGGAGGACGAGGTTATCAGAATGATGCGTAGACGAAAGGGCCACTAGGGGAAGCCCTTTCTTCTTCATCTACCAAATGGTGTTTAAGCGAGTGGGTCTGCGCCTTCCCTTTACTCCTTTCGAAAGGGAGTTACTCACCGAGATTAACACTGCCCCTGCCAAGCTTCACCCCAACAGCTGGGCGTTCGTAAGGGGCTTCCAAATTCTCTGTAGGTACCTGGGCATCCTCCCCTCCGTGGACTTCTTTCTTCACTTCTTCGAGGTGAAGAAGCAGGGCAAGAGTCTCTGGATGAGCTTCTCCGGCGTCGCCAGCCGCATCATCCTTACCCTCTTCCAAAACTCATTCAAGGGGTGGAGGGGAAAGTTCTTCAAGGTGCACGCCACTAAATTCGATCCCACTGCACTGGAGGGCTTTCCCCTGTACTGGTCGGAGAAGCCCCTATCGACCAAGCCCAAGGCCTTGGATGAACTTGCCTCCGCTGACAGGGAGGTATGCAAGGCCTTGGCTGGGCTCGGGGTAGTCTTTGACACCGCCAAGCTCATTGCCAACGAGTTCAAGGCTCATGGCCTCTCCACCTACTTCGGTATTTGCTTTTGATTACATCTGCTCGAACTTGCTTGCACTTACTTGGTCTTGTTTGAATATGCTTGGATTGTTTGAATCGTTGAGGTTATGTGAACTTACTTGAATTGCTTGAACTTCAGTGGTTTGCCTGCATGTGCTTTCATTCTTCCTCACCCGAATTAATCTTTGCTTGGTTATTCTGACTGATGCAGGTTCGATAATGGACTATTCAAGGCGCCGCACACTCGCCAAGGCCTTGAAGCAAATAAAACCCGCCAAGGGAGGTGGGGACTCCCTCGCCCTCAACGTGCCTCCCACTACTTCCCCCGCGCCCGTCACTTCCCTACCATCTCCACCATCCTCTCTCCAAACATACCAAACTCCTACCTCCCCCTCTCCCATTGATGTGGTCCCAATGGCCGCGACGTCAACATGTGCTCTGGCACCCCCAGATAAAGGGAAGAAGGTGCTAGAGATAACCTCTGATAGCGAAGACTCAGATGGCGGCTTGGTCTTCAAAAAGCGGAGGGCTACTAGGGTCCCTACCCTACCAACCGCGTCTCCAGGTGGCGTGGATTCTCTAAGGGACAGCCCTCCAAGTACCACGTCGCCTCCACCTCAAACAGTCCAAGAAGAAAGAGATGAAGGGGCTGAGTCTGTTCCTCTGCCACTACCACTGCCTGAAGCAGCTGCAGGTTCAGGTTCAGCCCCTCCGCGCCTGCTCCTGTCCCTTCTCCCCCCGAAATTCTGATCCCCCGCCCCGTCTTCAGGCAGTTGGCGCGGGGATTCACCGAGGGGATGTCGCCAGGAAACCCCAACAGGGGAGAAGGCATGCCCTACTACATGGGGGCCTTCCTGGCGATAGCACTCGACTGGCGCTCCCAGGCCCAGAGCGTTGTAACGGGGAGGGCCTGAAGCAGGAGGTGGGGGCACTGAAGGAGGAGAAATAGGCTTGAGGGCTTAGGGAGGAAGCCCACCAAGCTTCACTGAAGATGACCCAAGAGGCCAAAGAGGGGGCCGAAGCATACGCACATGAGGTCGAACAAGCGTATGCAGACCTGCTGGCCCACCTCACCTTGCACCAAATCCAGAACATTGGTCTCCAAGAGGTGGTTCGTGCCTCCGAAGTGCAGCAGAAAAAACTTGAAGAACTGTGTGCTTCTCGGGGGCAGAAGCTGACTGAGGCTGAGGGTGCCCTGGCGGCAAAGGTCGAGGCCCTCGTCCTTCTCCAAGCTGAGTGTAAGAGACTCCACACTGAAGCCAACAAGTTCCAGGTGGGGAAGGAGTTCTTTGACAAGCAGCTGGTGTCCAAGGATTCCAGGATCGACGAGCTGGAGAGGGCAAACCAGGAGCTCACCAACGAGATGGCGGGCGTGTTCGATGAAGGCTTCAAGGAGGCCCTGGCTCAAGCATCTTGCGAGAACCCAGGGATTAACGTCTCGAACTGCTACCCTACTAGCCACATCGTTGATGGAAAAGTGGTGCCTCTTGATTTGGATGATTGAACTGCAGGCCCTCAGCCTCCATTTTTACCTTTTGTCTTTTCCTTTGCTTTTGTGACTTGTAAATATCTCAACGTTTGTAGCACTTGACCCTTCTATACATTTACTGGGAACACAATCTATGCTTTACTTTCATTATTAATCTCCACTTTATTGCTTGCTCATTCCTGAGAAACCGAACGCCATTGGACTGCTATCTCTACTCTTAGAGCCTTACTTGGCTCTCGTATTTTTCTTGCCTTTGGCATCTCACGCTTTCACGCTTCTTCTTCTTCTTATTCTTCGAGTCTCCCCAGCTTTCTGGGCTCATGAAAGCCCTCAATTAGCTTTCTACTTGCTTGTTTCGAGCTCTCAGGCACTTACTGCTAAAGGCACAGCTGGTTCTTCCATCACTTCAAGATGGGAAAAAGGGGGAGGGGTCTCGTTTCTTCTTTGGCTTTGACGTTGCTCAATGGAGAGGAGGGCTTATCTCATCTGTACAGAGTGTCCACGCTCGAGGAAAGACCTGCTCTGGGTGCCCTTAGCGTGTCTAAACACTTGGGACAAAGTCGCGCTTTGGTGCCCACGCCCATGGAGAGGCCTGTATAACAGCGCCGTATCGTCCATGGAGTGTCTCAAACACCAAGGCGACTTGTCTCTTATCTCTTGGTGCTTGGTGCCCACGCCTGAGGAGAGGCCTATTACAGCAGCGCCGATGTTCCACCTTGGCGACATCTCATTTTAGCGACGCCCCCTCCTTGGCGATGCCTCATCCTGGCGACGCCTCATCTTGGCGACGCCTGGCGTTGCCTTGAGTCTTTGTCTTTTATTTCTTTAGCCTTTGGTCTTACACTTTGAGTGGGAGGAGAAAAAGTGAGACAGTTTTCTTGAACTTCTTTTTTACTTGGGTGACCTCATTAAAAAACCCCCGAGAGGGAAAAAGAGTGTCCCCTTTACAACTTGTATTTCGTTACTCTTAACTGACATAACTTAACTGAAATAAAATTTCAAATTGGCCGCGTTCCAGCTGCGTGGAATGGGACCTCCTTCCAAAGTCTCTAGATTGTAGAACCATTCCCCTTGGCTTTGGTGACTCTGAAGGGTCCGGTCCATTTGGGAGATAACTTATTCTCTAGTTCATATGGGTGAGCCTTCCTCATGACTAAGTCACCAACCTGGAATTGCTGCGGCTTCACCTTGGAGCTATATTGTCGCTCCACTCTTCTCTTCACTGCCTCAGCCTTTATTCTTGCTTCCTCCCTGGCTTCGTTTAGTAAGTCTAGGTTCACTTGCCTTTCTTCATTGGACTCTTCAGCCACAAAATTCTGGTAACGTGGCAAGCTCTCGTGGATCTGGACTGGAATCATCGCGTCTGACCCATATACTAGATTGAAAGGCATTTCCATGGTGGCAGATTGGGGTGTGTTGTGGTATGCCCATACAATCCTCGGCACTTCTTCTGCCCACGCCCCTTTAGCTTTCTCTAATCTTCTCTTCAGCCCTCTCAGCAAAACTCTATTTGCTGACTCTACTTGTCCATTCGTCTGGGGGTGTTCGACTGATGCGAACACCTACTTGATGCCTACCTCTGCGCACAGGTTTCTCAGTTGTTGGCTTGCAAACTGGGTGTCATTGTCGGACACCAGCCGCCTAGGCACACTGGAGCGACACACGATGTTCTTCCAAACAAAGTGCTGCACCTTGTGCGCAGTAATCTGGGCCACGGGCTCTGCCTCTATCCACTTGGTGAAGTATTCAATGGCGACGATCAGGTACTTCATCTGTCTTATCACCAGTGGGGACGGGCCTAGGATGTCGATTCCCCACGTATGAAAGGGCCATGGACTATATATGGATCTCAGCTCCTCTGGCGGCGCCTTGTGCCAATCAGCGTGCCTCTGACACTGCTTGCAACGCTGGGCGTGTCGCACGCAATCCTCTTTCACCGTTGGCCAGTAGAAGCCGGCACGTAGCACTTTAGAAGCTAAAGACCTTCCCCCCACGTGGCTCCCGCAAATACCTTCGTGGAGTTCAGCCATTATCCTGGTCCACTCGTCGCCGCTTACGCACGTCAGGATGGGGTATGTGAACCCGTGTCTGAACAATATCCCGTCTACCAGGGTATATCTTTCAACGTTCCTCTTAATCTTCTTGCCTTCTTCTGGTTCCGCTGGGAGAATCCCATCCGCCAGGTATCGCTTGTATGGCGTCATCCAAGTGTCTCCCTCGGCCAAAGTATATACCTGTGTATGCTTTCCTTCCTCGGGTGCGTCCGCATATGTGCTGATGCGAGGTGTCTTCATCGTATCTTGAGTCAAAGAACGATGACTCCTCGGCCTTCCTCTTGCTGTACCAATATGGAGGACGTCCACCTTGTTATCTTCCACGAATTTCCACGGAGCTTTGAGCGTCTCTTGGATCACTATCCTCTGTCTGCCCCCCTTGCCTGAGCTAGCCAGCTTGGCAAGCAGGTCAGCTCTGGCATTCTGCTCCCTTGGGACATGTACTAGTTCAAGAGCGCTGAATGCTCCCCTTAGCAGCTGGACATACCTCAGGTACACCGGCATTTGTGGGTCCTTAGCCTGAAATTCTCCCGAGACTTGCCCTGTGATCAGCTGTGAATCACTCTTTACCAAGAGGTTCTGTGCACCCATTTCTTTGGCCAGGAGCATCCCTGCTATCAGTGCCTCGTACTCAGCTTGGTTATTGCTCGCTTTAAAAGCAAGGCGTAGAGCTTGCTCGATCAGCAAGCCATTAGGTCCTTCCAAGACTATTCCTGCTCCACTTCCTTGTTGGTTGGACGAACCATCGACCGAGAGCGACCACGTCGATCCTAGGTCCGCCTCTTGGTCGCCTCCGGGTGATAGCTCTGCAAGAAGTCCGCATATACTTGACCTTTGATAGATCCTCTGGATTCGTACCGGATATCAAACTCCGACAGCTCCACTGCCCAGCGAAGCATCCTTCCAGCAAGGTCAGGTTTCTGTAGTACCTTTTGGATGGGAAAGTTCGTCATCACCACTACTGTAAAACTGTGAAAGTAGTGGCGGAGCCTCCTGGCCGAGAATACCACGGCCAATGCTGCCTTCTCCAGCGACTGATACCTCGTCTCCGGGCCTTGCAAGGCTTTACTCACAAAATAGATGGGCCTCTGTACTTGGTCCTGCTCCTGGACTAGCACAGAACTGATGGCTTGCTCTGTTACCGCAAAGTATAGTCGGAGGGGCACGCCTGCCACTGGTTTGCAAAGCACTGGTGGTGTCGCCAAGTACTCTTTCAACTTGAGGAATGCTGCTTCACACTCGTCAGTCCACGCAAAGCGGCTATTTCTCTTGAGGCACTGTAAATAAGGGTGTCCCTTCTCTCCTGCTGCAGAAACGAACCTTGATAATGCTACCATTCGCCCTGTCAGTTGTTGCATTTCCTTCACTGATGTCGGGCTCCTCATAGCGATGATGGCTGCGCACTTATCAGGGTTTTCCTTAATTCCCCTCTCCGTAAGCATGAAGCCTAAAAACTTTCCCGCCTCAACCCCAAAAACACACTTCTCAGGGTTCAGCTTGAGGCGATACTTTGAGATGGTGGCAAACAACTCTTTCAGATCTGTTGTATGTTGCCTCCTATCGCGCGAAGCTACCACCATGTCATCCACGTAGGCATGTACGTTCCTCCCTAACATAGGCGTCAGGACCTTGTCCATTAACCTCTGGTAGGTGGCGCCTGCATTCTTTAACCCGAACGACATCACTTTATAGCAGTAGCTACATGTCTCTGACATGAATGTTATTTTACCCTCGTCCCTCGGGTGCATCTTGATCTGATTGTACCCCGAAAAAGCGTCCAAAAAACTCAGCATCTCGCAATCCGAGGCACTATCCACCAGGGCGTCAATGCTGGGTAGTGGATATGAATCCTTGGGGCACGCCTTGTTCAAGTATGTGAAGTCCACACACATCCTCCACTTCCCGTTTGCTTTCTTCACCAGAACGACGTTGGCCAGCCACTTGGGGTATTGGATTTCCCGGATGTTTCCAGCACTCAACAACTTCTGTGTCTCTTCCCTCACCACGAGCCGCCTTTCTTCGTTAAACTTTCTCCTCCTCTGTCGCACAGGGCGAACCGTGGCGTCCATGCTAAGGTGGTGGATGCCCGGCATGTCTAAGGCGGACCACGCAAAAGCATCTAAGTGGCGTGAAATTACCTTCGCCACTTCGTCCTGTTCCTCTTGGCTCAACAAACGCCCCAGCTTGAACGCTTTGTCGCCGATCTGTCTCTCCACCACATTGGCCGCCGGTTGGTCTCTGCTATCTTCTTTTTGGGGCGTCGCCTTATAGTGCTCTCTAGGCGACGCCTCTTCTACGAGCGAAGCGTCGTCATGCCTCTCATCTGTGCGCGCTTCTGCTTTAGGGGTTGCCCCTACGGGTGCGGCCTCGCCAGGCGTTGACTCTGTAGGCGTCGCCTCATTCGAGGGTTCTACTTCCATCGCTGTGTCTGAACTCGGTGGACGTTCGAATACCATGATTACACCTCTCTTTGTCTTTAAACTGTTTTCATAGAATTTTCGCGCTTCTTCTTGATCTGACTTGATGAAGATCACCCTGCCACTGAGATCCGGCAGCTTCATGTTCATGTGGCACGTGGAGGCTACTGCTCTCAGCCTATTCAACGCTGGTCTTCCCAACAGGATGTTGCAAGCCGAATTGGCATTTACAACTAAGTACCGAATGCTTTCAGTACGTGAGGCCGCTCCATCTGTGAATGTCGTCCTCAACTCCAAGTAGCCACGTACTTCCACCTGGTTGTCAGCAAACCCATACAAGCACCCGGTGTAGGGTCTCAAAAGGTCGGGGGACAACCGTAGCTTGTTGAATGTCGACCAAAACATAACGTCTACCGAGCTTCCCTGGTCGACTAGAACCCTGTGCACCTTCCTTCCAGCCGTGACAACCGAAATGACCACAGGGTCATTGTCGTGCGGGACACAATCTCGTAGGTCCGCCCTCTTGAAAACGAGGTCTGACTCCCACGGGTCGCCTGAGATTTTTTCGTCAATCGAATTTACTCCCCTCGCATATTTCTTGCGTTCGGATGCAGTGGGTCCCCCTCCCGAAAAACCACCAGAAATGGTGTGAACTTCGCCGTGGACCGGCATCTCATGCGCTTGATCCTCCGCTGGTTCCGGCAGGGCTACGGTCATGGCGGGTTTAGTGAGATAATCCTTCAAGAACCCGCTTTTTACTAACTCGTCTAACTGGTACCCCAGCGATAGGCAGTTGTTGATATGGTGACCGAAAGCTTCGTGGAACTCACACCAAGAGTCCTTGCGAGGCCCCAGCACCTTGTCAGACTTCACTGGTCGCCTCAATCTTTCGGCTATATTAGGTACGGCGATCAAGTACTTCAACTCCACCACGAAGTCGTACCTTGTTGGTCTGGCCCTTTCCTTGGCCGGATGATTTCCTCTCGCTTGACCCCTGGGTTGGGGTTTTCTCGCCTCGTAGGGGCGTCTCCCTTCCTGATTCTTCCTTCCCGTCGTGGTCTCGTTGACCCTGACGGGTTGAGCCCGTGTCTGTGCCCTCGGGCGTGTGGTTGCGACACTCGTGCGCTTCTCACACACCTCTCCCTCAGAGGCAATATGCTCCACCGCGCGACGCCTTGTCTTGGGGCGATTGCGAATGATGGACTCACAAAATGGGCCAGGGCATACGCCTTTCCTGAACACGTACACGATCATGGGTTCTTTCCTAGTACCAACCTTCACTACTTGAGCCCCGAAACGGTTGATGTACTACTTCAAAGTCTCACCCTGATATTGTTTCACGTCAAACAGATCATACGAAACGGGCGGTGGGGCCCTGTTCGCTAGGTATTGCTCCCTAAATAACTGCGATAGCTGCGGGAAGGAGGTGATATGGCCATCCGGAAGGCTAATGAACCAATCCATGGCCATTCCCGTCAAGGTGCTCATGAAAAGCTTGTATCTTACGGCATCAGAGCCGCCTACTAGCACTATCTACGTGTGGAACGCGGTGAGATGTGCTTCGGGATCCTCCAGCCCTATAAAAGTCACCTTGGGCCCTGCGAACGTGTTGGGGATCAACGCCTCCAGGATCTCCTACGAGAATGGTGTGGAAAACTCCCTTGGGGGGGTGAGACGTTCGGTCTCATCTGGGTCGCGTTGCCCTTGGGTGTTGCGCAAACCGCGACGCAATTCCTCGTTTGTGCGATGGAGCTCTTCATTTCTCGCCTGAGAGGCCGCAAGATCCGCCTGCATGCGTTCTTGCTCCGCCCTAGATTCTGCCATTTCATCCTACAGCCCCTGCACCATGGCCATGACCTGCTGCATGGTCATTTCCTCGCTCGTAGCGCGCGCTGGACCTTGTCTCGTGGCCCTCATTCTTCAACATTTTCTCTGAATTTCTCCTGTTGTTATGGTAGCTCTGATAAACTCTCTGGAATTGTCGAACTGAAACTTGTGATGGGACTGATGTTTTAAATCGGCCCCACGGTGGGCGCCAAATGTTCCTGCCGGTTGACCTGTGTACGTCTTTCTGTGCAACCTTGCCCGTCTGCTAGTGACACCCTTTTCTGGTAATTTGTGAACACCTGCAAAGAAGGGAACAAATGGGCGCCCTAGCGGCCGTTTGCACTCTGACGCTCAAGTCAGCTAACAAGAAACACCAAAACTCTGCACCTTCATATCAGAGCACCGAGAAAGGCGCTCTGAAGGTGGTAAAGAACTGTATATTGTGTGTTGTTTTCTGGTTCTGGCAAACAATCCTTCTCTAGTCCCTTGTGCGTAGCCAGAGGGCTCGAGCAAGCAACTAGAGTGTGTTCTGGGGAACATTTGCCAAAGGTCCGATCCCCGATTCCAACGTCTAAAGCTCCCTTTAAACGTCTCTAGCATTTAAAGCGTCTTAAAGCGCATTTAAGGTGTAAAAATGTTCGGCGCCTTTAAGACGTTCAAAACACTTAAAGCATTTAAAGTACCTTAAAGCGTTCGAAACGTAAACTTAATTACATAATCTTGATTACCTCATACCTGACAAACTAACCGAAAAGCATTGATGTTTCTGTTCTTCCCGCCACGTGTCCTCCTGACTTGACCGTTATTCTACGTGGAAGGCCTCACAACACTGTAACCCAATTTAGGGATATTTCAGCGTGTGAGTCCTCATTCCTTAAGTGCATCTGGCGCAAAGGGGTGACTTTTTGGGTGCCAACTCATGTGACCCACCCTCTAGTCACTCGCCCTGGGAGTGTATCCACCTTCCTCTCGCACCTTGCTCCTGGTTTCCCCTGGGCATGACCTTCTCTTGAGTCGTATCTATCCCAAGGGTCTCCCTGAGGTGGCCTGGGTACTTCACGAGTCAGGCTACTCCCTACTGGCGCTAGTACTATGGACTTAAAGCCACCTTTCTCTTCTCTTTATTACTGTTCTGAGCTAGGCGGTCCCGAAGCCTCCCGTGGTGTCATTCCCTCCATGGTCTTTCCTACCCATGGGTATCGGGGAGTAACACTGCTGATGACTTGCTTGGCGACGCCTTGTTTAGGCGACGCCCTTATCTTGGCGACGCCTTATGTAGTCACTCTGTTGACTTCCTTCTTTGGGCCCTTCGTGTGGTCCCACCATATGTTCACCTTGGCCCTGACGTTGACTTTGACTTTGACTTTGGTTGACGCCTGGGGACGGGACGGTACAATGTTCATACGAAAAGCAAAATCAGGCCACTCTTTAGTGGCCCCCGGAGTTTGAGCAAGGTGATGATGAAGCCTCATCCTCGGATTTCAACGCCTGGGCCAGCAGCGACCTTTGTTGCCTATTTATCTTCGAACCTGTTCAAAAAAGGGACAAGCATGGTAAAAGACGGGCTCAAACTAAGGCACTCCAAAATAAAATCATGCAAGAACCCAGCAAAAGGGGAATTTTTCATACATATGTATTTTTCCAGGGCCTCAGCATTGTATTCCGGGCTTATCAAAGCAGCAGCGTCAAAGCCCCCTGCACCCGCCAAGATCCGGCAAGCCTCCCGATCGCTCGAAGGCAACCTCTTGAGGGGCTTGGACTTCAGGGCTCTGGCCTCCTTCACCCAATACAAGGGAAAGCCGTCAAGGGCGGAGGGTACAAGGTCGGAATAGCAAACCTTGAAGAACTTGCCTTTCCACCCCATGAAGGATTGCTGGAAAGGGGTTAAGAGGACCCTACCGGGAACATTGCTGAGAGTCACCCAGAGGTTATTTCTTTGCCTTTTCACTTCGAAGAAGTGAAGAAAGATGTCAACAGAAGGTGCACACCCTAGGAAACCGAACAGTATGTCGAAGGCTTTAACAAAGGCCCAGCTGTTAGGGTACAGCTGCGCTGGGGCAGCATTGATCTCCGTTAGCAGTTCTCTCTCGAACCTAGAGAAAGGCAAGCGCACGCCGACGCACTTAAAGACCACCTGATAGAAGTAGAAAAAGAGGACCCCGTTGTTGGCCCGCTCATCCCCACACACTGGCTTCCCTAGGGTACAAGGAAGCACGGCGATATCGTCATCGTGCCTTTTCGCGAAGGCATGGTGATCGTAGGTACTCGGGTCCCCTACATGGTCCCTCCAGGCTCCGATGGAAACTAGGCTCGAGCACTCGTCAAGAAGTTCGCGCGAAGCCCACGCGTAAAGATCCTTATGGTTAACTCTGGAGGAAGGAGGGTTGGTAGACATGTTGGCACGAACTGTCAATGAAGGAACTAAAAGATCAAAGAAGAAAGGTTCAGCAGTAGTGCAAAAGGAAAGAGTTGACGAGGAAATAACGCAGGAAGAACTCTTTGGAAGGATGATGAGAAAAGGAAGAAACAATGAGTGCAAGTGCGGGATTTCAAAGACCCAAACGTTGCAGTTGAGGCACCAAAGGACGCTAAAAGGGTACCGTGCGATTGGGCCACGTGTCACGAGATTAAGGCACGACCTGAAGAGTCACTTTTCCTGCTAAGAGAGTATCACATCGTCAGAGTCCTCGAGGGTGCGCTGCGCCGGCGGTGCAGAAAAGGTCACGTCAACCGGTCAGGGGGTGACGCGTCATCAAAATACCGCAAGGACAATGGGGGCAAGACTAGCCTTAGTCTTTTCATTTGGTTTGCTGTTCTTGTGGTTTAGACTGTGTTTCTTGGACTTTTAATTGTTGCGTTTATGTTCTTCCTTGTTTCAATCGGTTCATATTACCAAAAAATAGGTTTCTATGTGAGTTTGGCTTGATTACTTGGTTTTGGTGAGTTCTTGAATGTTTAAGAACATTGATCCAATTTTTAAAAAGTGCCTAATCATATTCCAACTCTTATTGAATCCATAACATGTTCATATCATATCTCTATCATGTTATTGAAATCATATCATGGGGTATCATGAGTCTTAGGTGTGTTCTTGTGTGTCTTTGAGTTGTTTTGGCACTTTTAATTCAAGAGCTTTATATTCTTGTCTTTACCTTTCTATTATAGGTTTATTTTTGGGTATGTCTTGCTGTTTTCTTGTTCTTAATACATTGTGTTTGTGTCATTTTGATTTTTGAATCTTGTATCGTCCCGTCCTCGGGCGTTGACCAAGGTCAGAGTCAACGCATGGTGGGGCCCCTCAAGGGACCCAAGGAAGAGAAGTCAACAGGTTGACCGCTCGAGTCATTGCCTCGCTGAGGCGTCGCCCAAGAGAGGCATCGCCCAAAAAAGACATCGCCTAAAGAGAGACATCGCCGAGTAAAGACATCGCCCGAGAGGCTTCGAGTCTCGACCATACAGAATAGTAGTAAGGAGAAGAGAAAGATGGCTTCAAGGCCATAAGTCTAGCACCAGAAGGGGATATCCTGACTCGTGAAGTACCCATGCCACCGCTGGGAGACCCTGGAACAGATACGGCCCATGAGAGGGCCATAACCTCGTGCATGGTACGAGGGAAAGGTGGATCCACCCCCAGGGCAAGTAACTAGTGATTGGGGCGCATGAGTTGGCACCCAGAAAGTCAACCCACGTGCCAGACGCACTTCGCGGGAAAGTGGGCTCACACGATGGAATAACCCTAAGTTGGGTTGCGGCGCTGTGGGACCCTCTACACAGAATAACGATCAAGTCAGAAGGGCACGTGGCAAGGCACACGTGCTCATTAAAGGTTTCAATGAAAGTTTGCCAAGGTACGTGTTAATTCAGTTAAGATTCGAATGTTCCAAGGAATGTTTTTGTACACTTTCAATGCGCTTTAACGCGCTTTAAAGATGAGAGGTGTATAAAAAGGGACCTTGGGAGCATTTGAAAGGGGGATCAAAATTTTAACCTAATACACACAGATACACAGAGCAAACCCTAGTTGTCTTTGCGGCGCACTCACAGTGAGCGCAAGGCAATTAGGGCGACACAGTTCTAGTCACACAGTTTCAGTCATTCAGTACAGTTTTTTCGACCACCTCTCAAGGGTGTGTCCCCTTTTTGATGTTTCTCGCTAGCTGACTTGATCGTCGGAGTGCAAACGGCTGCGAGGGCGCCCCTTTGTTCACTTCTTTCAGGTACTCACAGACGGAGCAAGATGAAGGTGCCCTAGCTCGCAGGGACAAGCCACGCGCAAAGACGATCCCGGTCAACCGGCGGGAAGAAATCTCTATAAGTTTTGTCAAAGTCATGTTTCTCCAAAAATGTTTTCAATTCTGTGTAGTCCTTTTGTTGATAATTTTGGTTTCTTGATTTTTAATTGAGTGCAGTTTTATGTGTTTGTTTTCTTGATCCTTTGGTGCTTTTTCTTTTTAGATTTGAGTTCTTACTTGTATTTTAGACCTATACAAGTTCTTGAAACATCAATTCTATTGTGTCTTTTGAAGTTCTTAATTCTGTTTTTCATTCCAGTTAGGTTTCCTCTGTTTTCTTGAATATGTGATGACTGTTTCGATTTATTGCAATTGCTATAATTACTGGAAAATTATGAAATTCTGGATTTGAGTTCTTTAGAGTGTTACAAAAAAATAGAAAAAAGAATTATATCAAAATTCCAAGTACAAAACAAATGATAAATCAAATACGTCCAGTGTGTAATTCTGGCACAAAAAATACGGTAAACTGGCAGTAATTTTGCAAAATTTATCAAAATTAATTGGCGCAATATTTTTGTGTGATTCCAGTGCCATTGTTGAGATAAGATCTTGAAATTTCAGTGGTTTAAATGTCATAATCCAGTTTGCTTTCTTCAGTTGCAAATAAATCTGTAAAGTCACGCACAATTTACAAAAAAATTCCAGTAGTTCTATTTTTGTTTTTTTCATATGTTGTAGTGCTTTTTGATCCTGCCTGTTGACCAGAACGCAAGAGCCTGGCCTCGTCAAATCTGGATCGACTTTGCACCGTGCTAGCTTCCGTCCTTCACCTCGATTCACCTCAGGAACCTGCAAAAGACAGAACGGCACCGCTGCGGCCGATCACGCTCCGACGCCCAAGTCAGCGACTGAACCACCAAAATACTAAGAGAAAACTAAGAACTTCAGGAACCGTGCAAAATTCTCTCTCAGCATACTCAAGTTCTCGCAAGCGTAAAAGAAGTATTATAAAACGCACGTGTACCTCAGAAGTTCGTTAGGATTCCTTATATACCTGTGCATTTTCTCTCTCCTGACAGTTACACATTTGGACACATGGCTCGCATCCAGCTGTACACGTGTCACCATCTGGAGCATCCTTGACTTGAGCGTCACCTCTTACTCTTCAGGCTTTCGGCTAAGTTACTTATGCAGGAAGCAACTCAGCGTATAACTGCCTTGGAGCGTGATCTCTTCTGCGTGGCGAGTACGGGTGTCTTCATACACACCTTCGCTGTGGTCTCGCCGGCCGCCATCATGATCTACTTCACTTGCTTCATTGTGCACACTCAGGTAAGCTGTTCCCCGACCTCAACCTCTGGCTAGCTAGGGAATGATCATCTGACGACTTCATCCTCTGCTTCGAAAGCCTGGAACAAGTTTTCCTGATCCTTCGCCGATGTCTTCTTTTCGGCGATCTCTGATCACTTGGTCGTCTAGGTTCACATCCGGCGACTACATCACAAACCTGGTGACCGCCGGTGTAGGTATGCTAGAGATCGGAGCACGCCAACTTAACGACTGGCGACTACACGAGCCCCCCAACTTCCTTCCCTTCTGCCAGCCAGGTGCCCCGTTCAACACGCCTATATTATCACTTGCTGCCACATCATCACTTTCGACTACCTGGGCGGTACACGAGCCCCCCAGTCTTAAGCGAAGACTTGTCCAGCGAAAAGACTAAGAGGTCACGTCACTGCCGATCTACGTGGCGCTGGCACGGAATTCCAAACGTTCGTACCCCCTGCTTTTCTGACGCTCCACCAAACCCCTTTTTCCAATCGCTCGACACGTGGCTTCATCAACGATCATCTTCAGCTGTCGTTTGCGCTTCCAAAAACGTTTGAAAAAACCCTTAAACCCCGTCATTTCTACTGTTTCATCATCTCTCTGTTTTCTCAAAACGTTATGAGTTTTCTCTGCAAACCCACAACGCTTCTCAGCTCCCTCAATCTCCAACTCCCTTCAACGCTCATCTGATCATCGAAAGGTACCTCTTTTACTTCTTCTGTTGATACTTGCTGCATTTTAACCGATTCGCATCATCCATTATCTGCCTGGTGCATACGCTGTGGGTTGTTTCCTCTTCTTCTTCCTTCTCGTAACTTAGGGCTTCGTCTTCTATTACATTCATCACAACGAACTCCCGTTCGTTCGTTTTCCATCCTTCGTCCACAAACGAGTCGATCTCTGTAACCTTTGTTCATCCTTTTTCCTTTGCAGTTCCCACGATGGCTCGCACGAAAACCACCGCAAATCCTCCTCCTTCATCACGAAACCCTCCATCCCAAGCGCATAACTTACCACGAGCATCTGGTGCTCCTTCTTCCCAGGCTGAGAGGCCTGCAACCTCTCACCCTAATCTCACTCAGGCAACTCCACCAGTCGCCGGATGAGCCTCCGTCGCCACACGAGACTACAAGAAGCTTTATCCGTGGGCCACCTCTGCTCTGTTGAAAGAAACCTCTTCCATAAACTCAACGTTGGGCGTGCACCGACTAAGGAAAGGGGACCAATCTGATCTTTCATTCCATAAGGAGCATGACAACAAAATGGCAGTGTTGCCCTGCCACCCGGATGAACCAATTTGCGGTGACGACAAAGCGAGCAACGGCGAGTTGTTCTGCTTTCTCTACGCGACGTTCTTCAAGAAGGTGAAGCTCCGACTTCCCTTTACTCGCTTCGAGAGGGAGTTACTAACCGAGCTCGACATCGCCCCCGCCCAGCTTCACCCCAACAGCTGGGCGTTCGTAAGGGCGTTCCAGATCATGTGCGCACACCTGGGACTGCCAGCTTCGGTCGACGTTTTCCTCTTCCTCTTTGAAGCCAAGAATCCAGGAGACCGCCTCTGGATTAGCCTGAACGGGATCGCTGGGAGGTCAATCCTCTCCATCTTCCAGCAATCTTACAAAGATTGGAAAGGAAAATTTGTGAAGGTGTGCGCCAACGACCAAGATCCTTCCCTGCTCGACGGCTTCCCCTTGTACTGGGTGCACAAGGGGAACAAAGACGCCAAAGAGAGCTTCTGGAGGCCCAGAAGTCCCGACAACATGGGCGAGCTAGACAAAGATCTATGCCTCTTCTGGAAGAAAGTAGCAGCCGCCAACATCACCTTTCCCACCTCCGCAATAATCTCCTTCGAGTTCCTCGAGGACCAACTCGAAGCTCACATAGGTTAGCACTTACCTCGACATTTAGGTTTTCGTCTTGTGTTGGAATTGATTGCGCATTTCTGTTATCTACTATTGGGCGTCCTGCTTGTTGCGCACTGGACTTGACTTTTAATTCATGCACCATTTGTTTGCGTCATTCGCTCACGTACTCGTATATTTCGCTTTTGCCTTTGCGCTTACTTGTATATTTTTACCCTGTGCAGATCTCATGTTGGGCAAAGGCAAATTAGCTGAACTGAGGGCGCTCGCCCGAACCCACAAGTTGGCGACGGGTTCTCAAACCGTGCCCAACTCGATGGTGGAGATCGCCGCTGCCCAGGGTAGATTGCCTCCTCAAGGCCCAGCTCCTCCAGAGGCACTGCCCGCCCCTCAACGAAAAAAGCTCATCTTAAGGAAACCAAGGAGGAAAACTCCTCAAGTGGTTCAAGAAGACGAGGATGAGGATGATGAGGCGACTGAGGACGGCCTCGTTACCAAAAGGAAAAGGGTGGCGCCTTCTTCACCACCCGCTCACCCAACACCAACACCGCCCTCTCCCCCAGCTCCAACACCGTCCTCTCCCCCAGCTCCAACACCACCAGTCCAAGCAACACCCTTGGCGGTCGCGCTCCCTGCGGTTGAAGGCAACGAGCCCAACTTCATGGAGAACCCTCCTAGTGCCTCCACGCCGTTCGTATCTGCTGGAGAGGGTTCCCCCTCAACTGCCTCAATCGCTGAAGCTGCACTAGGTGGGGATGAAGGCGCTCACAACTCATCGATACTTATAACCGAGTCCCCCACTTCACCACCACACCAGGAAGCCCCCCTTGCTCAACCAATTCAAGAGGGTGGTGGTGAGAGTCAGCACCACGCTCCTTCGGCACCTCCACCAACAGCAGTTGCAAACCTTTCCCCCTTGGTCAAAGAAGTCTGGGGGCCTTTCACATCCAAGCTAAAGATGATGGCAGAGGACCTTTCCTCGATCATCACAAAAGCTGTGAAGAGCTCCAACAAAAAGCTTCAGGACGAGATCTCCACGCTCCAGGAGGAGAATCGCCTGATAAGGATCGAGGCGGAAAAGCTGTCTTGCAACCTGGTGATGGCAGAGATCGATCACTCAAGGGTGGAGGAAGCCATGAGTGCCGAGTTGAGGGTTGCGCGCAAGGAGGCCCCCGATCTGCGCCAGAAACTGCACCTCCTAGCTCAAGAGAAAATCGAGCTGGAGAGCAAACTGGTTCCTTACAGGCTTAAGGTGGCCAACTTGGAGGCATCGATGAAAGCGGATGCAGCGAAGGTGGAGAACCTTGAGAAGAGATCGGCTGATCGGGAGGTTCTCCTCGGAAAGGTCGAGAGGGAGAGGGACGACGCCGTGGACGAGCTCGCCAAGGCTCGAGAGGAAAACGAGAAGATTGCTGCAGAGCTGGCCCAGGTGCGGGGCGAAGGCAAGAAGGTTGCTGACGACCTTGCTCAGGCTCGTGGGGAAACTGAAGAACTGAAGAAACGAGCTGACGAGCTGAAGCAGCAAACCGAGGGGCTCAAACAACAAAACGAAGAGCTTGAACTGAGCTCCGCCCAAGTCCTTGCCACCGGATTCGACGCCGCCCTGGAGCATGTCGCCTGCCAGTACCCCGAGCTCGACCTCTCCATGGTGTCGATATGTAATGAAGTGGTGGATGGGAAGATCGTGCCTTCTGAAGATTAGTCGTCTCCCTCCATCACTTATTCCCTGGGAACCAATGCTTGTTCCTTCTTGTACAAACTTTACCTACAATAACTTTTTCTTTTCTTCTTATGCATTTGAACTGATACCACCTTTGTTATAAATTTTTCCGCTTCCGCATATGGTCTCTCTGTTTACTTTGCTTTTCCTAGTAGAAACCACTTAAACAAATTAACTTAGCAATTCTGCGGGCTCAATCGTTTACTTACTGCTTCAAACTCGAGCAAACTTTCAACTTTCAAACGATGGCATTTTAATAACTTGTGAACTTAAGGCAACGAACTTCAGCGTGAAACTACTTACTAATCAGCAAGTTTCAATCCAACTGATAGCTTAAGATATAGTTCACCTGATCTGCGCCATCGAAATGGGCCCTTACTCTTGCCATCGCCTGAACTTCTTATGATCGCCAGAGGGTCCCGGCGATGTAAGCCTCCTTTAGCCTTCATAACTTGGCTATTGTTCCCTCATCTGGGGGTAGAGGCGCCTTTCGGATCCTTCTCTACCTCCCTGAGTTTCAGAACAATAAGCCGGATAGCTAGGCGTTCTCTTTGAACCTACCTTAGCCATCCTTTAAACTTCTTCTACTCTCCACACCGTACCTGAACTCGTTCGAGACGAGAAGGATTTTATCTTGCCTAAACTCACTCGACGGCGAGAAGGTCTTTATCTTGCCTGAACTCGCTCGACGGCGAGAAGGTCTTTATCTTGCCTGAACTCGCTCGACAGCGAGAAGGTCTTTATCTTGCCTGAACTCGCTCGACGGCGAGAAGGTCTTTATCTGGTGCCTCTACTTTGCCCATGGATTACATCTCCTCTTCCCTGGATGCACTGAGGACTTTTAACTTGTTCTCGCTTGCACTCGCACAAAGTCGAGGAGGACTTTAATCTCTTTCTCGCCTCAGGACGCACGAGGGCGTTGAGGTCTTTTAAACGTTGCTGGTGCCTCCGATCACCGAAAGACGATGAGGACTTTTAACTTTAACTGATGCCACCAATCGCCGAAAAGCGATGGGGACTGTACCGTCCCGTATCCGGGCGTTGACAAAGTCAAGGTCAAAGTGAACGCCTGGAGTCAAAGTCAACACAAGGCGTCGCTTAGGTGAAGAGACGCCAAGTGCCAGCGTTGCCAAGGCAAGGCGTCGCCTAGGTGAAGGCGTCGCCCAACCAGGGCGTCGCAAAGATCAAATATCATTAAGTCAAGGCAATCACAGTGCGGTTCCTCGATACCCATGGGTAGGAAAGACCATGGAGGGAGCGACGCTGTGGGAAGGCCTCAGGTCCCGATAATCCGGGGTAGTGATAAAGAGAAGGAAAAGGTGGCTTCAAGGCCATAGTGATAGCACCAGTGTAGGGCAGCCCGACTCGTGAAGTACCCCTGCCGCCCCAGAGACGCCTTTGGGACAGATACGACTCAAAGGGGGGGGGGGTCACGCCCAGGGTAGCCAGGCGCAGGGTACGAGAGGAAGGCAGATACGCTCTCAAAGTGAGTGACTAGATGATTGGGGGCATGAGTTGGCACCCAAAAAAGTCACCCCTTGCGCAGTAGCACTCCCAAGCAGGAGGACTCACACGTAGAAACGTCCCCAGATGGGCAAAAACGTCCCCAGGTGGGGTCATGGCGCTGTGAGGCCCTCCACGTGTACGACAGCCAGGTCATAATAGAGACACCATTTAGTCAGGTACAGGTAATTAAAGTCATTTAATACAGTTTCTGTTTCGAGCGTTTAAGGTACTATAAAGGCTCCCAAGCGTTTCAACGTCTTAAATGCGCTACGTTTTCTAATTAGACGCGCTAATTAAGTGCGTTACGTTTTATGATTAAAAGCGCTTTAAGGCGCTTTAAATGCTTGGCTAGTTTAAATAGCGTCGGGAATGTTGGAAACAGGGTTCGAACTTTTGGCTAATTTTCCAGAAACACTCTAGTTGCTTGCTCGAGCCTTGAGGTTTTGCACAAGGGACTAGGGAAGGATTTTGGCCAGAACGAGAAAATATACATTAGACACAGTTTCCTTTTTACCACCTTCAGAGTGCCATACGCGGTGCTCCGATACGGAGGTGCATAGTTTTTGGTGTTTCTTGCTGGCTGACTTGAGCGTCGGAGTGCAAACGGCCGCTAGGGCACCCTTTTGTCCTTCTTTGCAGGAATCCACAGGTAACTAGTGGGAAGGAGTCCCTAGCTGACGGTTGAGGTCGCGCACGAAGACGTCCCAGGTCAACCGGACGGAACAGGGACTTTAAAACTTTTTAGAAAGCATGCAGCATATCTTCAAACTTGCCTTAAATCACATACGAGTGACAAGGTCTTTTTCTAAAACTTTCGAAACAACAAGCATGCAATCTTAGAAACTTTAAACTTTGAAAACTCTTCTTTATTGGGTGGCCTCATTAAAAACCCTCCTTAGGGAAAAAAAAGTGTCCCCTTCAAACTGTTTTAACAGAAAGCTTGCAAATCTCTTCGTGTTTGTTGTTACTTACAAAGCTTCAACTGTAATATAACTTGAGGTGCGTGGCGTTCCAAGTGCGAGGAATCGTCCCTCCTTCCAATGTTTCTAAGCGGTAGGCGTCGTTCCCGAGCGCCTCGGTTATCCTGAACGGTCCCGTCCACTTAGGCGACAACTTGTTTTCCATCTCGTACTGGTGGGCCTTCCTCATCACCAGGTCGCCTTTTTTAAACTGCCTCGGCATCACCTTCGAGTTATACCTTCATTCAATCCTCCTTTTCACTGCCTCAGCTTTTACTCTCGCCTCCTCCCTGACCTCATCCAGCAAATCCAAATTCAACCTTCTTTCCTCATTCGAGTCTTCCGCTACAAAGTTCTGGAATCTCGGCGAGCTCTCCTGGATTTCCACTGGAATCATTGCGTCGCATCCATAGACCAAGGTAAACGGGGTCTCATGGGTTCCTGACTGCTCGGTGGTGTGGTATGCCCAAACTATGCGGGGTACCTCCTCAGCCCACAATCCCTTGGCTTTCTCCAGCCTCCTCTTCAAGCCTCTTAGCAACACCCGATTGGCGGACTCTACTTGGCGATTTGTCTGAGGGTGCTCGACGGATGCAAATACTTGTTGGATTCCCACCTCTTCGCACAACTTCTTCAACAGATGACTTGCAAACTGAGTCCCGTTATCTGACACCAGGCATTTAGGCACACCAAACCGGCACACGATGTTCTTCCACACAAAGCTCTCGATCTTGTGTGCGGTGATCTGGGCTACTGGTTCTGCTTCGATCCACTTGGTGAAATATTCAATTGCCACCACCAAGTACTTCATCTGCCTGATCGCCAATGGGAAAGGTCCCAGGATGTCGATTCCCCACGTATGAAACGGCCAAGGGCTGTAAATCGACTTTAACTCTTCTGGCGGCGCTTTGTGCCAATCGGCGTGCTGCTGACATTGGTTGCAACACTGTGCATACTTTTTGCAGTCCTCCCTCATTGTTGGCCAGTAGTAACCTGCACGGAGGGTTCTTGCGGCCAGAGCTCGACCCCCGACGTGACTTCCGCATATCCCTTCATGGAGCTCGGCCATAATTCTTGTACATTTCTCTCCGTGCACACATTCCAGGAGTGGGTGTGTGAACCCAAACCTATACAACTCGCCATCAATCATTGTGAACTTGCTGGAGTTCTTCTTTATCTTCCTAGCCTCCGTCGGATCCAGCGGGAGAAGGCCATCTGCCAGGCATCGCTGGTACTGTGTTATCCACGTGTCTGGCTCATGCGTAGCGCAGACCTGCGTCATGTTCACCCTCTCCCCCGACATGCTCTTATTCTCGGCGATCTCAAGGTTTCCTGAGTCAAAGACCTGTGACTCCTCGCCGCTTTCTCCGTCGACTTGCTTATTTGAAGAACCAGGTGGTCTGCCACAAATGCTCTAGGCGTCTTCAGAGTTTCTTGGATCACCGTCCTCTGCCTACCCCCCTTGCCCGAACTGGCGAGCTTAGCTAGCAAGTCTGCTCGGGCATTCTGTTCTCTTGGCACATGCACCACTTCAAATGAGACAAAGGAAACCTTCAATTCCTGCACGTACGCTAAGTAAGCTGCCATTTGTGGATCCTTGGCCTGGAACTCGCCTGTTACTTGTCCCGTGATCAACAGCGAGTCACTCTTAGCCATCAACACCCTAGCTCCCATCTCCTTGGCCAGCAAGATTCCGGCGATCAGCGCCTCATATTCTGATTGATTGTTGCTGGCTCTGAAGGCAAACCTCAAGGACTGTTCAATCAGCACACCGTTGGGCCCTTCCAGGATGACTCCAGCGCCGCTACCCTGCTGGTTCGACTATCCGTCCACCGAGAGCACCCAACGGAAACCATCCCCTTCAACTCGTGCTGCCTCCGACGAGAGCTCGACCACGAAATCGGCGAAAATCTGCCCCTTGATCGGACCTCGGGGCTCATACTTGATGTCGAAGTCCGACAGCTCCACCGCCCATTTCACCATCCTCCCAGCTACATCAGGCTTCTTCAGAACTTTCTGGATAGGCAAGTCGGTCATCACCAGTATTGTAAAACTGTGAAAATAGTGGCGCAACCTCCTTGCCGAAAATACCACAGCCAGTGCAGCTTTCTCCAAGGCCTGATACCTCACCTCGGGGCCTTGCAACACCTTGCTGACGAAATAAATAGGCTTCCGAGCCTGGTCTTGATCTTGGGCGAGCACCGCACTCACCGCCCTCTCAGTCACATCAAAATACAACCTGAGAGGGGTTCCCACCAACGGTTTGCACAAAATCGGCGGGCTCGCCAGGTTCTCTTTAAGCTTGACGAAGGCTTCTTCACACTCCTTCGTCCAGGCAAACTTATTATTTCGCCTTAAACACTGGAAGTACGGATGGCCTTTCTCTCCGCTAGCCGATACGAAACGAGACAGGGCGACCATCCGACCCGTAAGTTGCTACATCTCCTTCACGGTAGCCGGGCTCCTCATCGCTAAGATGGCAACACACTTATCAGGATTTGCCTCTATTCCTCTTTCAGTTAAGAGGAATTCCAAGAACTTCCCTGCCTCCACGCCAAAAATGCACTTCTCGGGTTTCAGCTTTAACCTGAACTTGGCGATTGTGGTGAACAACTCCTCCAGGTCCGCAACGTGCTTGCTCTTTTCTGGCGAGGTTACGACGATATCATCTACGTACGCTTGCACATTCCTTCCCAGCATTGGTGCAAGTACCCTATCCATCAATCTTTGGTACGTGGCCCTCGCGTTCTTCAGCCCGAAAGGCATCACCTTGTAGCAGTAGCACGATCTCTCGGTCATGAAGGCGGTCTTCTCTTCATCCATGGGATGCATCTTTATCTGGTTGTACCCCGAGAAGGCGTCCAGGAAACTCAGCAACTTGCACCCTGCAACATTGTCGACCAGGGCGTCTATGCTTGGCAAAGGATACGAATCCTTTGGGCAAGCCTTGTTCAGGTCAGTGAAGTCGACGCACATGCGCCACTTCCCATTGCTTTTCTTCACCAGCACGACATTGGCCAACCACTCAGGATACTGAACTTCCCTGATATGGCCTGTGGCGAGAAGCTTCTGTGTTTCATCCCTGATCGCCTGCCTCCTCTCCTTGTTAAACTTCCTTCTTCTCTGCCGCACTGGTCTGACCTGGTTGTCCATTGCTAGGCGATGGCACAAGAAGTCGGGGTCGATTCCCGGCATGTCTGAAGCAGACCATGCAAAAGCATCCAGATGCCGCTCTATCACCTTGGCGATCTGGTCTTGGAGCTCAGCCTCCAAGGATCTCCCCAGCTTGAATACCTTTCCCCCGATCTCCCTTTCGAGCCACTCCTCGACGGGTTTGGGTCTAGATTCCCTGGCGATCACCGCCCTGGCGATTCCCAGTTCCCTCGCTTCCTCCGGGCGGTTCCTCGCCTCTTCTTCCCGATCGACGTTCTCTCCCTCATTCTCAGCATCCAGCATGGTGACATCGCCTCCGCCGACCACCTCCATCGCCGCCGACCTGGGCTTCACACCGGGAGGCGGGGTGGTAGTGATGTAATTTACTGACCTCTTATTTTCCAGGCTATTCTCATAGCACTTCTTCGCTTCCTTCTGGTCAGATTTGATGGTGATCACCACCCCCTCCATAGACGGCAACTTCACCTTCATGTGCTGGGTCGAGGGCACAGCTCCTATTCTGTTGAGTGTTGGTCTTCCTAACAGAATGTTATATGCTGAGGGAGCATTCACGACGAGGTACTTGATTTTCTCCGTCCTCGAGCCCGCCTCATCTGTGAACGTAGTTCTTAACTCGATGTACCCCCTGACCTCCACCTGGTCACTAGCGAAACCGTATAAGCACCCTCCATAGGGCCTCAGCTGGTCAAGGGGTAATTGCCGCTGTGTGAAAGTCGGCCAGAACATCACATCTGCCGAGCTTCCTTGGTCCACCAGAACCCTGTGGACCTTCCTCCCCGCTGTAACAAGCGAGATGACTATGGGGTCGTTGTCATGAGGCACAACGTCCCTGAGATCTTCTCTTGTGAACGTGATGTCCACATCTGGCGAGTGGTCCTCGAACATGTCCACCGTCATCACAGACCTTGCATACTTCTTCCTCTGTGATGCGGTGCATCCACCACCCGAGAAACCTCCTGCGATGGTGTGGATCTCTCCATGAGTGGGCATCTCGTGCTGCTGAGCCTCACCACCTGCCGGCTGGGAGCTCGACGCGCACCCCGTCCTCCTGTCCAGCAGCTAATCATTCAGGAAACCGCTCTTGACCAGGTCGTCGAGCTGGTATCCCAGTGCCAAACATGAATCGACGGTGTGACCAAAACCCTGGTGGAATTCGCACCAGGCGTCTGGCTTTGGTCCTAACACCTTGTCCCCCACTTTCTCGGGTGCCTTGAGCCTGGCTGCTATATTGGGGATGGCGATCAGGTCCGCCAACCCCATGACAAACTTATGCTTTGGTGGGCGATTGTACTCCCTGGGGTGCCCTGGGCCCCTGCCCTTGTTTTTCCTTGGATCATAAGGATGGCGGGTCCTTTGATCCCTCTTGGCCGCCGCTGTCTCCAGCACCCTCTGTGGCTGGATCCTGGTCTGGGCACGTGGCCTAGCGGGGGCCACGCTCCCTCTCTTCTCGGCGACCTCACTCTCATCGGCGATGTGGGCCACCACAAGTCGCCTAACTTCAGCAAACGTGGCGGGGTGAGCCCTGATCAGTGCCTCACAGAAAGGTCCCGGCAGCACGCCCTTTTTGAAGGCGTACACCAGCATCTCCTCGTCTTTCGCAGGCGAGCGGACCATCTATGCTCCAAAACGATTCAGATAGTCCCTAAGGGACTCTCCCTGGTATTGCCTTATGTCGAACAGGTCGTAAGACACCCTGGGTGGCGCTTTGCTCACAATGTACTGCTCGACGAAAATCTTCGAAAACTGCTGGAAATTGGTTATGTGACCTGTAGGCAGGCTCACAAACCATTCCAGCGCTGTTCCCTGGAGCGTGCTCACAAACATTTTGCAATACACAGCATCCGAGCCTCCTGACAGAATCATCTGCGTGTGGAACGTGGTGAGATGTGCCTCAGGATCCTCCACGCCGGTGAAAGTAGCCTTCACGGGTACCACGCTCGCAGGGATAGGCGTGTCTGTGATCGCCTGAGCAAATGGCATAGGGAAAACGCGAGGTGGCGACGACGGTGCGACCTCTTCAGCGACTGGGCGGCCTCTCTGCTCTTGAAGAGCTTGGCGCAACTCCTCAGTCACTTTGCTGAGCTCTTCATTCCTGGCCTGTGAGGCAACTAGGTCCTCATGCATCTTTGCCTGCTCTACGAGCGAGGCCTCCACGGTCGCCTGCAGTGCACGCATGATCTCCATCATCTGCGCCATGGTCATGGCGCCTTCAGCAGCAACTGGCACAACTGGACTTGAACGGTTGCTTCTCATCTTTCTCATGAAAACTCAGCAAACCAAAGCTCAACGAACAAAACCTTCACCAGCGAAACGATCGATCCAGCAATCAACCGGTCAAAACTTCGTAAACTCCAAAGAACTTTCAAGAACGCAATCACAGCAGCAAGAACCTCCACAGAAACTTGCAATCTTAGCACGAACCTACCACTTATCCACCAAAACTTCTGATTCACCGGTCAAAAGTCTGAACGAACGGCGAAGCTTCGATCTCACCGATTGAAACTCGCGTAAACGGTGAAAAACTTCACCTCACCGAACAAGAACTCAAACAAACGGGGAAAAACCTCAATTCTCCGAACAAAACTCGAACGAACGGTGGAAAACACGAATTTACCGAACAAAGCTTTGAATGAACGACGGAAAATGGTTGCACCAGCACACAACCACACAGAAACTGCAGAAACTCCAAGAACTCACGCTGTGGATGGGGACAGGTTTTACACGGCCCCACGGTGGGCGCCTGATGATCCTGCCTGTTGACCAGAATGCAAGAGCCTCGCCTCGTCAAATCTGGATCGACTTTGCACCGTGCTAGCTTCCGTCCTTCACCTCGATTCACCTCAGGAACCTGCAAAAGACAGAACGGCGCCGCTGCGGCCGATCACGCTCCGACGCCCAAGTCAGCGACTGAACCACCAAAATACTAAGAGAAAACTAAGAACTTCAGGAACCGTGCAAAATTCTCTCTCAGCGTACTCAAGTTCTCGCAAGCGTAAAAGAAGTTTTCTAAAACGCGCGTGTACCTCAGAAGTTCGTTAGGATTCCTTATATACCTGTGCATTTTCTCTCTCCTGACAGTTACACATCTGGACACATGGCTTGCATCCAGTTGTACACGTGTCACCATCTGGAGCATCCTTGACTTGAGCGTCACCTCTTACTCTTCAGGCTTTCGGCTAAGTTACTTATGCAGGAAGCAACTCAGCGTATAACTGCCTTGGAGCGTGATCTCTTCTGCGTGGCGAGTACGGGTGTCTTCATACACACCTTCGCTGTGGTCTCGCCGGCCGCCATCATGATCTACTTCACTTGCTTCATCGTGCATACTCGGGTAAGCTGTTCCCCGATGATGGAAACCAAGTAGAGGATGCTCTAGGCCATGAAGCCCAAGCCCAACAAGGGGCCCAAGCCCATCAAGGGGTCCAAGCCCAACAAGGGGCCCAAGCCCAACGAATTACTAGGAGTATGGCAAGAGCTTTGGGACAAGAGTATAATAAAATGGCTCTTCTTATTTCTTTTGTAGAATAGGGGTGTGAATGTGATCCTGCCTGTTGACCGGAACGCTGGAAACCGCCTCGTCAAAGGATCGACGTGCGCACCGCTTCTCACTTCCGTTCCTCTCCGGGATCTACCTGAAGAACCTGCAAAGAAACAGAGCGGCGCCGCTGTGGCCGATCGCACTCCAACGCTCAAGTCAGTGACGGTATCACCAAAAACTAAGAGAACAAGAACCGTGCAAATCCTCTCTCACAGTCAGCTTTATCACTCGTAAGCGTAAAGTGTATAAACTGAACGTGCGTACCTCAGAAAGTTTGTTAAGAACTCTTATATACCTGGTAGCTTTCTCTCTCCTGGCAGTTACAGATTTGGACACGTGGCTCACATCCAACTGTACACGTGCCATCATCTGGAGGCTCCCTGACTTGGCGCTGCTTCTACTCTCATTTTGGCTAAGTTACTTATGCATGGTACTGCCCAGTGCATAGCTAACTTAGGAGTGCGATCTCTACTGGAACTGGCGAGTTAGGGGCCTTCATACACCTTCCCTGTGGTCTCGCCGGCCGCCTTCACAATCTGCTTCTCCTTCATCTTCGGCGATGTGCTCGCTCTGGCGATCTCCAATGACTAGGTCGCCTGAATCTACATCTGGCGACTTCATCTTCAACCTGGCGATCGCCGATTCTGGTAAGCTGGAAATCGGAACACGCCAACATAACAACTGGCGACTACACGAGCCCCCCGACTTCCTTCCCTTCTGCCAACCTGGCGCCTTGTCAATACGCCTATACTGTAGGAGGATGCCACGTCATCACACCCGACCACCAGGGCGGTACACAAGCCCCCCAGTCTTAAGCGAAGACTTGTTTAGCGAAAAGACTGAAAGAGCCTTCGTTAACACCGATCTACGTGGCACTGACGCAGAATTCCAAGCGGTTGTACCTTCTGCTGCTCTGACGCCCCACCAAACCCCTCACTCATCGTCTGACGCGTGGCTTCATCAACGGCTCTCTTCATTTGCCGTTTGCGCTTCCTAAAACCATTTCGAAAACCCTTAAACCCATTTCGCTCCACTGTTCCATCACTTTCTTCGTGCTTGCAAACGCTCTAACTTCCTTCTGCGAAAACTCTCAACGCTCTTCAACGCTCTAGATCACCATCTTCCTCCATCGTCTTCCTGATCATCGAAAGGTAACTACTTTCCTTCATCTGCTGGTTTTCCTTGCATTTTCACCGATTTGCATCATCCTGTAACTGCTTGGTGCATACGCTGTGGGTTGTTTTTCCATTTCTCCTTCTGCGTAACTTAGGGCTTTGTCAATCGTCGCAACGAACCTACATTCGTTCGTTTTTCACCTTCCTTCTATGATCGAGTCAGCCTCATTAACCCCCTGATCATTTTTCCTTTCTTCTTCCTTTGCAGCTGCTATCATGACTCGCACAAAGATTACCCCGAACCCTCCTCCTTCAGCACGAAACCTTCCTTCACAAGCACACGACTCAACACAAGTTCGTGGCGCTTCATCTTCGCAGGCTGAGAGGCCTGCGTCTTCCCAACCTGTCCTGGCCCAGGCGACTCCACCTAACGCTGGAGGAGCCCCCGTTCCCCTGCCAGACTTCAAAACTTTATACCCCTGGGCTAACTCAACCCTTCTGAAAGAGACATCCTCCGTGAACACTGCGGGAGCAGTCTTGCGGCTGACTAAGGGGGACGAGATCTACCAATCGTTTCACAAGGAGCACGACGAAAAGATGATGGTGCTGCCTTGCCCTGCCGACCTGCCCGTGTGTGCTGATGACAAAGTAAGCGCCGACGGGCCCTTCTGCTTTGTCTATACGACTTTGTTCAAGAAGGTCAGGCTCAGGTTCCCTTTCACCCGATTCGAGAGGGAACTTCTTACCGAGCTCAACATTGCTGCCGCCCAGCTCCACCCCAACAGCTGGGCGTTTGTTCGAGCTTTTCAAGTAATGTGCGCCCACCTGGGGTTGCCCGCGTCGGTGGACGTGTTCTTATTCCTTTTCGAAGCCAAGCACCCAGGAGACCGCCTGTGGATCAGCTTGAACGCGATTGCTGGGAGATCCATTTTTACCATCTTCCAGCAATCGTACAAAGACTGGAAGGGGAAATTCGTCCAAGTACGTGCAAACGACAAGGACACCTCCCTTCTCGATGGCTTCCCCTTGTACTGGGTGGACAAGGGGAAAAAGGAGTCCAAGAGCTGCTTCAGGAGGCCCAGAAGTCCTGATAGCATGGGAGCATTGGACAGAGACCTCTGTCTCTTCTGGAAGAAGGTGGCGGATGCCAATATAACTTTCCTCACCACCACCTTGATATGCTTCGAATTCTACGAAGATCAGCTAGAAATTCGAATAGGTTAGGACATTAAACTCTTGCTTTGATACTGCTTCTTGTTTAGCTGTTTCTGGGCGTCTTGTGCGTTATGCACAAGACTTTGGCTTTACTTTTTCTGCACATATCATCTGCTTTGCTGTTTATTACCTTATGCACTTATCTGTTTTCCTTGAGTTAACCCATGCATTTTCGTCCCCTGCAGACAACATGTTGCCCAGGAACATGCTCGCCGAACTAAAGGCACTCGCCCGAAACCACGGGTTGGCGACCGGTTCCCAAACGGTGCCCAACTCAGTGGTGGAGGCCGCCATTGTCCAAGGGCGATCACCACCCAAGGAACCCGCCCAACGCAAAAAATTGGTCCTTAAGAGACCTAAAAGGAAAGCCCCTCAAGTCATCCATGAGGAGGAAGAAGAGGATGACGAGGTCACCGAGGATGGCCTCGTTACGAAGAGGAAGAGGGTGGCACCTTCTTCACCACCTGCTCCACCCCCTCTTCCATCCTCAACACCACCATTAACGCCTGCTCCTCCTCCAACATCGCCAACACCACAGGCTCCTTCCTCACCAGTCCAAGCGGTTCAACTGGCCACTGCGCCACCTGCAGCTGAGGCCCAAGAGCCAAATTTCCTGGAGGACCCCCCAAGCGCCTCTACGCCATACGTGTCAGCCGGAGGAGGCCCCCCTTCAAACACTTCAGCTGCAGAAAATGTTCCAATCGGGAATGAGGTTGCTCATACCTCTCCGATTCTGATTACCGAATCCCCGATTGCGTCGTCATGCCAGGAAGCAACTACTGAAGAACCTGCTAAGGAAGGTGGCGACGAGAACCCACAACAAGCCCACCTGGCGCCTCTCCAAGCAGCAAACCTTCCCCTTGAGGTCACAAGGATGTGGGAACCTCTAACTGCCAAACTGAAAACCATAGCAGAGGATATCCCAGCGATCATAACCAGGGCTGTGGAAGGCTCAACCAGGAGGCTCCAAGACGACCTCTTCAACCTCAAAACCGAGAACAGCACCATGAAGATCGAGGTGGAGAAGTTGTCCTTCAGCCTGACGCTCGCAGAAATCGAACACTCCCGAGTGGAGGATGCAATGAATACCGAGCTCAGGCTGGCGCGCAAGGAGGCTACTGACCTTCGCCGCAAAGTTCACGAACTTGCCCAAGAGAAAGTCGAGCTGGAAAGCAAAATTGTGCCTCTTCGCGCCAAGGCGGTCGACCTGGAGGCTCTCATGAAAGCTGACGCCGCTAAGGTGCAAAAACTGGAGCAGAGGTCGATCGACCGAGAGAAACTTCTTGGGCAAGTTGAAAAGGCGAGGGACGAGGCCAACAAAGAGAAAGGAAAAGTGGCTGCTGAGTTGTCCCAAGCACAATCGGAATCACCGTCCAGAGTTTCTTCAGAGTTTCTTGAATCATCGTCCTCTGCCTACCCCCCTTGCCTGAGCTGGCGAGCTTAGCAAGCAAGTCAGCTCGGGCATTCTGCTCTCTGGGCACATGTACTACTTCAAAGGAGGCAAAGGAACTCTTCAATTCCTGCACATACGCCAAGTAAGCCGCCATTTGTGGATCTTTAGCCTGGAACTCGCCTGTTACTTGCCCCGTGACTAGCAGCGAGTCACTCTTAGCCATCAGCACCCTAGCTCCCATCTCCTTGGCCAGCAAAATCCCGGCGATCAGCGCCTCATACTCTGCTTGATTGTTGCTGGCTTTGAAGGCAAATCTCAACGATTGTTCGATCAGCACGCCGTTGGGTCCTTCCAATATGACTCCAGCACCGCTGCCCTGCTGGTTCGACGATCCATCCACCGAAAGTACCCAACGGAAATCGTCTCCTTCAACCCGCGTCGCCTCTGATGAGAGCTCAACCACGAAATTTGCAAAGATTTGCCCCTTGATCGGGCCTCGGGGCTCGTACTTAATATCAAACTCTGACAACTCTACCGCCCACTTCACCATCTTTCCCTCAACGTCGGGTTTCTTCAAGACCTTCTGGATGGGCAGGTCAGTCATCACCAGTATTGTGAAACTGTGGAAGTAGTGGCGCAACCTCCTCGCCGAAAACATCACAGCCAGCGCAGCCTTCTCCAGGGCCTGATATCTCGTTTCTGGGCCCTGCAACACCTTGCTCACAAAATAAATAGGCTTCTGAGCCTGATCTTGATCCTGGGCGAGCACCGCACTCACCGCCCTCTCGGTCACAGCAAAATACAACCTGAGAGGGATTCCCGCCAGCGGTTTGCACAGAACCGGCGGGCTCGCCAGATACTCCTTCAGTTTGACGAAAGCTTCCTCGCATTCTTTCGTCCAAGCAAACTTATTATTGCGCCGCAGACATTGAAAATAGGGATGCCCCTTTTCTCCGCTAGCTGACACGAAGCGAGATAGGGCTGCCATCCGACCTGTTAGCTGCTGGACTTCTTTCACTGTAGCCGGGCTCCTCATCGCCAAGACGGCGGCACACTTGTCTGGGTTGGCTTCTATTCCTCTTTCAGTCAAGAGGAAACCCAAAAACTTTCCAGCCTCCACGCCGAAAATGCATTTCTCCGGATTGAGCTTTAACTTGAACTTGGCGATCGTCGTGAACAATTCTTCCAAGTCTGCAACGTGCTTGCTTTTCTCCTGCGAGGTCACGACCATGTCATCGACGTAGGCTTGCACGTTCCTTCCCAGCATCGGTGCAAGTACTCGATCCATCAGCCTCTGGTACGTGGCCCCCGCGTTCTTCAGCCCAAACGGCATCACCTTATAGCAATAACACGATCTAGAGACTCTGGAAGGAGGTCCCATTCCACGCAGCTGGAATGCGGCAAATTTAAAATTTTATTTCAGTTAAATTACGAATAACGAAATACGAATTGTAAAGGGCAAACTCTTTTTTCCTCTCTGGGGTTTTTTAATGAGGTCACCCAAGTAAAAGAGAAGTTCGAGTAAACTTTGTCTCAGTTTTTCTCCCCCCACTCAAAGTATAAAGACCAAAGGTTAAAGAGATAAAAGACAAAGACCCAAGGCAGCGTCAGGTATCGCTAAGATGAGGCGTCGCCAAGATGAGGCGTCGCCAAGATGAAGCGTCGCCAAGATGGGGAATCGCCAAGAGGGGGGCGTTGCCAAACGTAGGCGTCGCCTAAGCAAGGCGCAGACATCAAAATCCAAACCAAGTAGTAAGAACACGTGCGTTCGCCTAAAGGTCAAAGATGACAGGTATGTCCAAT
Organism: Phaseolus vulgaris; assembly: GCF_000499845.2. NCBI lineage: Eukaryota > Viridiplantae > Streptophyta > Magnoliopsida > Fabales > Fabaceae > Phaseolus > Phaseolus vulgaris. The sequence continues at coordinate 24,405,737 of NC_023749.2, forward strand.
ACAAGGTAACACCCGGATGTTTTAGTCCTTGAGCATGGGTTAAGGGATTCCTTTGGGACGCCCCCTCCTCATGTATGAATAACTAGCACCGGTATAAGATGGGAGCACTTCGACTTGGTGTTTTTTAGCCGGCCTGAGGACGATACGGCGCTGCTGTAATAGGCCTCTCCTCAGGCGTGGGCATCAAGCACCGAAGAGAGAAGGGATCAGTTGTCTTGGTGTTCGAGACGCTCCATGGACGATACGACGCTGTTATACAGGCTTCTCCATGGGCACGGGCACCAAAGCGCGATTTTTCCCCTAGTGTTAGACACGCAAAGGGCACCCAGAGCAGGTCTCCCTTTAAGCGTGGACACTCAGTACAGGTAAAATAAACCCTCCTAAACACAATGGAGGGAGTGCCAGAGGTAACGCACGCAGCATGGCAGAAGAAGCAGAAGTAGACGAGAGTATGCAAAAATAAAATGGGCAGCGCTTAGACGAAACCAAAGTATAGCTCAAGAGTTAGCGTTATAGATAAAGTTCGTGATAACGGCAGATTAGACAAATGGGGCAATCATGTACGCCACCTATGTTCATATGAAAAGCAATATCAGACCACCTTTCAGTGGCCTCCGGAGTCTGAGCGGGAGGATGATGAAGCCCCGTTCTCGGCCCTCAACGCTCGGGCAAGCTGTGACCTCTGTTGTCGGTCTATCTTCGAACCTGCACCAAAGGAGACAAACACGGTGAAGACACCACAAGGTTAGTCATGCAAAAAGCCAGTAGAGGCGAAGGATGGGAGGTTTTAAGGTAATCTCTCGTACATATATATTTCTCCAAGGGCTCAGCGTTGTACTCCAGACTTATCAAGGCGGCAGCGTCAAAGCCCCCCGCCCCGGCCAAGATCTTACAAGCCTCATGGTCGTTCAAAGGATATCTCTTAAGAGGCCTGGACTTCAAGGCTCTTGTCTCCCTCACCCAGTACAGTGGAAAGCCGTCCAGGGCGGAAGGCACGAGATCAGAACAGCATACCTTAAAGAACTTGCCCTTCCACCCTGTGAAGGAGTGCTGGAAGGGGGTCAGGAGGACCCTGCCGGGAACATTGCTGAGGGTTACCCAAAGGTTGCCCTTTGCCTCTTCACCTCAAAGAAGTGAAGGAAGATGTCCACAGAGGGAGCGCACCCCAGGAAACCAAATAGTATGTCGAAGGCTTTGACGAAAGCCCAGCTGTTAGGGTACAGCTGGGCCGGGGCAGCATTAATCTCCGTCAACAGTTCCCTCTCAAACCTAGAGAAGGGCAGGCGCACGCCGAAGCTTTTGAAGACCACCTGGTAAAAGTAGAAGAAGGGGACTCCATTGTTGGCCCGCTCATCCCCACACACCGGCTCCCCTAAGGTGCAAGGGAGCACGGCGATATCGTCATCATGCCTCTTCGCGAAGGCACGATGATCATAGGAACACGGGTCCCCCACATGTTCCCTCAGGGCCCTGGCGGAAAGTAAGCTAGAGCACTCGTCGAGGAGTTCGCACGAAGCCCACACATAAAGATCCTTAGGGATGACTCTAGGGGTAGGAGGATTGGTAGACATGTTGGCACAAGCTGTCAGTGAAGGAACTAGAAGATCAAAGGAGAAAAGATGCGGTAGAAATACAGAAGGGAAATTCCAACGAGAAAAGAACGCAGGAAGAACTTGTTCCATCCGGTTGACCTGGGACGTCTTCGTGCGCGACCTCAACCGTCAGCTAGGTACTCCTTACCTGTGGATTCCTGCAAAGAAGGACAAAAGGGCGCCCTAGCGGCCGTTTGCACTCCGACGCTCAAGTCAGCCAGCAAGAAACACCAAAAATTTGCACCTCCGTATCGGAGCACCTTGAAGGGTACTCTGAAGGTGGTTAAGTGAACTGTGTCTAGTGTATATTTTCTCCTTCTGGCAAAGATCTTCCCCTAGTCCCTTGTCCGTAACCTCGAAGCTCGAGCAAGCAATTAGAGAGTTTCTGGAAAATTTGCCAAAAGTTCGAACCCCGTTTCCAACATTCAAAGCGCTATTTAAGCTATTCCCGCATTCAAAGCGCCTTAAAGCGCATTTAATTATAAAACGTAGCGCATTTAAGACGTTTAAAACGCTTGGGAGCATTTATAGTACCTTAAACGCTCGAAACGGAAACTGTATTAAATAACTTTAATTACCTTGTACCTGACAAAATGGCGTTTCTATTCTGACCTGGCTGTTGTACACGTGGAGGGCCTCACAGAGCCGTGACCCCATCTGAGGGTATCTCCTCGTGTGAGTCCTCCTACCTGGGAGTGCATCTGCGCTAGAGGTGACTTTTTGGGTGCCAACTCATGCCCCCAAACATCTAGTCACTCACTTTGAGAGCGTATCTTTCTTCCTCTCGTGCCCTGCACCTGGCTACCCTGGGCGTGACCCTCCTCTTGAGTCGTATTTATCCCAAGGGCGTCTCTGGGGCGGCAGGGGCACTTCGTGAGTCAGGCTGCCCTACACTGGCGCTATCACTGTGGCCTTGAAGCCACCTTTCTCTTCTCTTTATTACTACCCCGGATTATTGGGATTTGAGGCCTTCCCACGGCATCGCTCCCTCCATAGTCTTTCCTACCCATGGGTATCGGGGAGCCACACTGTGATCGCCTTGCCTTTGTGACATTTGACCTTGGCGACGCCCTGGTTGGGCGACGCCTTAACTGGGCGATGCCTTAACTAAGCGACGCTTCCTCTTGGCGACGCTGGCACTTGGCGTCTCTTCACCTAGGCGACGCCTTATGTCGACTTTGACCCCTGACTTTGACTTTGACCTTCACTTTGTCAACGCCCGGATACGGGACGGTACACAAGCCCCCCAGTCTTAAGCTGAAGACTTGTCTTCAGCGCAAAGACTAAGGCCTCGCCCACGCCGTCCACGTGTCACCCTGGTGACGTGTCATTCCCTGCTGACTCAACACTTCTCGAATTATTGACGTGACACTCTCTGAACCATGGGGGTGCCCTTAATGGCTGATTGGACATCCTCTGAAGCGAGGAAAGTAACACCTTTTGGGGGTCACGCTTAATCGCGTGCCACGTGGCTCATCACACGGCTAATCTCTAGAGTCCCTCGCGCTCCCCTAGAGTGCTTAATCCTTTGACACGCGGCACGATCACAAGGTCCCCGATTAGCGCCTCTTGGGTTGCAAATGGAACGTTCAAGTTACCCAAAACCCCGCGCTCAAACCACTTTTTCATCCATTCTCTTTGCCTTTCTGCACTGTTCATCGTCTTCGAGCCCTTTCCCTGCAATCACTACTCCTTCCTTCACACTTTCCTTCCTTCCAGACCTCGACATCAAAGGTATGATTTTTCCACCTCCCTTACTCTTCTTCTTCGTTGCATTGCATCGTTGCGTATTGAACTGCCTGGGACTGTTAATGTTTCTGCATTTCTGTGTTCTTCCTCTCCTCCATTCTTCTCCGTTCCCTTCTCCTCCTTTCTGGGTTTTCTCGCGTGGGTGGCATTTTTCTAGGGTTTTGTCTCCTTTTCTGTCTTGGCATCACTTGTTAAAACCCTTTTCCTTTCCTCTTTCTCCAGTTATTTATCCGCATCATGGTGCGCCCGAAATCAAGGTCTGGTTCTCCCCCCAAGACCAACTATAAAGCCTTCTATTCATGGGCCCCTGACGAGCTCTTAAGTGAATGCACCACTCTGACAACCATTCAGGACCTGGAGAACCATCGCGGTGATCCCCACTTGTACAATTTTAATGCTTTCTGCCGTACCCATGATGCACACATTTCTGTTCATCCCGGCAAACCTGGGGAACCTGTTTGCGCAGATGACAGACCCAGGAAAGGGGATTCTTTCTTCTTCATGTATCAAATGGTATTTAAACGCATCGGGGTGCGCCTTCCATTCACACCCTTCGAGAAGGAACTTCTCACAGAAATCAACACAGCCCCGGCCCAGTTACATCCCAACAGCTGGGCATTCGTTCGGGCCTTCCAAATTCTTTGCGGATATCTAGGCATCCTCCCCTCTGTGGATGTCTTCTTACACTTCTTCGAGGTGAAGAAACAGGGGAAAAGCTTTTGGGTAAGCTTCTCCGGGATCGCAGGTAGGATCCTTCTTTCTCTCTTCCAGAACTCGTACAGAAGCTGGAAGGGAAAATTCTTCAGGGTGTGCTGCGCCAAGCACGACCCCACAGCCTTGGACGGCTCCCCCCTGTACTGGACGGAGCACCCCAAGCTGCTCAAGGCCAAGGCCCTGGATGAGCTATCCCCTGCTGATAGGGAGGTATGCAAGGCCTTGGCTGGCCTGGGGATTGTCTTCGACACACTGAAACTCATCGCGAGCGAGTACAACGCCCACTCCCTGACCACTTACTTTGGTAGGGAGACTCCTCTCTTATTGCCCTCTGTTATCTGTATTTTACTGCATCATGCTCGCTCTATCGGCCTCTTCCACTTGTTTTCCTTTGTGCTAAGTGCCTTACGTCTCGTTCATCTGCGCGCTTTGTGAGTTTCTATAACTGCTTTGGCCTTAACTTCTGCTATTGGGTTTGTCTGAATGTAGGATCAGTGATGGACGCTTCCAAGAGGATGGTTTTGGCGAAAGCATGAAGGCTGCTCGTGCCGCCAAGGCTGGCGCCTCCTCCGCCCCTGCTGCTGACCCAAACCCTTCATTAACCTTGCCCTTACCGCCACCAACCACTACCGAAGCCCCACTAGGCTCATCTTCACCATCCTCACACAGCCTCCTAGTGCTTCCAATACCCAACTCTCCTCCGCCCATCGCCGCCGTTCCTCTGGCTGTGGCTTCATCACCGGCTCCAACCCCCCTTGACAAAGGAAAAAGGGTTTTGGAGATTATATCCGACGATGAGGACTCTGATGGCGTGGCGCCTTTTAAGAGGAGGAAAGCTGCGAGGGTTCCCATCCTGCGAGCGGCATCGCCCCAGGGAGAGGATTCCTTTAGGGACAACCCTCCAAATGCTACTTCTCTTCCCCCCACAATGGTCCAAGAGGAAACAGGCGAAGGTGCCGAATCCTTTGCTGGGTGGAAGGGCAGGTTCATCAAAATCTGTTGCTCTGATCTCGTTCCCTCCGCCCTAGAAGGTTTTCCACTGTACTGGGTGAGGGAGACGAGGGCCCTCAAGTCCAAACCCTTCAAGAAGCTAGCCCCGAATGACCAGGTGGTTTGCCGGATCCTTGTTGAGGCGGGAGGTTTCGACTCCGCCACCTTGATCAGTTTGGAGTTTAACGTCGGAACCCTAGAGAAGTATATATGTATGAGTCGCTGCCCTAGAAACTTCCGCCTTTGACGCTTTCTAACTGCGTGTGTTTTGCTTCATGGTGTCTCTGACACGTTCGTCTCCCTTGGTGCAGGTTCGAAGATAAACCAAGAGCGGAGGTCACAACTTATCCGGGCTCTGCGGGCTGAGAGCGGGACTTCGTCTTCCTCCCGTGCCGACTCCGGCGGCCACTGAAGAGTGGTTCGTTTGTGTTTTTTGTACGAGCACAAGGCTTGTAATGTTTGCCCTATTCGCATTACTCCCGTTTATCTCGAACACTACTTGTAAATTTAACTCTACTATACCATGCTTGGTTTCCGTAACACCGCTTTACTTTTGCACACACCTCATATAGTGTGCGTTTTTCCTCCGTCATGTTTCTTAGCGGCGCCTGCGCTTGGGCGACGCCTTCTACCTTGGCGACGCTTTCTTCTTGGTGACGCTTTCTCTTGGCGACGCCTTAACTTGGCGAAGCCTTCTTCTTGGCGACGCTTTCTCTTGGCGACGCTTTCTCTTGGCGACGCCTTCTTTGTGGGCAACGCCTTCTTTCTTCGAACAGAAAAAAGATAAAGACTAAAAACCAAGGCAAGGTTTTTCACGAACTTCTTTTTCCTTTTATTGGGGTGACCTCATTAAAAAACCCCCGAAAGGGAAAAAGAGTGTCCCCTTCAACAAGATCATTACATGGCTGCTTACATAAGTCAACTAAAATAAAACTTCAACTTGGCTGCATTCCAGCTACGCGGAATGGGACCCCCCTCCAAGGTCTCTAGGTTGTACGAACCGTTGCCCTTAGCCTCGGTAATTCTTAAGGGTCCGGTCCACTTGGGAGACAGCTTATTCTCCAGCTCGTATGGGTGGGCTTTCCTCATAACTAGGTCGCCAATCTGAAACTGTCGTGGCTTTACCTTAGAGCTATATTGTCGCTCTACTCTTCTCTTTACTGCTTGGGCTTTTATTCTGGCTTCCTCCCTGGCTTCGTCTAGTAGATCCAGGTTCACCCGCCTTTCTTCGTTGGATTCCTCCACCACAAAGTTTTGGAAACGTGGCGAGCTTTCGTGTATCTCTACCGGGATCATCGCATCCGACCCATACACTAAGTTGAAAGGCGTCTCCGTGGTAGAAGATTGGGGCGTGGTGTGGTATGCTTATACGATCCTTGGTACTTCCTCCGCCCACGCCCCTTTGGCCTTCTCTAGCCTTCTCTTTAGCCCCCTCTGCAAAACTCTATTCGCTGACTCTACCTGCCCATTAGTCTGGGGGTGTTCGACTGATGTGAACACTTGCTTGATGCCTACCTCTGCACACAGGTTTCTCAACTGCTGGCTGGCGAATTGGGTTCAATTGTCGGATACTAGCCATCTAGGTACGCCAAAGCGGCACACAATGTTCTTCCAAACAAAGTGTTGCACCTTGTGCGCAGTAATCTGGGCCACGGGCTCCGCCTCTATCCACTTGGTAAAGTACTCAATAGCAACAATCAAGTACTTCATCTACCTTATCGCCAATGGGAATAGACCTAGGATGTCGATCCCCCACGTATGGAAAGGCCACGGGCTGTATATGGATCGCAGCTCTTCTGGCGGCGCCTTGTGCCAGTCAGCGTGTTTTTGACATTGCTTGCAACGCTGGGCGTGTCGCACGCAATCTTCCTTTACTGTTGGCCAATAGAAACCTGCGCGCACCACCTTAGAGGCTAAGGACCTTCCCCCTACGTGACTCCCACAAATGCCTTCGTGGAGCTCCGCCATTATTCTGGTACACTCGTCGCCACTTACGCACGATAAGATAGGGTGGGTGAACCCGTGCCTGAACAATACTCCGTCCACCAGAGTGTATCTTGCGGCATTCCTCTTGACCTTCTTACCCTCCTCAGGCTCCGCTGGGAGAGCCCCATCCACCAGATACCGTCTGTACGGTGTCATCCAGGTGTCTCCTTCGGCTAAGGCACATATCTGCATCTGCCTCCCTTCTTCGGGCGTATCCGCGTATGCGCTGATGCGGGGCGTCTTCAGCGTATCTTGGGTCAAAGAACGATGACTCCTTGGCCTCCCTCTTGCTGTACAAATTTGGAGGACATCCACCCTGTTATCTTCCACGAACTTACGCGGAGCTTTGAGCGTCTCTTGGATCACTGTCCTCTGTCTACCCCCTTTGCCTGAGCTGGCCAGCTTGGCAAGCAGGTCAGCTCTGGCATTCTGTTCTGATCCGATCGGTCATCGGTAGTCGATGACGTCAGCAACAGAGAACCACGTGGACCACTCGCAGGGTGACACGTGGACCAGGTGGCAGAGAGGTCAGGGGGACGATCGCCAAGAGCGGTGATCGGTGGTCAGTAACCAAGTGACCACCGACAGATCAGGCGGCAGAGAGGTCGGGGGACAGATCATCCAGAATGGTGATCGGTGGTCAGTAGCCAAGTGGCCACCAACAGACCAGTTCTCAGACTAACGCCTGAAGGCAGAACGCGAGGAGCAAATAAACACTGATCAGTCATCGGGTGTATTGTCATCGGGGTCTCGTGTTACACGCAGTTAAACTGGGACTGAGGTTCCCAGCGAGAGCGTTACGCATGGATCTCGCATGAGTACACCTCAGGGAATCATGCACGAGAGTGGCCTGAGGGAACTCGTAAACCAGTCAGTGATTGGTTATTCCCTCACCCATGACGTGCGTGGCATCGTGAAGGGTAAGTCGCCTACGCAGAGAGCAACGTTTGGTGAGTGTGCCTAGACCAGCCACACCCGACGTTCTCCGAAGAGTATGCGATTTGCCCAGATAAGAGAAATATCCTAAGTTACTTTGCAAGGGCGTAACTTAGGCACACAAAGAAAAGCGCTAGAGCCCTTCCAGTAAGTGACACATGTGTGGTTAGATGTGAGTTGCAGGCCTCCACGTGTCACCATCTGAGAGGGGTGCGGTCCAGACAAAAGTGCACTCCGTACCATTAAGGGTACAGACAGGCGCAGCCCAGCGCAGAGACGCGCGGACACGCACAGACACCCACACTCTCTGATTCTGCAGGTACACTGTCTCTGAAAAGCACAACAGGGTTCTGACACATGCCAGAAAAGCATAACAGAATTCTGTTATGCCCAGAAACAGAGAGAGAGACATAAAAGAGAATCAGGGAGAGATTGAGGGGGGACGAAAAATAGAGTACAAGAGTTTTTCACACACACTACTAGTTTTCTAGTCTTTGGTGGTTCTGTGGACTAACTTGATCGTCGGAGTGCAAACGGCCGCTAGAGGCGCCGTCTATGTGTTTTGCAGGTCACGTTTGGAGATCCAAGAGAAGGTTCTGAGGGTGATCCTGTGGAAAACGCAGTCGCGTAGACGGGACCAAGAGTGCTACGAAGCGATTCCTCCACGTTCGAGTTGCCGGCAGGATCATTTGGCGCCCACCGTGGGGCACGAGTGAATCGTTGTCCCATATATACCACAGTTTTAAAGCTTACCAGAGTTTTATCAGTTTCCTTGATAGACAAAGATGCCTAGAAACAGACAGCCGTCGCCTGCGCCATCCGCTGACGAAGGAGCTGTGACAATGGCGCAGGTCCTGGAAATGGTGCGCACGCTGCAGGATTACGCCGCAGCGTCAAAGGTTGAACAAGAGAGGATGCAGACGGAGTTAGCTGCGTCGCAAAGAAGGAACGACGAGTTGAATCGCGTCAATGAGGAGTTGAGAAGGACGCTGCAGGCGCAGAGGGAACACATGGTTGACGAAAGGGTGTCTAGATAGCCCTCACCTCCAAGAGCGTTCCCCATGCCATTCTCCCCTGAGATCATGGGAACCATGGTGCGTCCCAACCTGGTGGGGGTGAAGGCATCGTTCAAGGGGGTAGAAGACCCGGAGGCGCATCTGACGGCGTTCCACACCCAGATGATGTTGTCTGGGGGTTCAGACGCTGTCTACTGCAAAATGTTTATGAGTACGCTCAGCGGAATCGCCATGGAGTGGTTTGTGAGCCTGCCAGAAGGACATATCACGTCTTTCTCTCAGTTCTCGAAGCTCTTCACTGAACAATATATCGTCAACAAAGCACCTGCAGTGGTGTCATACGACTTGTTCGACGTGCGCCAGTACCAAGGTGAGTCGCTGAAAGACTACCTCAACCGCTTTGGAGCACAAGTGGTTAGACTGCCCAGCAAAGATGAAGATATGCTGGTGCACGCGTTTAAGAAGGGAGTGCTGCCTGGCCCCTTCAGCGAGTCTCTCATCAGGAGCCATCCCAGCACCTTTGCAGAGATTCAACGACGTGCGGTGGCGCACATAGTGGCAGAAACAGAGGTTTCTGAGAAGAGGGGAAGTGCTGCACCACCCAGACCGCGTGGAGGGCAAGCAAAGCCACAGCAAGCAAGGGTGCATGAGGCCAAGGAGGGGAAGAAGGTGCGGGAAAAACCTCGTCCCTATGCACCAGGCAAAGACCAGAGCAGGGGGCGTGCAAGGGAGAATAACGCACCCCCGAGATACAACTTCATGGTGGAATTGGCGGATCTCATCGCCCTTCCTGCTGTAGCAGCAAGACTACGAGTACTAGAGAAGACAGATAAGGTACTTGGAAGGAAGAAAAATGAATGGTGTGAGTTTCATCAGGCATTGAGAGTTTGTATTTACAGTCAAGTCTTATACAAATTTTGGAGCATTAAGAAAAATTGTGCAAAAGTTAAATTTGCAAGAAGGAGAAAAGTTTAAGGGGAAGGAGGGAGGAGCTTTCCATCCACCACTTCATGATAGATGCTGAACTGCGAGAGGTCCAGGTCTGGGAGAACGCATCTGACTTGCTCGAGGGCTAGCTCGAATCCATCAGTGAGGGCATCAGCACCCACGTTCATCAAGTCAGCCTTCTCCGCCTCCAGATTTTGCTTTGAGGCCTCCGCAGCATCTCTCTCAGTGGTCACGGCACGGCAGCAAGGGAGGAGGCAGCTTCAGACATTTTGCCCACCACCTCCTCAAGTCTCTTCTCCCCAGCAGCAGCTGCTTCTTTGGTGGACTCGAGCTCCCCCACTAGCTGAGTGTTCAGTTGGCGCAGGGAGGAAGTCTCGGCCCTAAGCTCCACCACCGCGCAGTCCAAAGAGCTCACCGTCTGCCCCATCAAGATCTCCGTCTTGATGGTCTCTTGGACCTGCGCTAGGTACTCCCTCCTAGCCTTCTCCACCATGCCTCGCATCAGTTCAACGGATCCTTGAGCAGCTTCGAAGTCACTTCGCAGTGACTCCTTGTCGTGCTTAAGCTCTTTCACCCTCTTCTCCAGGGCTATTTGCTTGCGATGCTGGGTGGAGAACTCCGGAGAGAGCACTACCTGCCTTGCCAGGTGCATATCCACCTCATCACCATTCCACTCGACAAGCTCCCGGTTGCTTATGAGCTGTCGAACCAGGGTGATGACCCTGCTGAAATTCTCGTGGGTGGCCCCAGAAGCGCTTGGGCGCGAGCTAGACCCACCACATTCAGCAGTGGCGCTAGGGATTGGCAGCAGCGGTGGTGGTGCACCCCCAGTTTGGGCAGAAGCGCCTCCAGCAGGATGAGCGGATGGACCAGGTGATTGACCTGCTGGGGGGGAAGATGGCAGTTTGGTAGTTGGAGGCAACTGCTGGCCTGGAGAAGGAAGGTTGGTGGGCTCTGAGGCAGTTTGAGCGCAGGGAGGAGGGGAAGACCCTTCCTCTACTTCCACCACCTCAATCTCTCCAGGCTGGAGAGATGAGGCCCCCTCAACTGCTGCTCTCATCCTTTGGCGGTGTACAAGAGGAGAGCCTGAGCTCTCCTCTTCAGTTGAAGCAGCAGTAGATGAAGTGGAAGCCTTCACCAGCCTTTTCCTTTTCTTCCCTTGCTCGGGGCCTTCAGTTGGCACGACCGAGAGGGGAGGGGCTGCGATGGGCTCAGTTGTAGAAGAGGAGGACCCAGTGCCTTTGGTTCCCCGATGCTTGGCAAGCTCCAGCAAGGCCAGCTTCCTGTCTTTCCCCGTCATTGAGTCTGCATAGACGAGAAAAGGAGGGGTTAGTTGGTCAAGTTATGCAAGTAAGTCAAAAAGCACATAAAAACATGCATGAGAAGAGGCAAGTATCCTAAGAAGTGCAAGAAGAGCTACCTATATATTTTTTCAGCGCCACCACATCAAATTCATCCTTGATGAGGCGGGCGGAGTTGTACTTAGCCCCCAGGAGCAGCCCACATAGCTCGCGCTCGTAGGGGGCCATAGCTTCGAGGCCCCTGGACTTCTTGAATTCAACTCCAGGAACCCAGTAGAGGGGATATCCCTAGAGCAGATTTGGACTTTGAGGGGTAGCAGATATCATGTAGAATCTACCCTTCCAGTCTTTGAAGGATTGCTGGTACAGGCCCAGGAGCACCCGCCCAGCAACCCCGTTCAGGCTAACCCAGGACCTGTCCCAGGGTTCTTCGCTTCGAAGAAGTAGAGGAACACGTCCACGGAGGCGTTGTGCCCGAAATAGCTGCAGAGGATCTGAAATGCCCGGATGAAGGCCCAGGCATTTGGATGGAGTTGGCAAGGCGCGACGTTTAACTCCATCATCAGCTCCTTTTCGAAGAAAGTGAAAGGGAGGCGCAGCTTCAACCTCTTGAAAATAGCGGAGTAGACGAAGACGAAGGGCACCCCATTGGTGGCCCTGTCATCCGCGCAGATAGGCATTCCTCGAGGAGGAATGCGGATTTGGATGTTGAAGTCATTCTCCCTGTCGATGGAGCAGGAAGGCTCATCGGGGTTGCGACTTAGCAGGGACGTGAGATGACCCTTGGGCAGCAGGGTGGAGGTTTCAGCGAGCAATGCCAAGGGAGCCCATTCGTAGACTCTGGCATTGTCGTGGTAGGAGGTAGCCACAGGCGGTGGTGGAGCTGGCGCACTCGCGGAAGGCTGTGCACCAGAGGATGGGGCAATGATGCGCGCAGTTTGTTTCAAGCGAGCCATCGTGAGATAGCTGCAAATGGAGAAAAAACGAAAAGGTCAGAATGAATGGAAGAAGAGGGAATGATGAATGTTTCGGTGAAAACAGAGAGGGGAAAGGAGAAGGAGATGCCCAGGTGAAAAGAGAAAGAAGAAGAAGCAGAAGTCAGAGCGAGGGCATGAAAAAACCCTAGCGCGGGTTCGAGAGAGGGAAATAGAGAAGATGAATGCATGATAACCAGAATGATAAATGCAATCGGTAAAGATGACCAAAAAGGGGCCAGGGAGAAGAAAAACCATACCTTTGGATGATCGCAAGAGTTTGGGAAGCAGAAAATTTGAAGAAAGATGGGTGCGCAGAGGAGAAGTTCGCAGAGAGTCTGGGAGTCGAATGAAGAAGATGGAGGAACAGTGAAAGGGCGCGCCAATTTGAATAAGAGAAGCGCTAGCGACGCACAGCGCTGGCCGTTGATGGGGCCACGTGTCGCGAGATTAAGAGAAGAAGTCCAAACGTTAAAGAAGCAGCACGTGAGGTGGCACGTGAGGCGGCCCCACTTGCCACGTGGACTGAGGGCACGACCACTTAGTCTCTTCGCTGAGAACGAGTTCTCGACTCGAGACTGGGGGGCTTGTGATCCGATCGGTCATCGGTAGTCGATGACGTCAGCAACAGAGAACCACGTGGACCACTCGCAGGGTGACACGTGGACCAGGTGGCAGAGAGGTCAGGGGGACGATCGCCAAGAGCGGTGATCGGTGGTCAGTAACCAAGTGACCACCGACAGATCAGGCGGCAGAGAGGTCGGGGGACAGATCATCCAGAATGGTGATCGGTGGTCAGTAGCCAAGTGGCCACCAACAGACCAGTTCTCAGACTAACGCCTGAAGGCAGAACGCGAGGAGCAAATAAACACTGATCAGTCATCGGGTGTATTGTCATCGGGGTCTCGTGTTACACGCAGTTAAACTGGGACTGAGGTTCCCAGCGAGAGCGTTACGCATGGATCTCGCATGAGTACACCTCAGGGAATCATGCACGAGAGTGGCCTGAGGGAACTGGTAAACCAGTCAGTGATTGGTTATTCCCTCACCCATGACGTGCGTGGCATCGTGAAGGGTGAGTCGCCTACGCAGAGAGCAACGTTTGTGAGTATGCCTAGACCAACCACACCCGACGTTCTCCCAAGAGTATGCGATTTGCCCAGATAAGAGAAACATCCTAAGTTACTCTGTAAGGGCGTAACTTAGGCACACAAAGAGAAGCGCTAGAGCCCTTCCAGTAAGTGACACGTGTGTTGTTAGATGTGAGTTGCAGGCCTCCACGTGTCACCATCTGAGAGGGGTGCGGTCCAGACAAAAGTGCACTCCGTACCATTAAGGGTACAGACAGGCGCAGCCCAGCGCAGAAACGCGCGGACACGCACAGACACCCACACTCTCTGATTCTGCAGGTACACTGTCTCTGAAAAGCACAACAGGGTTCTGACACATGCCAGAAAAGCATAACAGAATTCTGTTATGCCCAGAAACAGAGAGAGAGACATAAAAGAGAATCAGGGAGAGATTGAGGGGGGACGAAAAACAGAGTACAAGAGTTTTTCACACACACTACTAGTTTTCTAGTCTTTGGTGGTTCTGTGGACTAACTTGATCGTCGGAGTGCAAACGGCCGCTAGAGGCGCCGTCTGTGTGTTTTGCAGGTCACGTTTGGAGATCCAAGAGAAGGTTCTAAGGGTGATCCTGTGGAAAACGCAGTCGCGTAGACGGGACCAAGAGTGCTACGAAGCGATTCCTCCATGTTCGAGTTGCCGGCAGGATCATGTTCCCTTGGGACATGTACTAGCTCAAGAGCGTTAAATGCTCCTCTCAACAGTTGAACGTATTGCAGATATGCCGCCATCTGTGGGTCTTTGGCCTGGAACTCACCCGACACTTGCCCTGTAATCAGTTGGGAATCACTCTTTACCAAGAGATTCTGCGCGCTCATTTCTTTAGCTAGGAGCATTCCTGCAATCAGGGCTTCGTATTCAGCCTGATTATTACTTGCCCTGAAGGCGAAGCGCAGAGCTTGCTCGATCAACACACCATTGGGTCCCTCCAAGACTATTCCCGCACCACTTCCCTGCAGATTGGAGGAGCCATCAACCGAGAGCAAGCCCCGCGAGCCCGCCTCCACCTCTTGTTCACCTCCGCGCGAGAGTTCTGCCACAAAATCCGCGTATACTTGCCCTTTGATGGATCCTCTAGACTCATACTGGATGTTGAATTCTGACAACTCCACCGCCCAGCGCACCATTCTTCCAGCCACGTCAGGCTTCTGCAGCACCTTCTGTATAGGGAGGTTTGTCATCACTACCACCGTAAAGCTATGGAAGTAATGACGGAGCCTCCTGGCTGAAAACACCACTGCTAACGCTGCCTTCTCCAGCGCCTGGTATCTCGTCTCCGCGCCTTGTAATGCCTTGCTCACGAAATAGATGGGCTTTTGACTCTGGTCCTGCTCCTGGACCAGCACAGAGCTGATAGCCCGCTCTGTCACCGTGAAGTACAGCCGGAGGGGCACGCCTGTTACCGGTTTGCAGAGGACCGGTGGCGTCGCCAGGTATTCTTTCAACTTAATGAAAGCCGCTTCGCATTCGTCAGTCCATGCAAAGCGACTATTTCTCTTGAGGCACTGGAAATATGAGTGCCCCTTCTCTCCCCCGGCAGAAACAAACTTTGAGAGCGGCGCCATCCGCCCCGTCAGCTGCTGCATTTCCTTTACTGACGTCGGGCTTCGCATGGCGATAATCACTGCGCATTTGTCGGGGTTCGCCTCTATTCCCCTCTCCGTGAGCATGAAACCTACGAACTTACCGGCCTCTACCCCGAAGAAACACTTCTCAGGGTTTAGTTTGAGGCGTTATTTGGATATAGTGACGAACAACTCCTCTAGGTCTGCCACGTGTTGTGCCCTATCCTGCGACGCCACTACCATGTCATCCACGTAGGCGTATACATTCCTTCCTAACATGGGTGCTAGGACCTTGTCCATCAGCCTTTGGTAGGTGGCGCCCGCGTTTTTCAGCCCAAAAGGCATCACCTTGTAACAGTAACTGCAAGTCTCTGTCATGAATGCAGTTTTGCTCTCATCTCTCGGGTGCATTTTGATCTGGTTGTATCCAGAGAATGCATCCAGGAAGCTAAGCACCTTGCAGCCGGATGCACTATCCACCAACGCGTCGATGCCGGGTAGTGGGTACGAGTCCTTCGGGCATGCCTTATTTAAGTCCGTGAAGTCCACGCACATCCTCCACTTCCCATTCGCCTTCTTCACCAGGACAACGTTGGCTAGCCACTCAGGGTATTGAATCTCCCTGATGTGGCCAGCACCAAGCAGCTTCTGCGTTTCCTCCTTTACCACCAGCTGCCTCTCTTCGTTAAACTTTCTCCTTCTTTGGCGCACGGGGCGGACCGTGGCGTCCATGCTGAGGTGATGACATAGGAAATCCGGGTCGATGCCGGGCATATCCGAGGCAGACCATGCGAAAGCATCCAAGTGGCGTGAAATCACCCCTGCCACCCCCTCCTGCTCTTCTTGGCTCAACAAACGCCCTAACGCCCTAACTTAAACGTTTTGCCGCCAATCTCCCTCTCCACGGCGTTAGTCGCCTGTTGATCCCTGCTATTATCCTGAATGGGCGCCGCCTCGTCCACGGGCGCCGTATCGTCAGGTCCCTCCTCCATGAGTGTATCTAACTCGTGCGTCGCCTTCACGGGTGTGGCCTCGTCAGGCGTTGTCCCGGCGGGCGTCGCCTCAATCATCGATGTGTCCGCACTGGGCGGACGCTCAAACACCATGAACACGCTTTTCTTCGTTTTCAGGCTGTTTTCATAACACTTCCGCGCCTCCTCCTGATCCGACTTGATGACTATCACCTTGCCGCTGAGGTCCGACAGCTTCATCTTCATATGGCGTGTGGAGGCTACTGCGTTCAGCCTATTCAACGTCGGTCTGCCCAACAAAATGTTGTAGGCGGAGTTGGCGTTTACGACCAAGTACCAGATGCTTTCGGTACGCGAGGCCTCTCCATCCGTGAACGTAGTCCTCAACTCCAGGTAGCCTCGGACTTCCACCTGGTTATCTGCAAACCCATATAGGCACCCTGTGTAGGGCCTCAAAAGGTCGGGAGACAAACGTAACTTGTTGAATGTCGACCAGAACATGACGTCTGCTGAACTTCCCTGGTCGACAAGAACCCTGTGCACCTTTCTTCCAGCCGTGACAACCGAAATGACCACGGGGTCATTGTCATGCGGCACCACGTCTCGGAGATCCCCTCTCAACACGAGGTCCGATTCCCACGGCTCACCCAAGATCCTTTCTTCTATCAAGTTGACCCCCCTTGCGTATTTCTTTCACTGGAGGCGGTGGGTCCTCCGCCGGAAAAACCTCCAGCAATGGTGTGAACCTCGTCGAGAACGGGCATCTCGTGCGCTTGCTCTTCTGTTGGCGCCGGCAGGGCGGTCGCGGCGGAATCTGCGACGTAATCCTTCAGAAACCCGCTTCTCACCAGCTCATCAAGCTGGTAACCCAACGAGAGGCAGTTGTCAATGTGATGACCAAAGGCCTCGTGGAACTCGCACCAAGAGTCTTTCTGTGGCCCTAACACCTTGTCAGTTTTCGCCGGTCGCCTCAACCTCTCAGCTATATTAGGCACGGCGATCAGGTCCTTCAATTCCACTACAAAGTTGTATCTCGCCGGCCTTGCCCTCTCCCTAGCCGGGCGATCGCCCCCTGCTGGACCCCGGGGCTGGGGTTTTCTTGCTTCATAGGGGCGTCTCCCCTCTGACTTCTTCCTTCCCATCCTGGTCTCGTTGACCTTGACAGGCTGAACCCGCGTGTGTGCCCTCGGGCGTGAGGGCACAACGCTGGTTCGCTTCTCGCACACCTCTCCTTCGGAGGCGATATGTTCCACTGCCTGACGCCGTATTTCAGCAAAAGTCCTTGGGCGATTGCGAATAATAGATTTGCAAAAAGGGCCGGGACACACGCCTTTCCTGAAGGCATACACAATCATGGGCTCCTCCGACGTGCCCAGTTTCACCACTTGGGCCCCGAAGCGGTTGATATACTCCTTCAAACTCTCCCCTTGGTATTGCTTCACATCAAACAGATCGTAAGAGACTGGCGGCGGGGCCCTGTTCGTCAGACGTTATCGTGACTTGATAGATCTTTTCAAACTTGCGATGGGACCAATGTTTTACATCGGACCCACAGTGGGCGCCAAATGTTCCGTCCGGTTGACCTGGGACGTCTTCGTGCGCGACCTCAACCGTCAGCTAGGTACTCCTTCCCACTGGTTACCTGTGGATTCCTGCAAAGAAGGACAAAAGGGCGCCCTAGCGACCGTTTGCACTTCGACGCTCAAGTCAGCCAGCAAGAAACACCAAAAACATTGCACCTCCGTATCGGAGCACCTTGAAGGGTACTCTGAAGGTGGTTAAGTGAATTGTGTCTAGTGTATATTTTCTCCTTCTGGCAAAGATCTTCCCCTAGTCCCTTGTCCGTAACCTCGAAGCTCGAGCAAGCAACTATAGAGTTTTTGGAAAATTTGCCAAAAGTTCGAACCCCGTTTCCAACATTCAAAGCGCTATTTAATCTACTCCCGCATTCAAAGCGCCTTAAAGCGCATTTAATTATAAAACATAGCGCATTTAAGACGTTTAAAACACTTGGGAGCATTTATAGTACCTTAAACGCTCAAAACGGAAACTGTATTAAATAACTTTAATTACCTTGTACCTGACAAAATGGCGTTTCTATTCTGACCTGGCTGCTGTACACGTGGAGGGCCTCACAGCGCCGTGACCCCATCTAAGGGTATCTCCTCGTGTGAGTCCTCCTACCTGGGAGTGCATCTGCGCTAGAGGTGACTTTTTGGGTGCCAACTCATGCCCCCAAACATCTAGTCACTCACTTTGAGAGCGTATCTGCCTTCCTCTCGTGCCCTGCACCTGGCTACCCTGAGCGTGACCCTCCTCTTGAGTCGTATCTATCCCAAGGGCGTCTCTGGGGCGGCAGGGGCACTTCGCGAGTCAGGTTGCCCTACACTGGCGCTATCACTGTGGCCTTGAAGCCACCTTTCTGTTCTCTTTATTACTACCCCGGATTATTGAGATTTGAGGCCTTCCCACGGCATCGCTCCCTCCATGGTCTTTCCTACCCATGGGTATCGGGGAGCCATACTGTGATCGCCTTGCCTTTGTGACATTTGACCTTGGCGACGCCTTAACTGGGCGATGCCTTAACTAGGCGACGCCTTGACCTTGGCGACTCTTCCTCTTGGCGACGCTGGCACTTGGCGTCTCTTCACCTAGGCGACGCCTTATGTCGACTTTGACCCCCGACGTTGACTTTGACCTTGACTTTGTCAACGCCCGGATACGGGACGGTACAGAACTCTTTGGAAGGAAGAGGAACGGTCCGAAGAAGATGCGAAAACACAGAGATGATGAGTGCATGTACGGGATTTCAAAGACCCCAAACATTACAGTTGAGGCGCCAAAGGACACGAAAGGAGCACCGCGCGATCAAGCCACGTGTCAGGAGATGGGAGGACGACCTTTAGCGTCACTTGTTATCATTTAGAGAACGTCATGTCGACAGAGTCCCCGAGGGTACGACGCGCCGGCGAAGAAGAGAACATCTTGTCAAAAGCTCAGAAAATGTCAAGATCAAATCAAGCAGGAAAACGTCCCATCAGCAATATGGAAAATGCCACGTGGATGGCGTGGGCGAGACCTTGGGCTTTTCGCTAAAGCAAATGTCCCGCCCTCAGGCGTTGACCAGAGTCAAAGCCAAAGTCAGCGCCAAGGCCAAAGTCAATAGATTGACCGCACCAGGCATTGCCAAGACATGGCGTCGCCAAGGTAGGGCGTCGCCAGTATAAGACGCTGATGGCATCGCCCCCCCGATACCCACGGGTAGGAAAGACTGTGGAGGGGGCCGAAATCGCCAGAAGCCAAGCAAGTCATCAGCGACGTTGCTCCCCGATACCCATGGGAAGGAAAGACCATGGAGGGAGTGACCCCTCGGGAGGCTTCAAGCCTGCCTAATGCTTAGCGTTTCTAGACACCCTGAGGACGATACGGCGCTGCTGTAATAGGCCTCTCCTCAGGCGTGGGCGCCAAGCACCAAGAGTTAAGGGACAAATTGCCTTGGTGTTTGAGACACTCCATGGACGATACGGCGCTGTTATACAGGCCTCTCCAAGGGCGTGGGCACCAAAGCGCGACTTTGTCCCAAGTGTTCAGACACGCTAAGGACACCCAGAGCAGGTCTCTCCTCGAGCGTGGACTTTTAGTACAGGATAAGAAGAAAGAGGAGCGTGAAAGCGCGAGATGCCAAAGACAAGAAAAATACAAGGGCCAATGAGGCTCTGAGAGCGAAGATAGCAATCCAATGATACTCGGCTTATCAGGAACGAACAAGCAATAAAGCGAAGAGTAATAGCGAAAGTAAATAGCAAATTGCGTTTCCAATACATGTACAGAAGGGTTAAGTGCTACGAACTTTCAGATATTTACAAGTCATCAAACCAAAAGAAATTAAAAATGGAAGCTGGGAGCCTGCGGTTCAATCCTTCAGGTCAAGGGGCACCACCTTTCCATCAACGATGTGGTTGGCAGAGTCACAGTTCGAGATGTTAATCTTGTTGAAGCTGGAGGAAGCTTTTTCCCTATCAAGGCTTGATATGTGTTTGATGAAGAAAATGGCTTGAGTGCTTTGAAGATTGTAATAGGTTTTTAGATTCATTTGTAATTAGGCTTGTAATTGTGTATGATTGCCTTTTGCTGTATAACCTATCCTAGATGCCTAACCAAGTCTATATCAAGCACATGATGTGGTTAAATGGTTTTTGAAAAGCTTTTTAAAATGATTTTAAAAGTTTTAAATCAGTACACAAATAAATTTGTTTTATGGGGAAAGAATCTGTTTATTTCTTCTCTGTTAAAAGGCTTTTCTAAAATTCTGTTAGGGCACCACATGCAAAGCTTAGGTTGTTATTTTAGTTAAAGCTGAGCTGGCCTATTTGCTCTCACTTAATTTGTTTCATTGTGAAAGAATCGGTTTGCCCTTCTGGTCAGTTAAAAGGTTTTTCACAAGTTAGTTAGGGCACCAAAGGTACAACTCAGATAGTTATTTCAGTTAGCTGAGTTGGCGGTTTTCACAAAAAATAAATCTGTTAAGTTCAAAAATGAATCTGTTGTTTTCATAACTGTTTTTCAACTGTTTTTTTAAAACAAGTTAGAAACTGTTTTTCTATATAAAGAAAAGTGTCTCTCACATGAAGGTGTGCTGAGCAATTACGTTTTTGACAGAGATCAAACATTTTCCATGTGAGAAGAAGGATTGAAAGATTTTTGAAAGGTTTTCCAAAGAGATTTTCAAGTGTGCTTGTTCTAGGAAACCATTGATCTTGGTGAAGGTGCTGGTGCAGTTCTGCAGCAAATTGAACTACTGGTTTTGAGTTCTTGCATCTTCTTTTCAGGTGTAATCTTTCCTTTATTCTGTTTTGTAAAGGTGTAAGTGTTAGTCACTCCTTGATAGGGTTTCTTGGAGTGCAAGGTGTGCTGAAATAGGGTTTTTCAGCATTGTTTGTGTTGTTCTTGTAGTGTTCAAGAACTGCTGTGTCTGTAAGTAATTGGTACTGTTTTTAGTGGATTCCACCTTGGGGTAAGGTGAGACTGGATGTAGCTTTGTATGAGTGAACCAGTATAAAAACTTGTGTTCCTTGTCTTCTCATCCCTGCACTCATTTCTGGTTTTGCTTAATTCTGTCAAGAACTAAATCTGTTCTTTTGAAATTGAATCTGTTAATTCTGGGTTTAAGTAAGAACTGTTCTTCCTGATTTGTTAAAGCTTTCTAATCACAAACAAGGCAGTTGCATATGATGGCTTAAGTGATCTGTGAACAAACAGTCTAATCATTAAAATCTGAGGAAGAATCATTCTCCTTAAAACCTTGTGTTCAGTAAATTTGTTTGGTTCCTAAGCATAGTTGTATCCTTCATCCTCATAATATTCAGCTGATCTGACTCTGCTATAATCCTCTGTTGATCACAATTTCATATTGAACAAATTCAAATTGTGCTAGAATGCTCTGAAGAATCAATCTGTTTCATGTAAAAACAATATGTTTTTTTTGTCTCTGATATACTGAAAATTGTGTGATCTTGCGAAAATTTAATAAGCTCAATTCACCCCTCCCCTCTTGAACTTAGACACTAATAGACCCAACAATTGGTATCAAGAGCTAGGGCTTGTATTTTTCTCAAGTGTGTGCATGATGTCTGAGTTTAAAATGCCTTTTGCTGAAGGTGCGTCTATTAATAGACCTCCTATGTTTGGTGGTGTTAACTATGCTTTCTGGAAAATCAGGATGAAGATCTTTATGGAGTCTATTGACATGGGAATCTGGGATGCAGTGGTCAGTGGACCTTTCATACCTATGCAGGTTGTCAAAGATGAAACAATAAAGAAGCCTTGGTCTGAATGGAGTGAAACCGAGAAGAAGAAGGCCCAATATGACTCCTTAGCCAAGAATATCATCACCTCTGCACTGAATATGGATGAGTTCTTTAGAGTCTCTCAATGTAACTCAGCAAAGGAGATGTGGGATGTAATAGAGGTGACTCATGAAGGGACTGATGATGTGAAACGGGCAAGGAAGCACTCACTAATTCAGGAGTACGAGCTGTTCAGAATGCAATCTGAAGAAAGTATTGCAGATATGCAGAAACGATTTACACACATTGTAAATCACCTCACTGGCCTTGGTAAAGTCTTTGACAAGGAAGAGCTTAACATTAAGGTATTAAAATGTCTTGATAGGAGCTGGCAGCCTAAGGTAACAGCAATCTTAGAATCCAGAGATTTATCCAAGATGTCCACTGCTGCACTTTTTGGAAAGCTGATAGAGCATGAAATTGAGCTGAAAAGATTGAAAGAACAAGAAACAGTGGTGAAGAAGGCCAAAGGAATTGCTCTGAAAACTACCATGGAACATGATACAAGTGAGGAAGAAGGTGATTCTGAACATGATGAGAACGTGAGTCTGCTCACCAGAAAATTCAGCAGGTTTCTTAGAAAGAAAAACCGTGACAGAACTCAGCAAAGAAAGAGGTATTCCAAACAACCTAATGATTTAAATTCTTCCAATTACACGTGCTTTGGATGCGGTAAACCAGGTCATATAAAAGCTGATTGTCCAAACAATCAAAATAAAGAAAAATCAGCAAGCAAAAGGAGTGACAAAGGCAAAGGTAGAAGAGCATATATCTCATGGGAAGAAAATGATGTATCCTCATGTAGTAATTCCTCAACTGAAAGTGAAGAAGCAAATCTTTGCTTCATGGTGAATGATGAGGGATCCAACTCTGACTCAGTAAGTAATTTCTCCACTGATTCTGAAAACTATGATCAGCTGTTAATAGCTTTTAAGGAAACACATGATGAAGCAAACAGGTTGGCTATCGTGTGCAACAGATTGAATAAAGTAAATAGGGTACTTGAACCTAAGGTCAAAGCTCTTGAAGAAGAACTGCACAAAGCTAAAACTGAATTGATTAGTCTTGAATTGACATGTTTGCATGCATCAATTAAAACTTGTGATAATTGTAAAAAGCTGGAAAAACAGGTTGAATATTTGTTAAAAACACTTTCAAATTTCACTAAAGGAAGAGAAAATCTTGAAACCTTATTAGGTTCACAGAATGCTGTTTTCAATAAAAATGGTCTAGGATATAATCTTGGAATGAAAGGTAATGTGAAAAAGCTGTCCAGTTTCTTTGTTCCTTCCAAAACAGGTTTTTCCTCTTTTAGTTATTCAAAAACAATGCATATTGCAACATGTTTTTATTGTATGAAGTCTGGTCATGTATCTAAAACTTGTAAAGCTAGGAGGTATCTTGTTCCTAAAGGATTGGCCAAATGGCTTCCTAAGGAAAGGTATTAATCATGCTGGATCCTAGACTAAAGGGGTACCATAAGTGCTAAATCTGTTTTGTTGCAGAAAAACAGCAGGAGAAACCAGTGGTATCTTGACAGTGGCTGCTCAAAACACATGACTGGTGATGTGACTCAGTTCATAAATTTGAAACTCATAATAGAGGAAAAATTCTTGGAAAAGGAGATGTTGGTACTAAAGACTCAACTACTATTGAGAATGTCCTATATGTTGAAGGGCTAAAACATAGTCTTCTAAGCATTAGCCAGCTGTGTGACAAGGGATACAAGGTCAATTTCGAAGCCAACACTTGTACAATTTCAAATGAAAATTCTGGTAAGGTGCTGTTCACTGGAAAAAGGGTAAACAACATCTATCTCCTAGACATTATAAAGAGTTGTTCTGAAAATGAGTGTTTGTTATCTAAAAATGATGAGTCATGGCTGTGGCATAGGAGACTAGCTCACATTCACACAAATCACTTGAATAAGCTAAAATCTAAGGAACTTGTTTCTGGTTTACCAAACATAAAGTTTCAAAATAACAGATTGTGTGATGCCTGTGTAAAGGGAAAGCAGATTAGAACTACCTTTAAATCAAAAGATATGGTTTCTTCAAATAAAGCTTTGGATGTTCTGCATATGGACTTGTTAGGACCATCTAGGACTGCTAGCTTAGCTGGAAATTACTATGCTTTGGTGATTGTTGATGACTTTTCAAGATATACATGGACTTTGTTTCTTGCTTCTAAAAATGATGCATATAAAGCCTTTAAGAAATTAGCTAAGGTTCTGCATAATGAAAATGAAAATAGGATAAAACAGATTCGTAGTGATCATGGGGGAGAATTTCAAAATGAAAGTTTGATAAATATTGTGAAAACATGGGATCATACATAGTTATTCTGCTCCTAGGACACCCCAACAAAATGGTGTTGTTGAAAGAAAGAATAGATCACTAGAAGAGTTAGCTAGGACTATGCTAAATGAATCTGGTTTACCTAAATATTTTTGGGTTGATGCTGTATACACTGCTTCTTATATGCTTAATAGAACATTGATTAGACCAATTCTTAAGAAAACTCCCTATGAATTGTATAAAGGTAGGAAGCCTAGCATTAGTCATCTTAGGGTGTTTGGCTGCAAATGCTTTGTCTTAAATAATGGTAAGGATAATCTGGGGAAATTTGATCCTAAATCAGATGAAGGAATACATATTGGATATGCTATAAATGGTCATGCTTATAGAGTGTATAACAAAAGATTGCTTGCAGTTGAAGAATCCATACATGTTTTATTTGATGAAACAGATTTTTCTGTGCCCAAATCTGTTCTGGACGAACCTGGTATGGATGATTTAAGAACCATTGTGCAACAGAATCAATCTAGTGAGCTTGATACAACTAATTCAGATTCTATCAAAGAATCTACTGTGAATGCAGGACTGCATAAAGAATGGAAGACTCCAAGGGATCTCACTCTTGACAATGTAATTGGTAAAATTGAGAAAGGAGTCTCAACAAGGAATTCACTCAACAATTTCTGCAGAATAGTGGCTTTTGTGTCACAGATTGAGCCTAAAAGCCTGGAAGAAGCACTGCAAGACAGCAATTGGATAGCAGCAATGCAGGAAGAGCTGAACTAGTTTGAATACAATGAAGTATGGATTTTGGTTCCAAGAAAGCATGAGATGAACATCATAGGAACCAAGTGGGTGTACAGGAACAAGATGGATGAACATGGAGCTATCACTAGAAATAAAGCAAGACTGGTAGCTAAAGGGTATAACCAAGAAGAAGGTATTGATTTTGGTGAAACCTATGCACCAGTAGCACGTCTTGAAGCTGTCAGACTTCTTCTAGCATTTTCCAGCATACAAGGTTTCAAGCTGTTTCAAATGGATGTCAAGTGTGCATTTCTAAATGGCTACATCAATGAAGAGGTGTTTGTATCTCAGTCTCCAGGGTTTGAAGATCACAAAAATCCAGAACATGTGTACATGCTTAAGAAGGCCTTATATGGATTGAAGCAAGCACCTAGGCAATGGTATGAAAGGCTAAGTGAATTTTTGCTTTCTCAAGGTTATAGCCGTGGCAATTCAGATAAAACTCTCTTTCTAAAGAAGAAAAGAGAAGATATCATACTTGTGCAAGTCTATGTAGATGATATTATCTTTGGATCCACAAATGAAGAGATGTGTGAAGACTTTGTGAAAACCATGAAAAGTGAGTTTGAGATGTCAATGTTAGGGGAAATGAATTTCTTCCTTGGACTGCAAGTTAAGCAACTCAAGGATGGAATTTTCATAAGCCAAGAAAAATACTGCAAGGAACTGCTCAAGAAGTTTGATATGGATCAATGCAAAGCAATCAACACTCCTATTTCAACAAGCTGTCAGCTGGATCAAGATTCTGCAGGAAAATCAGTGGATCAAACGAAGTATAGGGGTTTAATTGGTTCCTTATTATACCTAACTGCCAGCAGGCCTAACATTATGTTTGCTGTGTGTTTATGTGCTAGATATCAATCTGATCCAAAGGAATCACACTACAATGCAGCAAAGAGAATTCTGAAATATTTGCAAGGATCTAAGGATGTTGGATTATGGTATCCTAACAAGGTATCTTTAAATCTGACTGTTTTTCAGATTTTGACTTTGCAGGTTGCAAGGTTGATAGGAAGAGCACAAGTGGGACTTGTCATATGCTGGGATCAAGTTTAATCTCTTGGCATTGCAAGAAGCAAGCCTGTGTTGCTCTCTCTACAGCAGAGGCAGAATACATAGCTGCTGGAAGTTGTTGTGCTCAAACCTTATGGCTAAGGCAGCAGCTAAGTGATTTTGGAATTTTGTTAAACAAGATCCCTATAAATTGTGATAATACTAGTGCCATAAATCTGTCCAAGAATCCTGTCATGCATTCTAGAACTAAACATATTGAAATTAGACATCACTTTTTAAGAGAACATATAGCTAATGGAACATGTGATATACAATTCATTGGTACTGAATTTCAACTAGCTGATCTATTCACTAAACCACTTGCTAAAGATAGGTTTTACTTTCTTCTAAATGAATTCGGTATTATTAGCTTAAATTGTCCTCTGCAGTGAAAATTTCAATCTGTTGTTTTATATTTTAACATGTTGTGTTCCCTGTTTCAGAAATCACAGCTGTGACTAGGAAAGAGAGAGATTTATTTTTCTCTCTCTCACTTTATTGTTGACTGCTTTTACGGTTATTGACCAGCAGGTCTATGCAAATTAATGTGTGGGTATCCTAACTAATTGGATTTTGTGTAGATGCAACAGATTTGATGTGCCAAAATCAGGTTCCAAGATATTCTTACGTGAATCCACACCCGAACCTGTTGCACCATTGGAATAAAATCTGCAGCATATCTGTGGGATTTGATTTCTCTTCAAAATTCATTATTTCCAAAATCTGATCACATTGCCCTGAGTTAAAATGTGTGTTTTTCAATTTTGGTTTAATAATCTTATATAAACCTAGCACAATTTAGCTTGTCTCTCACATCTTCTCACTTGTACTATAAGCTGTCCAGGTGCACATTGCTTCACCACAAGTTTTGCTTATGTTTTTGATCCTGCCTGTTGACCAGAACGCTAGAAACTGCCTCGTCAAAGGATCGACGTGTGCACCGCTTCAAACCTCCGTCCTTCTTCGAGATCCACCTCAAGAACCTGCAAAAGAACAGAGCGGCGCCGCTGCGGCCGATCGCACTCCAACGCCCAAGTCAGTGACCGAACCACCAAATACTAAGAGCAAGAACACTCAAGAAATCTCAAGGAACCGTGCAATGTTCTCTCTCACAGTAAGCTCTAGAACTCGCAAGCGTAAAGAGTGTAATCTGAACGTGCGTACCTCAGAAAGTTCGTTGAGAACTCTTATATACCTGGTCAATTTCTCTCTCCTGGCAGTTACAGACCTGGGACATGTGGCTCGCATCCAGTCGTACACGTGTCATCATTTGGAGCCTCCTTGACTTGGGCGCTGCTTCTGACTCTCTTTTTGGCTAAGTTACTTATGCATGGTACTGCCCAGTGCATAGCTAACTTGGGAGTGCAATCTCTACTGGAACTGGCGAGTTAGGGTGCCTCTGTACACCTTCCCTGTGGTCTCGCCGGCCGCCTTCATAATCTGCACCACCTTTATCTCTGGCGATGTGCTTGCTCTGGCGATATCCAATCATTTGGTTGCCTGAGTTTACATCTGGCGACTTCATCTTCAACTGGGTGATCGCCGGTTCTGATATGCTGGAGGTCGGAACACGCCAACTTAATAACTGGCGACTTCACGAGCCCCCCGACTTCCTCCTCTTCTGCCAACCTGGCGCCTTGTCAACACGCCTACACTGTAGCTTGGTGCCACGTCATCACTTCCGACCACCAGGACGGTACACAAGCCCCCCAGTCTTAAGCGAAGACTTGTCCAGCGAAAAGACTGAAAGGGTCACGTCAACACCGACCTACGTGGCACTGACGCAGAATTGCAAGCGGTTGTACTTTCTGCTTCTCTGACGCTCCACCAAACCCCTCACCCATCGCTCGACACGTGGCTTCATCAACGGTTACCTTCAGTTACCGTTTGCGCTTCCCAAACCCATTTCGAAAAACCCTTAAACCCATTTTCACTCCACTGTTCCATCACTTTTCTTCGTATTCGCGAACGCTCCAACCTTCTTCTGCAAAAAAAGCTCTCGACGCTCTTCAACTTCCCGAATCACCAACATTCTTCATCGCCTTTCTGATCATAAAAAGGTACTTCCTTTCCTTCTTCTGCTGGTTTTTCCTGCATTTTAACCAATTCGCATCATCCTGTAACTGTCTGGTGTATACGTTGTGGGTTGCTTTCCATTTCTCCTTCTACGTAACTTAGGGCTTCGTCAATCGTTGTAGCGAACCTTCGTTCGTTCGTTTTTCACCCTTCTCCCATGATCGAGTCAGCCTCTGCGAACCCTGATCATTTTTTCTTTTCTTCTTCCTTTGCAGCTGCAACAATGGCTCGCACAAAGATCACCCCGAATCCTCCTCCTTCATCACGAAACCCCTCTTCACAAGCACACGACCCACCGCGAGTACGTGGCGCTTCATCTTCCCAGGCTGAGAGGCCTGCACCTTCCCGCCCCAATCTGGCCCAGGCTACCCCGCCTGTCACCGGAGGAGCTTCCGTCCCCCCACCAGACTTCAAGAAACTATATCCCTGGGCCAACTCGACCCTGTTGGGGGAAACATCTTCCGTGAACACTGCTGGGGCAGTTTTGCGATTGACTAAGGGGGATATACCTCACCAATCATTCCACAAGGAGCACGACGAGAGGATGACAGTGCTACCTTGCCCCCCTGGTCTGCCAGTTTGCGCCGACGACAACGCAAACAACGGCGGAGCCTTCTGTTTCGTCTACACAACCCTATTCAAGAAGGTGAAACTCAGGTTTCCCTTTACACGTTTCGAGAGGGAGCTCCTCACCGAGCTCAACATTGCCGTCGCCCAGCTCCACCCCAACAGCTGGGCGTTTGTGCGAGCATTCCAAGTGATGTGCGATCATCTGGGGTTGCCCGCATCCGTAGATGTATTTTTGTTTCTCTTTGAAGCCAAGCACCCAGGAGACCGCCTGTGGGTTAGCTTAAATGGGATTGCTGGGAGGTCGATCTTCTCCATCTTCCAGCAATCCTATAAAGACTGGAAGGGAAAGTTCGTCCAAGTGCGCCCCAAGGACAAGGACACTTCCTTACTCGACGGCTTCCCCTTGTACTGGTAAACAAGGGGAGCAAAGAGTCCAAGAGCTGCTTCAGGAGACCCAGAAGTCCTGATAGCATGGGTGCATTGGACAGGGATCTCTGCTTCTTTTGGAAGAGTGTGGCGGATGCCAACATCACCTTCCTCACCACCACTCTGATCTGCTTCGAATTCTTCGAGGACCAACTCGAAATTTGAATAGGTTAGAACATTCAAGCTCTTGTTTTAATACTTGCTTCTGTTAACTGTTTCTGGGCGTCTTGTGCGTTGTGCGCAAGACTTTGGTTTTATTTTTCTGCACCCTTCATCTGTTTTGCTGTGTATACTGCCTTATGCATTTATCTTCTCTCTGAACTAATCCATGCATTTTTGCTCTATGCAGATAACATGTTGGGCCAGGGCAAGCTTGCTGAGTTACGGACGCTCGCCCGACTCCACGGGTTGGCAACGGGTTCTCAAACAGTGCCAAATTCCGTGGTGGAGATCGCCGCCACATAGGGCCGATCGCCACCCAAGGACCCAGCTCCTTCCGATGTCCAACCCGCCACTCAACGAAAGAAACTTGTCCTCAAAAGGCCCAAGAGGAAAGCTCCCCAGGTAGTCCACGAGGAGGAGGAAGAAGATGACGAGGTCACCGAAGATGGCCTCGTTACAAAGAGGAAGAGGGTGGCACCTTCTTCACCACCTGCCCCACCCCCTCTTCCAACCTCAACACCTCCATCCACGCCTGCTCCACCTCCAACTTTGCCATCGCCACCAGCTCCTGCCTCACCTGTCCAAGCCATTCCACTGGCAACTGCGCCACCTGCGGTTGAGGCCCAAGAGCCAAATTTCATGGAGGACCCCCCGAGCGCCTCCACGCCATATGTATCAGCTGGAGGGGACCTCCTTCCAACGCCTCAGCCGCAGATATTGCTCCAATCGGGGATGAGGTTGCCCACACCTCTCCGATTCTGATCACCGAGTCCCCGACGTCGCCACCACGAGCAGAAGTGCCTACTGAAGAACCAACTAAAGAAGGTGGCGACGAAAACCAACAACAGGCTCACCCAGCGCCTCTACACGCAGCAAACCTCCCTCTTGAGGTCACGAGGATGTGGGAGCCTTTATCTGCTAAGCTGAAGACGATAGCAGAAGACATCCCCGCCATCATAACCAGAGCTGTGGAGAGCTCCACCAGGAAGCTCCAGGACGACCTCTTCAACCTTAAAACTGAAAACAGCACCATGAGGGTTGAGGTGGAGAAGTTGTCCTTCAACCTGACACTCGCGGAGATTGAACACTCCCGAGTAGAGGACGCAATGAGCACCAAGCTCAGGATGGCGCGCAAGGAGGCCACTGAACTCCGCCATAAGGTGCAGCAACTTGCTCAAGAAAAGATCGAACTAGAGAGCAAGATTGTGCCTTATCGCGTCAAGGTGGCTGACCTGGAGGCTCTTATAAAAACTGACGCCGCCAAGGTGAAGAAACTGGAGCAAAGGTCAACCGACCGGGAGATCTTCCTTGGCAAGGTGGAGAAGGCGAGGGATGACGCCATGGCTGAGCTCGACGAAGCCAATAAGAAAAAAGGGGAGCTTGCAGCTGAACTGGGCAAGGTGCAAGCAGAATCCAAGAAGGTCGCTGAAGACCTTCTCCAGGCTCAAGAAATCAACGAACAACTCAAGAAGCAAGTTGAGGAGCTGGAGCAGCAGAATAAGGGACTGAAGGAACAAACTGAAGGACTCCAGAAGCAGATTGAGGATCTTAATATGAGTTCTGCCCAAATTCTGGCTGCTGGATTCGCTGCTGCATGGGAACAGTTTGCATGCTTGTTCCCCGATCTGGATCTCAGCATGGTCTCCTTAAACAACGAGGTGGTGGATGGGAAGGTGGTTCCCGTCGAAGACTAATCAATTTACTCCATCCACTGCTTTCATACTTTCCTTTTGTGTATAGCTTGTAACAAACTTTATGTCTTCTCGTACATATGTTTTGAACTGATACTTACCGTTAATGACAAAAGTTTGTGTGTTTTCTCTTGCGACTTCTTCAACTGCTTCAACTTCCCTTGCATGTTTTACTTCAAAGAAATGACTTAGCGAAACTGTAGGCACGATCTTTGACTTAACTGCTTCAAACCACTTCATCTTTAAGCAACAATCACTTTAACAACTCGTAATCTTAAGGCAATTAACCTTATCGTAGAAATATTCCTCAAGCAACAAACTTTAACTCAGCTACTGGCTTAAACACTGCTTCACCCAATCTGCTTCATCAAAACGGGTCTTTAACTTTCTCGCCACTGTTTGAACTTTTCCTGGTCGCTAAGGACCCTTGGCGATCAGCTTCTTTCAGGCTTCATGCCTTGGCCATTGCTCTTTTATCTGGGGGTAGAGGCGCCTTTCGGATCCTTCTCTACCTTCCTGAACTTCAGAACAAAAAGGCCGGGTGGCTAGACGTTCTCTTCGAACCTACCTTAGCCACCTTCCAAACTTCGTCCGCCCTTAACACCGTACCTGAACTCGTTCGAGACGAGAAGGATTTTATCTTGCCTGAACTCGCTCATAGGCGAGAAGGTCTTTTACTTGCCTCAACTCGCTCATAGGCGAGAAGGTCTTTTACTTGCCTCTACATTGCCCCGGGGGTTACATCTTCTCGTCCCCAGAAACACTGAGGACTTTTCACTGGTGCCTCTACATTGCCCCAGGGGTTACATCTCCTCGCCCCCAGAAACACTGAGGACTTTTCGCTCTTTCTCGCCTGCACTCGCTCGGCGGCGAGGAGGTCTTTAACTCGCCTCAGGACGCGCGAGGGCGTTGAGGTCTTTTAGCTGGTGCCTCCGATCGCCAAAAGACGATGAGGACTTTAACTTTAACTTATGCCTCCAATCGTCGAAAGACGATGAGGACTTAAAACTTTAACTGGTGCCTCCGATCGCCGAAAGACGACGAGGACTTAAAACTTTAACTGGTGCCTCCGATCGCCGAAAGACGACGAGGACTTAAAACTTTAACTGGTGCCTCCGATCGCCGAAAGACGATGAGGACTTAAAACTTTAACTGGTGCCTCCGATCGCCGAAAGACGATGAGGACTTAAAAACTTTTTAGAAGGCGTGCAATATATCTTTAACTTGCCTTAAGCCACTTACAAGTGACAAGGTCTTTCTTCAAAACTTTCTGAAAACAACAGGCACGCAATCTAAAACAACTTGTACTTCGAAAACTTCTCTTTATTGGGTGGCCTCATTAAAAACCCTCCTTAGGGAAAAAAGAGTTCCCCGATACCCATGGGTAGGAAAGACCATGGAGGGAGCGACGCTGTGGGAAAGCCTCAGGTCCCGATAGCCCGGGGCAGCGATAAAGAGAAGGAAAAGGTGGCTTCAAGGCCATAGTGATAACATCAGTGGAGGGCAGCCTGACTCGTGAAGTACCCCTGCCGCCCCAGAGACGCCTTGGGGACAGATACGACTCAAGAGGAAGGTCACGCCCAGGGCAGCCGGGTGCAGGGTACGAGAGGAAGGCATATACGCTCTCAAAGTAAGTGACTAGATGATTGGGGGCATGAGTTGGCACCCAAAAAGTCACCCCTAGCGCAGTAGCACTCCCGAGCAGGAGGACTCACGCGCAGAAACGTCCCCAGATGGGCAGAAACGCCCCCCCAGATGGGGTCACGGCGTCGTGAGGCCCTCACCAGACGAAGCACAGCACGCGCAGCCCCAGCAGAACTATCCATGCAACAGGTCCTGGAGATAATGAGGGGGCTGCAGCAGGACATGGCGGAGTCAAAAATGGAACAGGAACGCACGCAGGCAGATCTCGACGCCTCGCATGAGCGGAATGAAGAGCTCCACCATGTAAATGAGGAGTTGCGCCAGGGCCTGAGAAATGATCGGAGGCGGCCTGGAGATGACGAGATGGAGAACCATTCCCCACCAAGGGAGTTTTCCACTCCTTTCTCGCAGGAGATCCTAGACGCAGTGATCCCGAACACGTTCGCGGGGCCCAAGGTGATCTTCACCGGGATGGAGGACCCAGAGACGCACCTTGTTGCATTTCACACGCAGATGGTCCTGGTAGGCGGTTCTGACGCTGCCAAGTGCAAGCTCTTCATGAGCACCCTGACCGGGATGGCTATGGACTGGTTCATTAGCCTTCCAGAGGGTCATATCACATCTTTCCGCCAATTGTCGCGTTTGTTCAGGGAACAATACTTGGCAAACAAGGCCCCGCCACCGGTCTCTTACGACCTATTTGATGTGAAGCAATATCAAGGGGAGACCCTGAAGGAGTATATCAATCGCTTCGGGGCCCAGGTCATGAAGGTTGGTACGACAGAGGAGCCTATGATCGTATACGCGTTTGTGAAGGGCGTATGCCCCGGTCCTTTTGGAGAATCCATCATCTGCAACCGCCCTAGGACTTTCGCTGAACTACGGCGTAGGGCGGTAGAACATATTGCTTCTGAAGGGGAGGTGTGTGTGAAGCGTACTAGCGTCGCGCCCTCACGCCCGAGGGGACCGGCGCGAGCTCAACCCGTCATGGTCAATGAGACCACGACGGGAAGAAAGAAGCCAGAGGCGAGACGCCCCTACGAGGCCAGAAAGCCCCAGCCCAGGGGTCCAGCAGGAGGCGATCGCCCGGCCAGAGAAAGAGCGAAACCGGCGAGGTACAACTTCGTGGTCGAGTTGAAGGATTTGATCGCAGTGCCTAACATAGCTGAGAGGCTGAGGCGACCGGTGAAGACCAACAAGGTGTTGGGGCCTCGAAAAGACTCTTGGTGCGAATTCCACGAGGCTTTCGGGCACCACATTGACAACTGCCTGTCGTTGGGCTACCAGCTGGATGAGCTGGTGAGAACTGGGTTCTTGAAGGACTATGTCGCAGAGCCCGCAACGACCGCCACCTTGCCGCTGCCGGCGGAAGAACCAGCACACGAGATGCCTGTGCTTGGCGAGGTCCACACCATTGCTGGAGGTTTTTCCGGCGGGGGACCCACCGCCTCCCAGCGGAAGAAATACGCGAGGGGGGTAAATTCAATCGAAGAGAGGCTCTCGGGGGAGCCATGGGAGTCGGATCTCGTGTTCACAAGAAGAGACCTCCGAGATGTGGTACCCCACGACAACGACCCCGTTGTCATCTCAGTCGTCACAGCCGGAAGGAAGGTGCACAGAGTGCTTGTCGACCAAGGAAGTTCGGCAGACGTCATGTTTCTGTCGACCTTTAATAAGTTACGGTTGTCCCCCGATCTGTTGAGTCCCTATACGGGGTGCCTGTATGGGTTCGGGGATAACCAGGTGGAAGTACGGGGGTACCTGGAGTTGAGGACTACGTTCACAGACGGAGAGGCCTCCCGTACCGAAAGCATCCGGTACCTGGTCGTGAACGCCAACTCCGCCTACAGTATTTTGCTGGGCAGGCCGGCGTTAAACCGTCTGAACGCGGTGTCCTCCACACGCCACATGAAAATGAAGCTGCCAGACCTCAGTGGCCAGGTGATAGTCATCAGGTCAGATCAGGAGGAGGCAAGGAAATGCTATGAGAACAGCCTAAAAACGAAGAGAGACGTGTTCATGGTGTATGAGCGTCCGCCGAGCGCGGACACGACGATGATTGAGGCGACGCCCGCTGGGTGGACGCCTAAAGAGGCCATAGCGGAGAGGGCGATGCCCGAAGCAGATGCGCCTATGGAGGAAGGCCCTGACGATGCGGCGCCCGTGGAAGAGGCGGCGCCCGTCGAAGATGATAGCAGGGAACAGCCCACGGCTAATGCCGTAGAAAGGGAGATTGGCGGCAAGACTTTCAAGTTAGGAAGTTCGTTGAGCCCAGAAGAACAGGAAGGGGTGGCAGAAGTGATTTCACGCCACCTAGATGCCTTCGCATGGTCCGCCTCGGTCTGTCCCGTGCGTCAGAGAAGGAGAAAGTTCAATGAGGAACGCAGAAGCTGTTGGGTGCTGGCCACATCAGGGAGATTCAATACCCTGAGTGGCTCGCCAACGTCGTCTTGGTGAAAAAGGCGAACGGAAAGTGGAGGATGTGTGTTGACTTCACGGACCTGAACAAGGCATGCCCAAAGGACTCATATCCGCTGCCCAGCATCGACGCCTTGGTAGACAGTGCGTCCGGCAGCAAGGTGCTGAGTTTCCTGGACGCCTTTTCGGGGTACAACCAAATCAAGATGCAACCAAGAGACGAGAGCAAGACAGCATTCATGACTGAGACTTGCAGTTACTGCTATAAGGTGATGCCTTTCGGGCTGAAAAATGCGTGCGCCGCGTACCAAAGGTTAATGGACAAGGTCCTGGCGCCAATGCTCGGGAGGAATGTGTACGCCTATGTACACGACATGGTGGTGGCGTCGCAGAATAGGGC
Source organism: Phaseolus vulgaris (assembly GCF_000499845.2). NCBI lineage: Eukaryota > Viridiplantae > Streptophyta > Magnoliopsida > Fabales > Fabaceae > Phaseolus > Phaseolus vulgaris. The sequence goes on from NC_023749.2 coordinate 24,440,996, forward strand.
GCAGCACATGGCGGACCTGGAGGAGTTGTTCGTCACAATCTCCAAGTACCGCCTCAAGTTAAACCCGGAGAAGTGTGTTTTCGGGGTAGAGGCCGGTAAGTTCTTGGGTTTTATGCTCACAGAGAGGGGGATAGAGGCGAACCCCGACAAATGCGCGGCGATTATCGCCATGCGGAGCCCGACGTCGGTAAAGGAGGTGCAACAGCTGACAGGGCGGATGGCGGCACTTCGAGGTTTGTTTCCGCCGGAGGAGAGAAGGGGCACCCATATTTCCAGTGCCTCAAGAGAAACAGTCGCTTTGCATGGACTGAGGAATGCGAAGCGGCTTTCATTAAGCTGAAGGAGTACCTGGCGACGCCACCGGTCCTCTGCAAGCCGGTAACGGGCGTGCCCCTCCAGTTATATTTTACTGTAACGGAGCGGGCCATCAGTTCTGTGTTAGTCCAAGAGCAGGACCAGAGTCAGAAGCCCATCTATTTCGTAAGCAAGGCATTACAGGGAGCTGAGACGAGGTACCAAGCGCTAGAGAAGGCGGCGCTAGCGGTAGTATTTTCTGCCAGGAGGCTCCGTCATTACTTCCACAGCTTTACGGTGGTGGTAATGACCAACCTCCCTATACAGAAAGTGTTGCAGAAGCCTGATGTGGCGGGAAGAATGGTGCGCTGGGCGGTGGAACTGTCAGAATTCGACATCCAGTATGAGCCTAGAGGATTCATCAAAGGGCAGGTGTACGCAGATTTTATAGCGGAACTGTCGCCCGGAGGTGAGCAAGAGGTGGAGGTGAGTTCGCAATGGCTGCCCTCGGTTGATGGCTCTTCCAACCAACAAGGGAGCGGTGCGGGAATAGTCTTGGAGGGACCCGACGACATACTGATCGAGCAGGCCCTGCGCTTCGCCTTCAAGGCAAGTAACAATCAGGCAGAATATGAAGCCTTGATAGCAGGAATGCTCCTGGTCAAGGAGATCGGCCCGCAGAACCTCCTGGTGAAGAGCGTGGTGAAGAGCGACTCCCAGCTGATTACGGGGCAGGTGTCGAGTGAGTTCTAGGCGAAGGACCCACAGATGGCGGCGTATCTGAAATACGTCCAGTTGTTGAAGGGAGCACTCAACGCCCTTGAGCTGATACATGTCCCGAGGGAGCAGAATGCCAGAGCTGACCTGCTTGCAAAGTTGCACAACTCAGGCAAGGGGGGTAGACAGAGGCCAGTGATCCAGGAGACTCTCAAAGCTCCGCGTAGATTCGTGGAAGACAACAGGGTGGATGTCCTCCAGATTTATACATCAAGGGGAAGGCCGAGGAGTCATCGCTCCCTGACCCAAGATACGCAGAGGGCGCCCCGCATCAGCATGTACGCGGGCGTGCCCGAGGGAGAGCAGATGCAGGTATGCGTTTTGTCCAAGGGAGACACTTGGATGACGCCCTATAAGCGATACCTGGCGGATTGGGCTCTCCCAGTGGAGCCTGAAGAGGGTAAAAAAGTCAAAAGAAATGCCGCAAGATATACTTTGGTGGATGGGGTGCTGTTAGGGCACGGTTTCACTCACCCTATCCTAACATGCGTCAGTGTCGATGAGTGCACCAGGATAATGGCGGAGCTACACGAAGGCATCTGCGGGAGCCACGTAGGGGGAATATCCATAGCCTCCAAGGTAATACGCGCAGGTTTCTTCTGGCCAACAGTGAAAGAGGACTGCGCACGACACGCCCAGCGGTGTAGGCAATGCCAAAAGCACGCCGACTGGCACAAGGCGCCGCCAGAAGAATTGCGATCCATATACAGCCCGTGGCCTTTCCATACATGGGGAATCGACATCCTGGGCCCCTTCCCACTGGCGATCAGGCAGATGAAGTATTTGATCGTCGCCATCGAATACTTCACCAAATGGATAGAGGCAGAGCCCGTTGCACAGATCACTGCGCACAAGGTACAGCATTTCGTGTGGAAGAATATTGTGTGCCGTTTTGGCGTACCTAGGCGCCTGATATCTGATAACGAGACCTAGTTTGCCAGTCAGCAGTTGAGAAATCTGTGTGCTGAAGTAGGAATCAAACAAGTGTTCGCATCGGTTGAACACCCCCAGACAAATGGACAAGTGGAGTCGGCAAACAGAGTTCTGCTGAGGGGGTTAAAAAGAAGGTTAGAGAAAGCCAAAAGGGCGTGGGCGGAAGAGGTACCAAGGATCGTATGGGCATATCACACCACGCCCCAATCCTCTACTATGGAGACGCCTTTCAGTTTGGTTTACGGGTCGGACGCGATGATTCCAGTAGAAATACATGAAAGCTCACCACGTTTCCAAAACTTTGTGGTAGAGGAATCCAATGAAGAGAGGCGGGTAAACCTGGATCTGCTAGACGAGGCCAGGGAAGAAGCTAGAATAAAAGCTGAAGCAATGAAGAGAAGAGTAGAGCGGCAATATAGCTCTAAGGTAAAGCCGCGACAGTTTCAGGTCGGCGACCTAGTGATGAGGAAAGCTCACCCATACGAGTTGGAGAATAAGCTGTCTCCCAAGTGGACCGGACCCTTCAGAGTTACTGAGGCTAAGGGCAACGGTTCGTACAACCTGGAGACTTTAGATGGAGGTCCTATCCCGCGCAGTTGGAATGCAGCCAACTTAAAATTTTATTTCAGTTGACTTATGTAAGCAGTATGTAACAATTTAGTTGAAGGGGACGCTCTTTTTCCCTCTCGGGGGTTTTTTAATGAGGTCACCCTAATAAAAGGTAAAACCAGTTTGAGAAAAAGAAGTGCCTTGGTTTTCAGCCTTTATCTTTCTTCGTTAGAAGTAATGTGATGCGTCGCCAAGAAAGAAGGCGTTGCCTAGGTCATGGCGTCGCCAAGAAAGAAGGCGTCGCCTAGATAAAGGCGTCGCCCCTGTGAAGGCGTCGCCCAGGTGGAGGCATGCACCGTTGGAAGAACAGGACGAAAGAAAAGCGCGCGGTACGTGAAGCATATGCAAAGTAAAGTGGCGTTGCAAAAAATCAAGTATGATATTGAAAAGTTGTTGTTACAAGCAATGTTCAATACAATGGGAGTAGTACAAACGGAGCAAACGCTACAAATCATGCAAAAACACGAACAAGCCATTTCTCAGTGGTCATCAGAATCAGCACTGAAGGAATGCGAAGCCCCTTTCCCAGCCCGCAGAGCTCGAGTAAGTCGTGTCCTCCTTTCATGGTTTATTTTCGAACCTGCACCAAGGGAGATAAACGTGTCAGAGACACCATGAAGCAAGACATACACAGTTAGAAAGCAATGAAGGCCGAAGTTTCTAAGGCAGTGGCTCTTACATATGTACTTTTCGAGAGTCCCAGCGTTGAACTCCAGGCTGATCAAAGTGGCAGAGTCAAAACCTCCCGCCTCAGCAAGAATCCGGCAAGCTATTTGATCACTTGGAGCCAGCTTCTTGAAGGGTTTGGTCTTGAGGGTCCTCGTCTTTCTCACCCAGTACAGCAGAAACCCATCCAAAGCGTCGGGAACAAGGTCAGTACGGCAGATCTTGAAGAACCGGCCTTTCCACCCGGTGAACCAGCTTTGGAAGGGTGTGAAGAGAACTCTCCCGGGTACATTACCGAGAGTTACCCAGAGGTTGTGTCTCTGCCTCTTCACCTCGAAGAAGTGAAGAAAGAGGTCAACCGAGGGTGCACAGCCCAGAAACCCGAAGAGAATGTCGAAGGCTTTGACAAAGGCCCAGCTGTTGGGGTATAACTGGGCCGGAGCGACGTTGATCTCCGTCAGCAGTTCCTTCTCGAACCAGGAGAAGGGTAGGCGCACTCCGATGGTCTTGAACACCACCTGGTAAAAGTAAAAGAAAGGGACCCCTTCGTTGGCCCGTTCCTCTCCACATACTGGTTCCCCTAGAGTGCAAGGGAGCACGGCGATGTCGTCATCATGCCTCCTCGCGAACGCCCGATGGTCATAGGAACACGAATCCCCTTTGTGCTCCCTTATGGCCCTAGAAGCGAGTAAGCACGAGCACTCGTCGAGAAGTTCACTCGAAGCCCAAGGGTACAAGTCCTTGGGATTGACCCTGGAGGAAGCAGCGTGAGAAGACATTCCTTAACAAGATCAGGGATTGTCAAGAGTGTAGGGACTGCCAGAAATGCAAGAGTTGAGCGAGGGAAGCGAATGCTGGAACAACCCTTCGTGAGAAAAGAAAGGGTGCAAGAAGGAAGGGTGCAAGAAGAAAGAACGTAAGTAGGTTATGAAGAGTGAGAAGATGATGAGGATAGTTTCAGAGTTTGAAGGGTTAAATAAAGCGGTTAGAGCGCCAAACGACGCGAATGGATGCACCGCACGATTGATCCACGTGGCAGAAGATGGAAGGATGACCCTGGCACCGCTGGTTAAAATCAGAGAACGTCGTATCAACAGAATATCCAGTGGTACGATGCGCCGTCGAAAGGGGGTCAGGGGCATGGCAGGAGTCAGGATTCAGTGGAATGACTGAATGTCCCATCATCCATACAAGCAGCGCCACGTGGACCAAGTCGAATGACGGAACGTCCCATCAGCCATACAAGAAGCGCCACGTGGATGGCGCGGATAAAACCTGCCTCGTCAAAGGATCGACTTGCGGACCGCTTCAAACGTCCGTCCTTCTCCAAGATCCACCTCAAGAACCTGCAAAAGAACAGAGCGGCGCCCCTGCGGCCGATCGCACTCCAACGCCCAAGTCAGTGACCGAACCACCAAATACTGAGAGCAAGAACGCTCAAGACATCTCAAGGAACCGTGCAATGTTCTCTCTCACAGTGTGCTCTAGAACTCGCAAGCGTAAAGAGTATAATCTGAACGTGCGTACCTCAGAAAGTTCGTTGAGAACTCTTATATACCTGGTCACTTTCTCTCTCCTGGCAGTTACAGATCCGGACACGTGGCTCGCATCCAGTCGTACACGTGCCATCATCTGGAGCCTCCTTGACTTGGGCGCTGCTTCCATCTTCCATTTGGCTAAGTTACTTATGCATGGTACTGCCCAGTGCATAGCTAACTTGGGAGTGCGATATCTACTGGAACTGGCGAGTTGGGATGCCTTCGTACATCTTCCCTGTGGTCTCGCCGGCCGCCTTCATAATCTGCACCACCTTCATCTTCGGCGATGTGCTTGTTCTGGCGATCTCCAATCACTTGGTCGCCTGAGTTTACCATCTGGCGACTTCATCTTCAACTGGGCGATCGCCTGGTATGCTGGAGATCGGAGCACGCCAACTTAATAACTGACGACTTCACGAGCCCCCCGTTTTCCTTCCCTTCTGCCAACCTAGGGCCTTGTCAACACGCCTATACTGTAGCTGGATGCCACGTCATCACTTCCGACTACCAGGGCGGTACACAAGCCCCCCAGTCTTAAGCGAAGACTTGTCTAGCGAAAAGACTAGAAGAGTCACGTCAACACCGGTCTACGTGGCACTGACGTAGAATTCCAAGCGGTTGTACCTTCTGCTTCTCTGACGCTCCACCAAACCCCTCGCCCATCACTCGACACGTGGCCTCATCAACGGTTACCTTCAGTTACCGTTTGCGCTTCCCAAACCCATTTCGAAAAAACTCTTAAACCCATTTTCACTCCACACTGTTCCATCACCTTTCTTCGTATTCACAAACGCTCTAACTTCCTCCTGCAAAAAACTCTCAGCGCTCTCCAACATTCTGAATCACCATCATCCTTCATCGTCTTCCTGATCATCAAAAGGTACCTACTTTCCTTCTTCTGCTGGTTTTTCTTGCATTTTAACCGATTCGCATCATCCTATAACTGTCTGGTGCATACGCTGTGGGTTGCTTTTTCCATTTCTCCTTCTACGTAACTTAGGGCTTCGTCAATCGTCGCAACGAACCTTCGTTCGTTCGCTTTTCACCCTTCTCCCACGATCGAGTCAGCCTCTGCGAACCCTGATCATTTTTCCTTTTCTTCTTCCTTTGCAGCTTCGAGAATGACCCGCTCAAAGATCACCCCGAATCCTCCTCCTTCATCGCGACACCCCTCTTCTCAAGCACTCATCCCACCGTGAGCACGCGGTGCTTCATCTTCCCAGGCTGAGAGGCCTGCACCTTCCCGCCCCAACCTGGCCCAGGCGACTCCACCTATCGCCGGAGGAGCCCCCGTTCCCCTGCCAGACTTCAAAAAACTCTACCCCTGGGCCAACTCGACCCTGTTGAGGGAAACGTCTTCCGTGAACACTGCTGGAGCAGTCTTGCGATTGACTAAGGGGGATGAGCCTCACCAAACATTTCATAAGGAGCACGATGAAAAGATGATAGTGCTACCTTGCCCCCCCGATCTGCCCGTTTGTGCCGACGATAAGGTGAGCGCTGACGGGCCCTTCTGCTTCGTCTACACAACGCTATTCAAGAAGGTGAAACTGAAGTTTCCCTTTACTCGCTTCGAGAGGGAGCTCCTCACCGAGCTCAACATCGCCGCCGCCCAGCTTCACCCCAACAGCTGGGCGTTTGTGCGAGCGTTCCAAGTGATGTGCGACCATCTGGGGTTGCCCGCATCCGTAGATGTATTTTTGTTTCTCTTCGAAGCCAAGCACCCAGGAGACCGCCTGTGGGTTAGCTTAAATGGGATCGCTAGGAGGTCGATCTTCTCCATCTTCCAGCAATCCTATAAAGACTGGAAAGGGAAGTTCGTCCAAGTGCGCCCTAATGACAAAGACGCCTCCCTACTCGACGGCTTCCCATTGTACTGGGTGGACAAGGGGAAAAAAGAGTCCAAGAGCTGCTTCAGGAGACCCAGGAGTCCTGATAGAATGGGAGCGTTGGACAGAGATCTCTGCCTCTTTTGGAAAAGGGTGGCGGACGCCAACATCACTTTCCTCACCACCACCTTGATCTGCTTCGAGTTCTTCGAGGACCAACTCGAAATTCGAATAGGTTAGAACATTTAAACTGTTGTTTTAGTACCGCTCCTGTTTAACTGTTTCTGAGCGTCTTGTGCGTTATGCGCAAGACTTTGGTTTTATTTAAGCCCACCGATCATCTGCTTTGCTGCATCCTGCCTTATGCACTTATTTTCTCTCTGAGTTAACCCATGCATTTTCGCTCTATGCAGATAACATGTTGGGCAAGGGTATGCTCGCTGAATTTAGGGCGCTCGCCCGAACCCACGGGTTGGCGACGGGCTCCCAAACAGTACCAAATTCGGTTGTGGAGATCGCCGCCGCACAGGGCCGATCGCCACCTAAGGGCCCAGCTCCGTCCAACGTCCAACCCACCGCTCAACGCAAAGAACTTGTCCTCAAAAGGCCTAAGGGGAAAGCTCCCCAGGCGATCCACGAGGAGGAAGAGGAAGACGACGAGGTCACCGAAGATGGCCTCGTTACAAAGAGGAAGAGGGTGGCACCTTCTTCACCACCTGCCCCACCCCCTCTTCCAATCTCAACACCGCCATCCACGCCTGCTCCACCTCCAACAATGCCATCTCCACCAGCTCCCGCTTCCCCAGTCCAAGCCATTCCATTGGCAACTGCACCACCCGCGATCGAGGCCGCCGAAGCAGATACCACCAAAACAGCCGATCGCACTCCAACGCCCAAGTCAGTGACCGAACCACCAAATACTGAGAGCAAGAACGATCAAGATATCTCAAGGAACCGTGCAATGTTCTCTCTCACAGTGTGCTCTAGAACTCGCAAGCGTAAAGAGTATAATCTGAACGTGCGTACCTCAGAAAGTTCGTTGAGAACTCTTATATACCTGGTCACTTTCTCTCTCCTGGCAGTTACAGATCCGGACACGTGGCTCGCATCCAGTCGTACACGTGCCATCATCTGGAGCCTCCTTGACTTGGGCGCTGCTTCCATCTTCCATTTGGCTAAGTTACTTATGCATGGTACTGCCCAGTGCATAGCTAACTTGGGAGTGCGATCTCTACTGGAACTGGCGAGTTGGGATGCCTTCGTACATCTTCCCTGTGGTCTCGCCGGCCGCCTTCATAATCTGCACCACCTTCATCTTCGGCGATGTGCTTGTTCTGGCGATCTCCAATCACTTGGTCGCCTGAGTTTACCATCTGGCGACTTCATCTTCAACTGGGCGATCGCCTGGTATGCTGGAGATCGGAGCACGCCAACTTAATAACTGGCGACTTCACGAGCCCCCCGACTTCCTTCCCTTCTGTCAACCTAGGGCCTTGTCAACACGCCTATACTGTAGCTGGATGCCACGTCATCACTTCCGACTACCAGGGCGGTACATCAAGCGTCGACCAAGGCAAGGATTAAAGTCAATGTCGAAGTAAAGGTAACGCCCGAGGCGTCGCCCGGAAGGACGTTAAGGGCGACACTAGTGTGAGACGTCGCGGGCGTCGCCAACCCAAATATCTACAGGGTCGCCTCCCCGATACCCACAGGTAGGAAAGACTGTGGAGGGAGACGAAATTGGAGGGGGGAGAGTTAGTTGCTGGCGTCACCTCTGCGATACCCACAGGTAGGAAAGACTGTGGAGGGAGATAAGGCCGCCAAACACCGGCGGATCGCTGGCAGGGTGTTCCCCGATACCTATGGGAAGGAAAGACCATAAAGGGAACGACCCCCCCCCCCCAAAGCACTCGACGTTTTAGACACCCGGGGATGACACGGCGCTGCTGTAGCAGGCCTCTCCTTAGGCGTGGGCGCCGGGTGCTAAGAATCAAGGAAAGAACTGTTTCGGTGTTAGAGACACCCCGTGGACGATACGACGTCACTAGGTGAGCCTCTCCATGGGCGGGAGGGTTGGCACGCGACCTTTCCCGGGCATACAAGGCCATCCAACGAAGTGAAAGAAACAGGCAAAACACAAATAAAATAACCGAAGCGCGCGAAGGCAAAGAATGAGAGTAAGGACGCACAAGCAGGATTCTATATCGCGAAGGAACAAAAGCAATCATACGAACACCCATATTTGTAACAAGAGTACGAATGGTTCAAAGACTTACAAGTCTTAACAGAGGAAGTCAAAAACAAAGGTAAAGTATAAGGAATTAAGCTTGAAGGTAATGGTGGCGGGTGAGAGACAGCGGTTCAGTCATCCAAGTCCATGGGCACAACCTTCCCATCGATGACGTGGTGTGTGGGGTCGCAGTTCGAAATATTGATGCCCGGGTTCTCGCAGGACGCCTGGGTCAGAGCCTCTTGGAAGCCCTCCTCAAACGCCCCCGCCATCTCCCAGTCAGTTCTTGGACCTCCCCCTCCAGTTCCGTAATCCTGGAATCCTTGGATGTCAATTGCTTCTCCAGAAATTCCTTCTCCACGCGGAGCTTGCTAGCCTCGGCTTGGAGAAGGCTCAAAGCTTCAACCTTCTGCCTCCAAGCAGCATCCAACTCATCAAGTTTTCTTCGCTGCACCTCGGATGTAAGAGCCGCCTCCTGGAGGCCAATGTTTTGGATTTGATAGGAGGTGAGCTGGGCTAGTTGAGCGGCATGCGCCTGTTCCAGTTCTCGTGTGTACGCCTCAGCTCCCTCCCTGCCCTCATGGGCCAGTTTTAGCAAAGATTGGTAAGCTTCCTCCTTGAGTCCCCAGTTTTGCTTCACCTCCCTCAACGCCACCACCTCTTGTCTCAGCTTGCGAAGACCCTCCCTCCCTTTGATAGCATTTCGAGCCTGAGTGCGCCACTTGATTGCCACCGCCAGGAAGGCCCCCATATAATAAGGCATGCCTCCCCCCTTTTGAGGATCAGTCGGCGACATTCCTTCGGTGAAGCCCTGCGTCAACTCCCTATGAATGGAGCGAGGAATCCGGGGTTTGCGCGAAGTCGAGCTAGGGACTGATACAGGAGGGGCGGAGCTCGAGGCTTCAGCTGCGTCACGATGCGGCAATGGCGAAGGCGGGGGAACCGTGTCAATCCTTTCCTCTCGCTCCTCGTGGCCTGGTGGAGGTGGCGGTGAGGTGGCACTAGGAGGATCGTCCCTGAGAGAGTTCCCATCGCCGGGGAGCGCGGCGGTTGAGGCAGGGAGGCCCGTAGCCCTCCTCTTATGGGAGACCAGGGCAGTATCCGAGTCTTCGCTGTCAGAATCTACTATCAACACCCTTTTCCCTTTGTTAGGGCGCGTTGAGGCAGGGGTCGACGCAATGGCTAATGGAACCGCAGCAATAGGAGGAGGAGAAGCAGACAGTGGAGGAATCGGCAGGGAAGCGACGGTGGGCACGTCAGAGGTGACGACGTCCCCACCTTCTTTGGTAGATTTTGCCTTTTTCAAAAATTTGGCAAGAGCAAGCCGCCTCGAGGAAGTCATCACTGAACCTGCAACAGCGAAAAACAGTAGAGTAAAGGTTGGTTCAGATGAACCAGAAGGGAAATTTTATGGCCAAACACACGCAGACAACCGCAACAGCCAATGCATCATAAACAATCAAGGGCAGATACCAAAGTAGGTAGAAAGCCCATGGGCGTTGAATTCGTTCGCGATGAGTTTGGCGGTATCAAAGACTACCCCCAGTCCCGCCAAGGCTTTGCATACATCCCGGTCGGAGGGGGTAAGCTCATCCAAAGCCAGGGCCTTCATGGTTATGGGCTTATCCGTCCAGTATAGGGGAAAGCCCTCTAGGATGGTAGGATCGCGCTTGGTCGCACACACTTTGAAGAATTTCCCTTTCCATCCTTTGAACGAATTTTGGAAGAGCGTAAGGATGATGCGCCCGGCGATGCCAGAAAAGCTCATCCATAAGCTCTTCCCCTGTTTTTTTACCTCGAAAAAGTGAAGAAAAACGTCTACAGAAGAGGGGACACCTAGATAGCCGCAAAGAATCTGAAACCCCTTCACGAAAGCCCAGCTGTTGGGGTGGAGCTGGGCGGGAGCGGTGTTTATCTCTGTAAGCAGCTCTTTCTCGAAAGAAGTAAGGGGCAGGCGCAGGCCCACTCTCTTGAGTACCATTTGATAAAGGAAGAAGAAGGGGCTTCCCCCAGTATCTCTTGAGTCCGCACAAACGAGCATCCCAGGTCGCACTCGGCATACCAGGACTTGGGAGTCGTGATTTTTATGAAAGGCGTTGAAATTGTAAAGCGCAGGGTCCCCCCTGTGAGCCTCCACGTCCTCAACAGAGTTTAGGAGGGAGCATTCGTCGAGAAGATCGTCGGGAGCCCAGTCGTATTCGCCCTTATAATAAGACTTAGGGAGCGGGGGAGGCGCGGCGGTCTTAGTTTTCGCCATCAATGCCAAAGCTAAAGATCAAAAGAAAAAGAAAGGGTTCAGAGAAAAGGGGTTGGGAGAAGAAAAGGGGAAAAAACGGAAGAATCCTAGGAGCGCCCTACCCACACGAGAGCGAGGGGGAACGAGAGGAACAAAGAAGCATACAAACGATATCCAAAGAAATGCGGTAATATGGACAGTCCCAGGCAGTTCATATAGTGAAGAGAATCATCAAGGAGGGAAAAAACCGTACCTTTGGGGGCTGAAGGGCGTGGAGAGCGGAAGCACGAATGAACAGGGGTCGCGAGAGAAGGGATTCAGAGAAGATGAACAGTGAGAAAGGGCAGAGAAAGTGGATGTAACAGTGGTTGCAAGCGCAGGGTTTGGGTAACTTAAACGTTACGAGAAGCGCGAGGGACAACAAATGATGACCGTGTGATGATGCCACGTGTTGTAGGATTAAGCGCTCAAGGGGAGCGCAAGAGGTTCTTAAAAATGATCGCACGATGAACCACGTGACACGCGATTAAGCGCACCCTCAAAGGGCATTATTTTTCCCATTTCAGAGGATGTCAAATCAGCCATTAAGAATACCCCTGTGGTTCAGAAAGTGTCGCGTCAGTAATTCGAAGAATTATTGAGTCAGCAGGGAATGACACGTCATTAGGATGGCATGTGGGCGGCGTGGGCGAGGCTTTAGTCTTTGCGCTGAAGACAAGTCTTCGGCTTAAGACTGGGGGGCTTCTGTACCGTCCCGTATCCGGGCGTTGACTAAGTCAAGGTCAAAGTCAACGACTGGAGAGTCAAAGTCAACGCAAGGCGTCGCCTAGGTGGAGAGACGCCAAGTGCCAACATGGCCAAGAGGAAGCGTCGCCAAGACAAGGCGTCGCCTAGGTGATGGCGTCGCCCAACCAGGGCGTCGCCAGATCAAACAGTGCTAAAGCAAGGCAATCACGGTGTGGTTCCCCGATACCCATGGTTCAGAGAGTGTCACGTCAATAATTCGAGAATTGTTGAGTCAGCAGGGAGTAACGCGTCATCAGGGTGGCACGTGGACGGCGTGGGCGAGGCCTTAGTCTTTATGCCGAAGACTAGGGGGCTTGTGTACCGTCCCGTATCCGGGCGTTGACTAAGTCAAGGTCAAAGTCAACACCAGGAGTCAAAGTCAACACAAGGCGTTGCCTAGGTGAAGAGACGCCAAGTGCCAGCGTCGTCAAGAAGAGGCGTCGCCAAGGCAAGGGGTCGCCTAGGTGAAGGCGTCGCCCAACCAGGGCGTCGCCAGATCAAACATTACTAAAGCAAGGCAATCAGAGTGTGGTTCCCCGATACCCATGGGTAGGAAAGACCATGGAGGGAGTGACGCCGTGGGAAGGCCTCAGGTCCCGATGATCCGGGAGAATGATAAAGAGAGGAGAAAGGTGGCTTCAAGGCCATATTCACAACACCAGTGCTTCAAGGCCAGAAGTACCCCTGCCGCCTCAGAGACGCCTTTGGGACAGATACGACTCAAGAGGAAGGTCACGTCCAGGGTAGCCGGGTGCAGGGTACGAGAGGCAGGCAGATACGCTCTCAAAGTGAGTGACTAGATGATTGGGGGCATGAGTTGGCACCCAAAAAGTCACCCCTTGCGCAGTAGCACTCCCAGGCAGGAGGACTCACACGTAGAAACGTCCCCAGATGGGCAGAAACGCCCCCAATGGGGTCATGGCGTTGTGAGACCCTCCACGTGTGCGTCAGCCAGGTTAGAATAGAAACACCCTTTAGTCAGGTACCAGGTAATTAAAGTCATTCAATACAGTTTCCGTTTCGAGCGTTCAGGTACTGTAATGGCTCCCAAGCGTTTCAACGTCTTAAATGCGCTACGTTTTCTAATTAGACACCTTAATTGAGCGCGTTACGTTTGTGATTAAAAGCGCTTTAAGGCGCTTTAAATGCTTGGGTAGTTTAAATAACGCTGAGAATGTTGGGAACGGGGTAGGAAGTTTTGGCAAATTTTCCCAGAATACACTCCAGTTGCTTGCTCGAAGTCGTGAGGCTACGCACAAGGGACTGGAAAAGAGGTTGTTTGCCAGAGCGAGAATATACACACAATACACAGTTCTTTTTACCACCTTCAGAGTGCCATACGCGGTGCTCAGATACGGAGGTGCACAATTTTCCCAGAATACACTCCAGTTACTTGCTGGCTGACTTGAGCGTCGGAGTGCAAACGGCCGCTAGGGCGCCCTTTTGTCCTCTTTTTGCAAGAATCCACAGGTAACCAGTGGGAAGGAGTCCCTAGCTGACGGTTGAGGTCACGCACAAAGACGTCACAGGTCAACCGGACGGAACATATATATATATGGCTCTAACTTTATCTGTTGTGCGATCATCTGATGTAACTGGCTAATTTTTACTTGATCCTGTCGCCAACTCCAACGTGGAGGAATTGCTTTGTCGCTTCCTTACCCCGCCTATGCAACTGTGCTATCTGCAAGAATGCTCTTAGAACCTTCTCCGGGAACTTCAAACGCAACCTGCAAAACACACAGACGGCGCCTCTAGCGGCCGTTTGCACTCCGACGCTCAAGTTAGGTCACAAAATCACCAACAAAAATAATCTCAGTCAATCTCTTTTTGATTCTCTCTGTGTGTCTGTGCCTAACAGAATTCTGTTACGCTATTCTCTGCGTGTGTCAGAATTCTGTTACGCTATTGTGCGAAAACGTACCACAATGAGTAAAAACGTGGGTGTCTGTGTTTTCTATGTGTACCTTTCACGACGCGGAGTGCACCTTTATCTTGGCCGCGCCCCGCTCAGATGGTGACACGTGGAGGCATGCAACTCACATCTAACCGTACACGTGCCACTACCTGAAGGGCTCTAGCGCATCTCTTTGTGCGCCTAAGTTATTCCCTTGCGGAGTAACTTAGCGCGTTTCTTCCATCTGTGTGAATCGCACACTCCTAGGAGAACGCCAGGTGTGGCTGGACTAGGCACACTCACCAAGCATTGCTCTCTGCATACACCATTTCCCCTTCACGATGTCATGCACATAATGGGTTAAGAGAGTCACCAATCACTGACTAGTTTACTAACTCCCTCAGGCCACTCTCGTGCACGAATCTTCCGGCGAGCAGCTCCTTTTTCTCTGAGATATGATCATGCGAAGTCCATGCGTAACGCTCTCGCTGGGACTCTCAGTCCCAGTTTAACTACGTGTAACACGAAACCCCGATGACCATGCACCCGATGACTTATCGGTGCTCTATTGCTTCTCGCATTCTCCCCCCGGGTGTTTATCTTGGAACTGATCTGTCGGTGGCCACTCGGTTACTGACCACCGATCACCGTACTGGGTGATCTCCTCCCTGATTTCTCTGCCACCTGATCAACGTGTCACCCTGCGAGTGGTCCACGTGGTTATCTGCTGCTGACGTCATCGACTACCGATGGCCGACCGGATCACAAGCCCCCCAGTCTTGAGCTGTGAACTCGTTCTCAGCGAAGAGACTAAATGGTCGCGCTCTCGGTCCACGTGGCGAGTGGGGCCACATCACGTGCCACCTCACGTGTTGCCTTTTGACGTTATGACTTCTTCCCTTAATCTCGCGACACGTGGACGCATCAACGGTCAGCGTGGAGTGTCGCTAATGCTTCCCTTATTAAAATAGGCGCGCGCCTTCACTGTTTCATTATCTTCTTCAATACTCCAACTCTCAGACTTGCATCGAATCACCTCTCTGCGCGCCCAACTTTCTTCGAGCTTTCTACCTCAAGACCTTCCGCGGTCATCTAAAGGTATGACTTTTCTTTTTCCTTGATCCATTTAGGTTCTTTTCACCGATTGCATTCACCTCTTTCACTACCATGCATTCATCTTCTCTGTTTTTCTTCTTCTCAACCCGCGCTAGGGTTTTTTGCGTTTCTCACTTCGCTTTCTACTTCTCCCTCTTCCTCTTCTTCGCCTAGACCTTTCTTTCTTCTTCCCTTCCTCTGTTTTTCACCGAACCATTCATCATTCCCTCTTCTTCCGTTCATCTGACCTTTTGCTTTCCTCCATTGCAGTTATCTCGCAATGGCTCGCTTGAAGCAAACTGCTCGCATCATCGCCTCATCCTCTGGTGCACAGCCTTCAGCAAGTGCACCAGCGTCACCTCCACCTGATGCAACTTCCTATCAGAACTACGCCAGGGTCTATGACTGGGCTCCCCTGGCATTGCTGGCTGAAACTTCCACTCAAAACCCTTCTGAGCCACGACCCTGACGAGCCACGACCCTGACGAGCCCTCCTGCGCCATCGATAGGGAGAATGATTTCAACGTTCGTATACGCATTCCTCCTCGAGGGATGCCAATCTGCGTGGACGATAAGGCTACCAATGGGGTGCCCTTCACCTTCATATACTCCGCCATCTTCAAAAGGTTGAAGCTGCGTTTGCCCTTCACCTTTTTGAGAAGGAGCTGATGATGGAGCTGAACGTCGCCCCTTGCCAACTCCACCCGAATGCCTGGGCTTTCATACGGGCATTTGAGATCCTCTGCAACTACTTTGGGCATAACGCCTCTGTAGACGTCTTCTTACATTTCTTCGAGGCGAAGAACCCTAGGGATAGGTCCTGGGTCAGCCTGAATGGAGTTGCTAGACGAGTGATCTTGGGCCTGTACCAGCAATCGTTTAAAGATTGGAAGGGCAGGTTCTACATGATATCTGCTACCCAGCAAAGCCCAACGCTGCTCGAGGGGTTTCCCCTTTATTGGGTTCCTGGAGTCAAGTTTAAGAAACCCCCGGGCCTTGAAGCCATGGCTCCCTACGAGCGCGAGCTGTGTAGGTTGCTCCTAGGGGCAAAATATAACTCGGCCCTTCTCATCAAACACGAGTTTGATGTGGTGTCTCTGAAGAAGTACATAGGTAGGCTCTTCTTCTTGCACCTCTTAGAATACTTGCACACTCTCATGCATACTTGCATAACATTTTATCCACTTGCATAATTATGCCATCTAACTCTTCTTTTTACCCTTGATGTAGACATGACTTCAGGGAAAGATAGGAGGAGGGCATTACTGGAGCTTGCCTAGACCAGGGGTGCCAAGGGGACTGGTTCTTCCTCCTCTACCACCGAGCCCATCGCAGCTCCCCCTCTCTCGGTCGCGCCAGCTGAAGGCCCCGAGCCAGAGAAGAAGAGAAGAAGGCTAGTAAAGGCCTTTCCCACAACTGTGGCGGTCGCTGCTGCTCCTACCCCCTCAACCGAGGAGGAGAGTTCTGGCTCTCCTCTTATACATCGCAAGAGGAAACACCAAGAGGTTGGGGGGGCTTCGTCTCTTAGGCCTGGGGAAATTGAAGTGGTGCAGATCGAGGAGGGTTCACCCCCACCTCCTCCTACTCAACCTGCCCCAGCACCAGCTTCCTCCCCCTCCCCTCAGCGCCTACCATCTCTGACGCCTCAACTTCTGTCTCCAGCATCACTTCCACCCCCACCCCCAGCGGGCCAAGCTATTGGTCAACCCACTCCACCTGCTGGGAGTGATTCTGCCCACTCGGGGGGTTTCTCAAGACTGCCTGCATCACCACCACCGCCAACCTCTACTGCTACTGCCGAAGGTGGTGAGGCCAGCTCGCAGCCAAGCAGCTCTAGTGCTAGCAATGAAAATTTCAGTCGAGTCATTGCCTTGGTTCGACATTTCATACACTGCCGGGAGCTTCTCGAGTGGAGTGGGCAGGAGGTGGACATGCACTTGGCCAAGCAGATAGTGCTTTCCCTAGAGTTTTCCACCCAGCACCACAAGCAACTGGTCCTGGAGAAGAGGATCAAGGAGCTTGAGCACGACAAGGAGTCACTGCAGAGTGACTTTGAGGTTGCCCAAGGTTCCGTAGACCTGATGAGGGATATGGTGGAAAAATCCAGGAAAGAGTACCTATCGCAGGTCCAAGAGACCATCAAGACTGAGGCCTTGATGGGGCAAGCTTTCAACACTCTGGACAGCGAAGTGGTGGAGCTGAGGAGCAAGGTAATCAACTTGGAGGCTGAGAATTCCTCCCTACGCCAACTGAACTCACAACTAGCGGGGGATCTCAAGTCTACCAAGGAGGAGGCCACTGAAGGGGGGAAGAAACTTGAGAAGGCAGTGAACGAGCTTTCTGCGGTGAAGGTCGAGCTTGCCGAAGCAAAGGGCAAACTGGGAGAAGCTGCCTCCTCCATTGCTTCCCTCACCACTGAGAAGAACGCCTTGGAGACTTCAAAGTAAAAGCTCGAAGCTGAGAACGCCGAACTTATGAACGTGGGTGCTGACGCCCTTGCTGATGGGTTCGAGTTGGCATTCGAGCAGATTCGTTGCGTTCTTCCAGACTTGGACCTTACGCAGTTCAGCATCTACCACGAAGTGGTAGATGGCAAGCTCATTCCTCCTTCTTGAGTTTTCTTCTTGTAATTTCATATTTTTGCACAATTCTTGTACTTGAAACTTGTATAGACATTGGTGTGAATATATACTTGCTTCAACTATATGTTTCTTCTCTCGTATCTTCTTAAGCTTCATCTTTCTTTTTGCACACGACTAACTGTTAACTAGCTTAGGTTTAGCGCGATCTGTACTCTTTGATCTTGGCCTCTACCTTGATCACGACTAACAACTCCCTTAGCCTTGTCTTTAACAGTTCTTATGCATAGCTTTGTACTAGATGACTGACTAGGCATAGTCTGACTGCTTCGGCTTGTTGTGTAAGAACTTGTTTGGAAAAGCTTCCTCCGACAAGGCACTACGCACTAGCATATCCACCAACAACTCATCAGTCATCGTTCTTCGGTCTTCACCTTGTTTCTCTGTCGCTCTAGCGCTAAGTGCATAGAGGACTTTGACATCGATCGTCAGAGGTGATGCCTTGTTTTGGGGGAAGAAGAGTGTTTCTCGATAGCCCCTCTCATCTTCCCCTAGGTCATCAACCTTGGGCGGATCGGGTCGTTCTTTCCCTTCCTCACTCCTGGGGTGAGAAGGGTTTAAACTAAGAGCTTTACTGGGCCAATATTGGTATATGCTAAGTGGGTAAGGACGTTTGTCGAAATCCTTCCTTTCCCTCTCTTGGTCTTGCTAGCACCCCTGGCTTTTCGAACCCTAGTCGCCTGCACTCATGCCTGGGGTGAGGAGGACTTAGATTAGCGCCCATACTCGCGCCTAGGGCGAATAAGGCCTAACCGATCACCTACACTCGCGCCTGGGGCGAGGAGGATTTTAACTTGAAAACTCTCGCACACTTTATATGTTGATAATCTTTTCATTGGGTGGCCTCGTTAAAAACCCTCCTTAGGGAAAAGAGTGCCCCCTTATCTGTTCAACTGTTTTCAGTATATATACAGAGTGTGTCCTTAGCGCGAGAACGCAACTACTTTACAACTTAACTGAAATAAAATTTCAAGTGGGTGGCGTTCCACGTTCTGGGGATTGCTCCTCCCTCCAAAGTTTCCAGCCGATAAGCTCCATTCTCCAATGCCTCAACCACTCTGTATGGACCCGTCCACTTTGGAGATAGCTTGTTTTCCATCTCATTCTGATGCGCCTTTCTCATCACCAGATCACCTTCCTGGAAACGCCTGAGCCTCACCTTGGAGTTGTTCCTCCGTTCTACTCTTCTCTTGACGGCTTCAGCACTAACTCTGGCTTCTTCTCGCACTTCGTCTAGTAGGTCGAGATTGACCTTTCGTTCTTCGTTGGATTCTTCGGCAATGAAACTCAAAAACCTGGGGGAGCTCTCCTGTATCTCCATGGGAATCATGGCATCTGTCCCGCAGACAAGGCTAAAGGGTGTCTCATGGGTGTTGGACTGTGGGGTGGTATGGTAGGACCATACGATTCTGGGGACCTCGTCTGCCCATTTTCCTTTGGCTTTCTCTAGTCTTCGCTTCAACCCCTGAGCAGTACTCGGTTGGCTGACTCCACCTGCCCATTGGTTTGTGGGTGTTCCACCGAGGCGAAAACCTGTTGTATCTTTAACTCCTCGCACATCTTCCTTAGCTGATGACTTGTGAACTGGGTGCCATTGTCGGAGACCAGCCGCTTGGGTACTCCGAAACGACAGACAATGTTCTTCCAGACAAAGTGCTCGACTTTCTGTGCGGTGATGTGCGCGACTGGTTCTGCCTCCACCCACTTGGTGAAATACTCGATGGCCACAATGAGGAACTTCATCTGCCTTATCGCCAGGGGAAAAGGTCCTAGGATGTCGATTCCCCATGTGTGAAATGGCCACGGGCTATGGATGGACTTCAACTCCTCGAGAGGTGCCTTATGCCAATCTGCGTGAAGTTGACACTGTTTGCAACGCTGAGCATACCTCACGCAGTCTTCCTTCAGCGTTGGCCAGTAGTACCCTGCGCGGAGGATCCTACTTGCCAAAGCGCGACCACCTACATGACTTCCGCATACCCTCTCGTGTAGCTCTGACATAAGTCTAGTGCATTGCTCGCCATACACGCAGATCTGCACAAGATGAGAAAACCCAAATCTAAACAGGTTTCCATCAATCAAAGTAAACTTACTCGAGCTCCTCTTTATTCTTTTTGCCTCTGTCGGGTCAAGTGGGAGTACACCATCTTCTAAGTACAACTGGTACGGTGTTATCGACGTGTCGGGCTCCCTAACAGCGCAGACTTCCATCGCCTCATCGGTCTTTGCCGGTCCCGCTCTAACCCTCGGCGCTTTCAACGTCTCTTGAGTCAGCGAACGATGACCGATCGCCAGACGCTCCATCGATTTGTACACTTGAAGTACCTGGTTGTCTGACACGAACGCTCGCGGTACCTTCAAGGTCTCCTGAATGACGGTCCTCTGTTTTCCCCCCTTGCCTGAGCTGGCCAGCTTGGGAAGCAGGTCTGCTCTGGCATTTTGCTCCCTCGGCACATGAACTAGTTCAAACTCGGTGAAGGACGTCTTCAGGAGCTGTACGTATTCTAGGTAAGCTGCCATCTGGGGATCTTTCGCCTGGAACTCCCCTGTAACTTGCCCGGTGACTAGCAAAGAGTCACTCTTAGCAACCAGACTTCTTGCTCCCATTTCCCTTGCTAGCAACATTCCTGCGATCAGGGCTTCATACTCCGCCTGATTGTTGCTAGCCTTGAAGGCAAAGCGGAGGGACTGCTCGATCAGCACTCCGTTCGGGCCTTCCAAAATGACCCCAACGCCGCTCCCCTGCTGATTGGAAGAGCCATCCACTGATAATACCCATGGAAAGTCTAAACCTTCTGAAGGTGTCGCGACCGACGACAGCTCGACCACAAAGTCGGCGAACACCTGCCCCTTTATCGGTCCTCGGGGCTCGTACTGAATGTCGAACTCTAACAATTCCACCGC
The DNA here is from genome assembly GCF_000499845.2 of Phaseolus vulgaris. Taxonomy (NCBI): domain Eukaryota; kingdom Viridiplantae; phylum Streptophyta; class Magnoliopsida; order Fabales; family Fabaceae; genus Phaseolus; species Phaseolus vulgaris. Next base: position 24,461,429 of record NC_023749.2, read on the forward strand.
CCACTTGACCATCCTTCCCGCTACGTCTGGTTTCTTTAGCACCTTTTGGATGGGCAAATCTTTCATTACCACTACTGTGAAGCTGTGGAAATAATGTCTGAGTCTTCTTGCTGAAAATACCACCGTCAGGGCAGCCTTCTCGAGGGCTTGGTACCTTGTTTCAGGGCCTTGCAGTACCTTACTCACAAAGTACACAGGCTTCTGAACCTGATCTTGCTCTTGCACCAGGACTGAACTGACTGCTCTCTCCGTCACAACAAAGTATAGACGAAGAGGGGTGCCCACTTGTGGTTTACGCAAGACCGGTGGGCTTGCCAGGTACTCCTTCAACTTGATGAAGGCCTCCTCGCACTCCTGTGTCCAAAGGAATCTGCTGTTGCGCTTAAGACACTGGAAGTACGGATGACCTTTCTCCCCTCCAGCGGACATAAACCGGGATAATGCTGCCAACCGACCGGTGAGTTGCTGCACCTCCTTCACCGTCGTTGGACTCCTCATCGCCACGATTGCTGCGCACTTCTCTGGATTAGCTTCGATTCCACGCTCTGTCAGGAGGAAACCCAAGAACTTCCCTGCCTCCACGCCAAAAATACATTTCTCAGGGTTGAGCTTCAACCTGTACCTGGCGATGGTGGTGAATAATTCCTCCAGATCGGCCAATTGATGCTCCCTCTCTCGGGATGTGACCACCATGTCATCTACATATGCTTGCACGTTCCTTCCAAGCATAGGCGAGAGCACCCTATCCATAAGTCGCTGGTAGGTAGCCCCCGCATTCTTCATCCCGAACGACATTACCTTGTAGCAGTAGCAAGACCGTTCAGTCATGAATGCGGTCTTGCATTCATCCCTGGGGTGTATTCTGATCTGGTTGTATCCTGAGATTGCATCCAAGAAACTGAGTAGCTTCCCCCCTGATGCGCTATCCACCAGAGCGTCTATACTGAGTAGAGGGTAGGAATCTTTGGGGCATGCCTTGTTGAGGTCAGTGAAGTCCACGCACATCCTCCACTTGCCGTTTGGCTTCTGAACCAATACCACGTTCGCTAGCCACTCTGGGTACTGGATCTCCCTGATGTGCCCTGCGGCAAGGAGCTTTTGCGCTTCGTCGTGGATCACTTTCCTCTTCTCTTCGTTGAATTTCCTTCGCCTCTGACGCACAGGTCGAACTTTAGGATCCATCGACAGGCGATGGCAAAGGAAGCCAGGGTCGATCCCTGACTCGCGAGGAGTGATCATGCCCTCCTCCTCTGCTTCCACCTGAGCTACCTGGGAGCCCCCCAGCGTAGCAGCCTCCATCTCCTGATCGCCATGTGTTCCCCTAACCACCGATCGCTCTTTGAGCACACCTGGTGGTGGTGTTGAGGTGACATGGCATATGCTCCTTTTCTGCCTGAGGCTGTTCACATAACAACGTCTAGCCTCAGCCTGATCTAACTTGATGGTTATTACGGTCCCCTCCATCGACGGTAGCTTCAGCTTCATGTGCCTCGTCGATGGCACTGCACCCAACCTATTGAGTGTTGGCCTTCCCAGCAAGATGTTGTACGCAGAAGGGGCGTTCACCACCAAGTACCTTATCTTTTCGGGGCGGGCTGTTGTTCCATCGGTGAACGTCGTCCTCTGCTCAATGTACCCCCGCACCTCTACCTGATCCCCTGCAAAGCCGTAAAGACACCCGCTATACGACCTTAGTTGATCGGGGGACAGCTGCAACTTGTTGAACGTCGGCCAGAACATGACGTCTGCCGAGCTCCCTTGGTCTACGAGCACTCTGTGCACTCGCCTTCCTGCTGTGATGAGGGAGATGACCACAGGATCGTTGTCGTGCGGTACAACGTCCAGTAGATCAGCTTTCTTGAAAGTGATATCTACCTCGGGGAAATGGCCCTCGTCCACCTCGTCCACGGCCATAACCGATCGAGCATACCTTCTTCTTTGTGATGCGGTGCATCCCCCGCCGGAGAAGCCTCCCGCAATCGTTTGCACCTCCCCGTGCACAGGGATTTCGTGCTGCTGTTCTCCTGCCTGGGCCCCCGATGTGCGATCACCCTGCGCCTCCCGCAGGTAATCTGCCAGGAACCCAGACATTACCAACTCCGCCAGCTGGTGTCCCAACGCCAAGCAGGAGTGGAGTGTGTGGCCAAAGGCTTGGTGAAACTCACACCACTCGTTCTTTTTCCTCCCAAGTACCTTATCTGTCTTCTCTGGTACTCGGAGTCTCGCGGCTATGGCAGGAAGGGCGATCAGATCCGCCAACCCTACCATGAAATCGTATCTTGGGGGTGCATTATTCTCCCTTGCACGCCCCCTGCCCTGGTCCTTCCTGGGTGCATAAGGACAAGGTTTCCCCTGCACCTTCTTTCCCTCCTTTGCCTCATGCACCCTCGTGTGCTGCTGCTGCCTCCCCTGTCCTCCACGCGGCTTCAGTGGTGCAGCACTTCCTCTTTTCTCAGAAACCTCTGTCTCTGCCACTATGTGCGCCACCGTGCGTCGTCGGATCTCCGCAAAGGTGCTGGGATGGCTTCTGATGAGCGACTCACTGATGAGCGACTCACTACTGGGACCAGGCATCTGAGCCCCCAGACAGCATCATCTGAGTGTGGAACACCGTCAGATGCGCTTCTGGATCTTCTACCCCCGTGGACGACGCCTTCACTCCCACTAGGTTGGGAGGTACCACGGTTTGCATGATTTCAGGGGAGAATGGCATAGGGAACGCTCTCGGAGGCGATGGTGGCATCGACATCCCTTCTCCAACTGCGCGTTCCTTCTGCGTTTGTAACGTCCTTCTCAGCTCCTCATTAATGCGATTCAGCTCATCGTTCCTGCTCTGCGATGCAGCCAACTCCGCCTGCATCTTCTCTTGTTCAACTCTCGACGCTGCGAAATTGTCCTGCAGCGCACGCATCATCTCCAAGACCTACGCCATTGTCACAGCTCCTTCCTCAACAGATGGCGCAGGTGATGTTTGTCTTGTTCTCCTCATTTTCTCAGCAAAAACTTTGAGAAACTTCAGAAACTTTGGTGTGGATGGGACCACGATTCATAGTGCCCCACGGTGGGCGCCAAATGATCCTGTCGCCAACTCCAACGTGGAGGAATTGCTTTGTCGCTTCCTTACCCCGCCTATGCAACTGTGCTATCTGCAAGAATGCTCTTAGAACCTTCTCCGGGAACTTCAAACGCAACCTGCAAAACACACAGACGGCGCCTCTAGCGGCCGTTTGCACTCCGACGCTCAAGTTAGGTCACAGAATCACCAACAAAAATAATCTCACTCAATCTCTTTTTGATTCTCTCTCTGTGTCTGTGCCTAACAGAATTTTGTTACGCTATTCTCTGTGTGTGTCAGAATTCTGTTACGTTATTGTGCGAAAACGTACCACAATGAGTAAAAACATGGGTGTCTGTGTTTTCTGTGTGTACCTTTCACGACGCGGAGTTCACCTTTATCTTGGTCGCGCCCCTCTCAGATGGTGACACGTGGAGGCATGCAACTCACATCTAACCGTACACGTGCCACTACCTGAAGGGCTCTAGCGTATCTCTTTGTGCGCCTAAGTTATTCCCTTGCAGAGTAACTTAGCGTGTTTCTTCCATCTGGGTGAATCGCACACTCCCAGGAGAACGCCAGGTGTGGCTGGACTAGGCACACTCACCAAGCATTGCTCTCTGCATACACGATTTCCCTTTCACGATGTCATGCACGTAATGGGTTAAGAGAGTCACCAATCACTGACTGGTTTACTAACTCCCTCAGGCCACTCTCGTGCACGAATCTTCCGGCGAGCAGCTCCTTTTTCTCTAAGATATGATCATGCGAAGTCCATGCGTAACGCTCTCGCTGGGACTCTCAGTCCCAGTTTAACTACGTGTAACACGAAACCCCGATGACCATGCACCCGATGACTGATCGGTGCTCTATTGCTTCTCGCATTCTCCCCCCGGGTGTTTATCTTGGAACTGATCTGTCGGTGGCCACTCGGTTACTGACCACCGATCACCGTACTGGTGATCTCCTCCCTGATTTCTCTGTCACCTGATCCACGTGTCACCCTGCGAGTGGTCCACGTGGTTATCTGCTGCTGATGTCATCGACTACCGATGGCCGACCGGATCACTACTCAACCCAATTAACTTAGCACAAACTGATGCTTAATTCTCTGGAAATCAACTTAACCTGAACAAACTGTTAGTCTATAGCAATAACATTTGACACGAAATCATTTACTGGGCAGTAGGCGTAGGTCAATCTTAGTATCTGAAATATCGCTTGCCTGATCTGCCAAGTGACATGTGTATTTCTATGTCATTGCCTAAAACTTCGCTGATCTAGTTCTTGCCGTGTAATCTTCTTACTATCTCAATCTCAAAGCCATAGTCTTTTGGCGATGCCATTTTCCTTTTAACTGGAAAGCGTTCTCCGCAGAGCTACCTTATAACTTTTTATGACTTCATCTTTGCTCAACTGGGAGGAGAGCTGCCTTTCGGATCTCCCTCTACCTCCCAGAGCTTTCAACCTTTACTTTCCTCCACTCATCTGGGAGGGAGAGGTACCCTTTACAGATCTCCCTCTACCTTCCCTAAGTCTTTAACCTGAGATAACTTGATCATTGTCCTCTCATCTGGGGGTAGAGTCGCCTTTCGGATCCTTCCCTACCTCCCTGAGATTTAGAACAATGACCTGGATGGTGAGGTGTCTTCTGCGAACCTTCCCCAGCCATCCTTTAACTTCTTCCACCCTTCACACCGTACCTGAACTCGTTCAAGACGAGAAGGATTTTATCTATCTTCATAACGCCCGCAAGCGTGGAAGTTTTAACTGGTCTTACTAGGTCAATATTGATGTTTCACTTAAGGGAAAAGGCGTTTTCCATCAACCTTCCTTCCCCATACTTAAGATCATTAACACCCCTGACCTTTCAGTTTTATCTTGCCTGAACTCACTCGAGGGTGAGAAGGACTTTTCTTGGTGCCTCAACTTGCCCAGGGGTTACATCTCCTCCTTCCTTGGATGCACTGAGGACTTTCAACTTGCCTCAATTTGCTTACGCCAAGAGGTCTTGCAATCTATTCTGGCCTGCGCCCGCTCGAGGCGAGGAGGTCCTTTTAATCTCTTCTCGCCTACACTCGCTTACGGCGATGAGGTCTTTTTACCTTGTTCTGATGCCTCCGATCGCACGAGGGTGACAAGGACTTAAAACTTTACACTGGTGCCTCCGATCGCCAGATGGCGATGAGGACTTAAAAACTTTATACTTGTGCCTTCAATCGCCAGATGGCGATGAGGACTTAAAACTTTATACTTTAAAACTTTGTACTGAATGCACGCGATCTGAGTTTACCGTTGCTTTAAATCACGCAAGGGCGACAAGGTCTCTTTTCCGAAAACTTAAAAACGATAAGCATGCAAACTTAATGAACTTGGAAACTTTGATAAACTTCGAAACCTTCTTTGTTGGGTGGCCTCGTTAAAAACCCTCATTAGGGGAAAAAGAGTGCCCCCTTGAAAAAACTGTTTTAACTGAAACTGCTTTAAACTGTTCAAGTTAACCGCTACTTACAATGCTTTAACTGTAATAAAACTTGAGATGGGTGGCGTTCCAAGTACGAGGAATCGCCCCTCCTTCCAGCGTCTCCAAGCGGTAGGTGCCGTTTCCGAGTGCTTCGGTTATTCTAAACGGTCCTGTCCACTTGGGCGACAATTTGTTCTCCATCTCATACTGATGGGCCTTCCTCATCACCAGATCGCCATCTCTGAATTGCCTTGGTTTTATTCTAGAGTTGTACTTGCGTTCAACTTTTCTCTTCACTGCTTCAGCCTTCACCCGTGCTTCCTCCCTGACTTCATCCAGCAAATCCAAATTCATTCTCCTTTCTTCATTCGAGTCTTCCGCCACAAAGTTCTGGAATCTCGGCGAGCTTTCCTGGATTTCAACTGGAATCATTGCATCACACCCGTACACCAAACTAAACGGGGTTTCATGGGTTCCTGATTGCTCAGTGGTATGATATACCCACACTATACGGGGAACTTCTTCAGCCCAAGACCCCTTGGCCTTCTCTAACCTCCTCCTCAAGCCTCTCAACAAAACCCGATTGGCTGACTCCACTTGCACATTCGTTTGTGGGTGCTCCATAGAAGCGAACACCTGTTGTATTCCAACATCCCCACACAGCTTCTTCAACAGGTGACTTGCATATTGAGTCCCATTATCTGATACCAAACGCTTAGGCACACCAAACCGACACACAATATTCTTCCACACGAAACTCTGAATCTTGTGCGCGGTGATCTGGGCTACTGGTTCTGCTTCAATCCACTTCGTGAAGTACTCGATCGCCATAACCAAGTATTTCATTTGCCTGATCGCCAATGGAAAGGGTCCCAGAATATCAATTCCGCACGTATGGAACGGCCAGGGGCTGTAAATTGACTTTAGCTCTTCTGGAGGCGCCTTGTGCCAATTGGCGTGCTGCTGGCATTGCTTGCAACACTGGGCATATTTCTTGCAATCTTCCTTCATTGTGGGCCAATAATAACCTGCATGGAGAGTTCTTGTTGCCAAAGCTCGACCTCCGATGTGGCTCCCACAAATCCCCTCATGGAGCTCAGCCATAATTCTCATGCACTTCTCTCCATGTACACACACTAAAAGAGGATGTGTAAACCCAAACCTGTACAACTCGCCATCGACGAGGGTGAACCTGTTGGAGTTCTTCTTTATCTTTCTAGCTTCTGTCGGGTCCATTGGGAGCACGCCATCCGCCATGTAGCGTTGGTATGGCGTTATCCATGTATCTGGCTCATGGATAGCACAAACTTGCATCATTTTTACCTCTCCCACTAGATGTGCTCTAACTCTCGGCGTCCTCAAAGTCTCCTGAGTCAAGGATCTATGACTCCTCGCCATCCCTTCCATCGACATGCAAATTTAAAGGACCTGATGATCTGGCACAAATGCTTGAGGTGTCTTCAAAGTTTCTTGCATGACGGTCCTCTGCCTGCCCCCTTTGCCCGAACTGGCGAGCTTGGCTAGCAAGTCAGCTCGGGCATTCTGCTCCCTTGGCACGTGTACCACTTCAAACAAAACAAAAGACCTCTTTAACTCTTGCAAATACTCCAGCTAAGCCGCCATTTGCGGATCTTTGGCCTGAAACTCGCCAGTTACCTGCCCAATTACTTCGCTTGATTATTGTTGGCTTTGAAGGCAAACCTCAGAGATTGTTCTATCAACACACCGTTGGGCCCCTCCAAAATAGCTCCACTACCCTGCTGGTTAGACGACCCATCCACTGGGAGCACCCAACGAAAATCATCCCCCGCACTCTGCGCTGTTTCAGAAGAGAGCTCGACCACAAAGTCATCGAAGATTTGCCCCTTTATCAGTCCTCAGGGCTCATACTTAATATCGAATTCTGACAACTCCACTGCCCATTTTACCATCCTTCCACCTACATCCGGTTTCTTCAAAACCTTCTGGATGGGTAAATCAGTCATTACTAACACTGTAAAACTCTGGAAGTAATGACGCAGCCTCCTTGCTGAAAACCCAACCGCCAGCGCTGCTGTACCGTCCCGTATCCGGGCATTGACAAAGTCAAGGTCAAAGTCAACGTCGAGGTCAAAGTCAACATAAGGCGTCGCCTAGGTGAGACGACGCCAAGTGCAAGCATCGCCAAGGCGGGGCGTCGCCAAGAGGAAACGTCGCCAAGATAAGACGTCGCTTAGTAGGCGTCGCCAAGGTAGGGCATCGCCAAGGTAAAATGTCACAAAAGCAAGGCAACCACAGTGTTGCTCCCCAATACCCATGGGTAGGAAAGACCGTGGAGGGAGTGACGCCGTGGGAAGGCCTCAAACCCCGATAACCCAGGGTAGCATTAAAGAGAAGAGAAAGGTGGCTTCAAGGCCATAGTAATAGCGCCAGTGGAGAGCAATCTGACTCGCGAAGTGCCCGTGTCGCCCCAGAGAAGCCCTTGGGATAGTTACGGCTCATGAGAAGGGTCACGCCTAGGGGTACCCAGGTGCAGGGTACGAGAGGAAGGTAGATACGCTCTCAAAGTGAGTGACTAGATGTTTGGGGGCATGAGTTGGCACCCAAAAAGTCACCCCTTGCGCAGATGCACTCCCAGGTAGGAGGACTCACACGAGGAAATACCCCCAAGTGGGGTCACGGCGCTGTGAGGCCCTCCACGTGTAATAGCAGCCAAGTCAAAACAGAAACATCCACTTGTCAGGTATAAGGTAATTAAAGCTATTTAAAGGTAATTAAAGTTTACTTTTCGAGCGTTTTAAGGTACTTTAAATGCTTCAGGCGGTTTAAACGTCCTAAAGGCGCTGAGCGTTTCATAATTAAATGCGCTTTAAGACGCTTTAAATGCTAGAGGCGTTTAAATAGAACCTGGGATGTTGGAAACGAGGTTGGATGTTTTGGCAAATTTTCCAGAGAGATTCTAGTTCCTTGCTCGAGCCTTGAGGTTACGCACAAGGGACTAGAGAAAGATTGTTTGCCAGAAGGAGAAAATATACACAATACACAGTTCCTTTTGACCACCTTCAGAGTGCCATTCACGGTGCTCCGATACGGAGGTGTAGAGTTTTTGGTGTTTCTTGCTAGCTGACTTGAACGTCGGAGTGCAAACGGCCGCTATGGCGCCCTTTTGTCCTTCTTTGCAGGAATCCACATGTAGCCAGTGGGAAGGTGTCCCTAGCTGACGGGCGAGGTTGCGCACAAAGACGTCCCAGGTCAACCGGCCGGAACAACTGCTTTCTCTAAGGCCTGATATCTCACTTCTGGGCCCTGCAACACCTTATTGACGAAATAAATAGGTTTCTGGACTTGATCTTCATCCTAGACGAGTACCGCACTTATCGCCTTCTCAGTTATGGCAAAATACAACCTGAGGGGCATTCCTATTTGAGGTTTGCACAAAACCGGCGGGCTCGCCAAATACTCTTTGAGCTTGACAAAAGCTTCTTCACATTCCCCTGTCCAGACAAACCTATTATTCCTATGTAGACATTGGAAATACGGGTGGCCTTTCTCTCCACTGGCAGATACGAACCGAGACAGGGCGGTCATCCAGCCTGTAAGCTGCTACACCTCCTTTACGGTGGCAGGACTCCTCATCGCCAAATTGGTGGCACACTTGTCGGGATTTGCCTCAATTCCCCTCTCAGTCAAAAGGAATCCCAGAAACTTCCCTGCCTCCACGCCGAAAATGCACTTCTCGGGATTCAATTTCAGCTTGTACTTGGCTATTGTAACGAACAACGCTTCCAGATCAGCAACGTGCCTACGCTTCTCCATTGACGTCACGACCATATCGTCGACATATGCTTGTACATTCCTCCCAAGCATAGGCGTAAGCACCTTATCCATTAGCCTCTGGTACGTGGCTCCCGCATTTTTCAGCCCAAAGGGCATCACCTTGTAGCAATAGCACGACCTCTCCGTCATGAAAGCAGTCTTTTCCTCATCCACCGGATGCATCTTAATCTAGTTATATCCCGAGAAGGCGTCCAAGAAACTGAGCAATTTACACCCTGACGCACTATCCACCAGGGCATCTATACATGGCAAAGGATAAGAATCCTTTGGACAGGCTTTATTTAAATCTGTGAAATCAACGCACATTCGCCATTTCCCATTGCTCTTCTTGACCAGAACGACATTGGCGAGCCATTCCGGATATTGAATCTCCCTGATATGACCTGCCGCAAGGAGTTTCTGCGTCTCGTCCCTGATCGCTTGCCTCTTTTCTTCGTTAAACTTTCTTCTTCTTTGTCGGATTGACTTGACTTGAGGATCCATCGTTAGGCGGTGACACAAGAAATCAGGGTCAATTCCCGGCAAGTCTGAAGCAGACCATGCAAACACGTCCAGATGTCTATCTATCACCTTGGCGATCTGGTCTTGTGTGTCATCGTCAAAAGTCTTCCCCAGCTTAAACGTTTTGCCGCCAATCTTCTTCTCAAGCCAATCCTCGACCGGCTGAGGCCTCTTCTCACTGGCGATCACTGCTCTTGCGATTCCTGACTCCCTGGCGACTTCCGGGCAGTCCTTCTCTTCCTCAACCCGAGCGGCGTTCTCGCACCTTGCCTAAACATCCGCCATCACCACATCCCTTTCAGTGGCCACCTAAAATGCTGTGTCCATAACTCGCCGATTTTCCTGTTTAGGCTCCACACCAGGGGGCGGCATTGTGGTTACATGGCTCACCGATCTCTTGTTCTTCAGGCTATTTTCATAGCACTTCTTTGCCTCCTTTTGATCAGAGCGGATGGTGATAACCACCCCCTCCATTGTAGGTAACTTGACCTTCATGTGCCTCGTTGAAGGCACAACTCCTATCCTGTTGAGTGTTGGCCTTCCCAACAGGATATTATATGCCGAAGGAGCGTTGACAACAAGGTACCTGATCTTCTATGTGCCCGAGGCTACCCCATCCGTGAACGTCGTTCTTAACTCGATGTACACCCTGACCTCCACTTGATCACCAACAAAACCGTATAAGTAGCCCACATATGGCCTCAGCTGGTCAGGGGATAACTGTAACTTTCCGAAGGTCGGCCAAAACATAACATCCGCCGAGCTTCCTTGATTGACCAACACCCGATCAACCATCCTCCCCGCCGTAACGAGCAAGATTACAATGGGATCGTTGTCATGGGGCACAACATCCCTAAGATCTTCTCTGGTGAACGTGATGTCCACATCGGGCGAGTGATCCTCAAAAGCCTCTACTGACATCACAGACCTTGCATATTTCTTCCCCTGTGATGCAGTACACCCACCACCCGAGAATCCACCAACTATAGTGTGGATCTCGCCGTGAATGGGTACTTCATGATGCTGTCCCTCACTGCTCGCCGGTTGTGAACCTGACGATTGCCCCGTTTGCTTCTCCAGCAAATAGTCTTTCAAGAACCCACACTTGACCAAATCGACGAGTTGGTAACCCAAAGCCAAGCACGAATTGATGGAATGGCCAAAACTCTTGTGGAACTCACACCACGCGTCCGGTTTTTGCCCCAACACCTTATCCGTCGTCTTCTCAGGTACTTTGAGCCTGGCAGCAATATTCGGAATGGCGATCAGGTCAGCCAATCCCATCACAAACTCGTACCTCGGTGGGCGATTAAACTCTCTAGGCCGCCCTGACCCCTTCCCCTTGCTCTTCTTTGGATCATAAGGATGATGCACCCTTTGATCCTTCTTCCCTGCCGCCGCCTCCATCACCCTCTGCGGCTGAATCCTGGTTTGAGCGCGTGGCTTAGCTGAAGCCACATTCCCTCTCTTCTCGGAAACTTCACTTTCAGCGGCGATGTGAGCAACGGCACGTCGCCGGATTTCAATAAACGTGGCGGGGTGGCTCCTGATCAGCGATTCACTAAACGGTCCAAGCAACACGCCCTTTTTGAAGGCGTGCACAAACATATCTTCATCCTTACCTGGCAAGTGATCAATCTGAGCCCCGAATTTGTTCAAAAAATCCTTCAGAGACTCCCCTTGATACTGCCTCACATCGAACAAATCGTAAGACACCAACGGCGGTGCCTTGTTTACTATGTACTGCTCGACGAACATCTTGGAGAGCTGCTGGAAGGTGGTAATGTGGCCGGTAGGCAGACTGACGAACCACTCCAGCGTTATTCCACTGAGAGTACTCATCAACACCTTGCAGTAGAATGCATCCGAACCGCCTGAGAGCATCATCTGCGTGTGAAACGCCGTGAGATGAGCCTCGGGATCCTCCACCCCGGTGAAAGATGCTTTCATCGCTACCTCATTTGCAGGAACCACCGTGTCCATGATCTCCTGAGAAAACGGCATTGGAAAATTACGCGGTGGGGACGGGGGTGCAGATTTGTCCCCAGTCGCACGCTCCTTCTATCCCTGAAGGGCTTTACGTAACTCTTCATTCACTTTGTTAAGCTCTTCATTTCTAGCTTGTGAGGCCACTAGTGCCTCGTGCATTCTCTCTTGTTCAGAACGTGATGCAGCCACGTTCTCCTGCAACGTCCTCATCATTTCCATCACCTGCGCCATAGATACAGCGTCGTCTTCTGTTGACGGCGCGACTGAACTGGATCTCATTGCCCTCATCCTTTCTCAAAAAACTTCAGGAAATCACACCAAAATCGTAATCACAAACACTCCGAATCAGAACAAGATTGCAAACTCTTCGAACAAACTACAGAGAGACGATTGATCCAGCAATCAATTGATAGAAACCTCAACAACTCAGAGAAACTCCACTTTACTGATTAGAACCCTAGGCAAACGGTGCAACTCCGGAAAACCGACTGCGACAGCAAGCAGTCGAACAGAAATCACCAAAACTTCAATAAACTCGAACTGTGGTTGGGAATCACCTTTTACACGGCCCCACGGTGGGCGCCAGATGATTCTGCCGGTTGACTAAGCGCAAGAACGATGCCTCGTCACGATCTTTCCTCACCAGCTTTAACACCACGTGCGCTTCAAGTCCACGCTACAGATTGTCTCTCTAAGAACCTGAAAACACAGTATGGCGCCTCTGCGGCCGATGGCGCTCCGACGCTCAAGTCAGTAACAGGAACACCCAAAATCTGAGAGAAAACTAAATGAGTCGTCATGAACGTACCTCTGCAAATTCTGTTAAGTTTACCTTTTATACCTAGGTATTTTCTCTCTCCAGACGGTTACACTTTGAACGCGTAGCTCGCATCCAACTTTATACGTGTCATCATCTGGGCTGGGGTAATTTGAGCGTCATTTCTATGCAACATCCAACCCTGCACGTGTCGTCATCTGGGCTGGGGTAATTTGAGCGTCATTTCTATGCAGCATCCAACCCTACATGTGTCATCATCTGGGCTAGAGTGATTTAAGCGTCATTTCTATGTAGCATCCTGTTATGCGGCCAAATCTCCTATTCAAGGTGTAACCTAGCACGTAACGCGCTCTGGAACGCCACCCGACAAAGCGAGTATCGGATGCAACAAAGTACATCATCTCTGTGATATCGCTTGTCGCAGGTGCCACTTTCCTCCCCGCCACGCCATGCATGTTCTAGCTGAGGGAACCTTGCCATCGACGAATGTCCACTCTGGGAATCCCGTCATCGATGAGCAAGTTGTGTCCTCCAACTCACTTAACCTCCATGCTTCATGCTGACGTAATGATCATCTTTACTGAACCTACACGCCTGAACCTCCAACAGCTTCAACCAAGTTTACTGGGAAATCCGGCGATGTGCCTCTTGTTGCGATTCCTGACCACCTGATCTTCCATCATCTAACACGGCGATGATACGAAAACCTGGCGACAACCGACTATGTACACTGTAGAACGCCAGTTCCAAAAACGGCGATTATGCTAACTTCTTGACCATTCATCTTTCTCTTGTCCACGTGTCCCGCTAAGCACGCCCCACGTAGTGACTTACTATCCACGTCATCACACCCGATGATCTGATCGGTACACCTAGCATCGATGCATTGGTGGATAGCGCCTCAGGGTGCAAGATGCTGAGCTTCTTAGACGCGTTTTCGGGGTACAATCAGATAAAAATGCACCCAAAGGATGAGAGCAAAACGGCGTTCATGACGGAGACATGTAGCTACTGCTACAAGGTCATGCCGTTTAGGCTGAAGAACGCAGGCGCCACCTACCAGAGACTGATGGATAGGGTCCTCGCGCCTATGCTGGGGAGAAACGTGCATGCCTATGTTGATGACATGGTGGTGACCTCTCAGGAAAGAGGGCGACACCCCCATGACCTGGAAGAGCTGTTCGCCACAATAGCCAAGTATAGCCTCAAGTTAAACCCGGAAAAATGCGTTTTTGGCGTCGAGGCGGGGAAGTTCTTAGGATTTATGCTCACTGAGAGGGGGATAGAGGCGAACCCTGATAAGTGCGCAGCTATCATTGCCATGAGGAGCCCAACCTCAGTGAAAGAAGTGGAGCAGCTGACTGGGCGGATGGCAGCTTTGTCAAGGTTCGTGTCCGCCGGAGGTGAGAAGGGCCACCCCTACTTTCAGTGCCTCAAGAGGAATAGCCGTTTTGCATAGACAGATGAGTGCGAAGCAACATTCCTCAAGTTAAAGAAGTACTTGGCGACGCCGCCGGTGCTTTGCAAGCCACGGGAAGGCGTCCTCCTTCGTTTGTACTTCGCTATGACTGAGTGGGCTATCAGTTCTGTGCTGGTCCAGGAGTAGGATCAAGTGCAGAGGCCCATCTATTTAGTAAGCAAGGCTCTGCAAGGCCCAAAGTCAAGGTACCAATCATTGGAGAAGGCGGTGCTAGCAGTGGTGTTCTCGGCTAGGAGGCTCCGCCACTATTTTCATAGTTTCACAGTGGTGGTTATGACGGACCTCCCCATTCAGAAAGTGCTTCAGAAGCCAGATGTCGCTGGGAGGATGGTTCGTTGGGCAGTGGAGCTATCAGAGTTTGATATCCAGTACGAGCCCAGGGGATCTATCAAAGGGCAAGTCTATGCAGACTTCGTTGCAGAGCTTTCACCAAGAGGTGCCCCCCAAGAGGTGGAGTTAGGATCACAGTGGATGCTCTCAGTTGATGGGTCCTCCAATCAACAGGGGAGTGGCGTGGGAATAGTTTTGGAGGGGCCTAACGGGGTATTGATCGAGCAAGCCCTACACTTCACCTTCAAATCAAGCAATAACCAGGCTGAGTACAAGGCACTGATTGCTGGAATGCTCTTGGCCAAGGAAATGGGCGCGCAGAGCCTCCTGGTAAAGAGTGATCCACAGTTGGTCACAGGGCAGATGACTGGGGAGTATCAGGCAAAGGACCCACAAATGGCAGCATATCTAAAGTATGCTCAAGTGTTGAAGGGAGTTTTCGATACGTTTGAGCTAGTACATGTCCCTAAAGAGCAAAATGCCAGAGCTGACCTGCTCGCCAAGCTGGCCAGCTTTGGCAAGGGGGGAAGGCAGAGGACAGTCATTCAAGAAACGCTCAAAGCACCGCGAAAATTTGTGGAGGACAACAGGGTGGACGTTTTTCACATTAGCGCAACAAGAGGAAAGCCAAGGACCCATCGCTCTTTGACTCAAGATACGACGAGGACACCCCGCATCAGCACCTACGCGGCCTCGCCCGAGGAAGAAAAGCATGTGCAGGTATGTGCCTTGCAAGAAGGAGACACGTGGATGACGCCTTATAGGCGATACCTTGCAGACGGGATTCTCCCAGCAGAGCCTGAAGAGGGAAAGAGGATAAAGAAGAACTCTGCAAGGTACACTCTCGTCGATGGGGTGCTATTTAGGCATGGGTTCACACACCCAATCCTGACATGTGTGAGTGGCGACGAGTGTACGAGGATCATGTCGGAACTCCACGAGGGGACTTGTGGAAGCCACGTAGGGGGAATATCACTAGCTTCCAAGGTGATTCGCGTGGGGTTTTATTGGCCATAAGTGAGGGAGACTGTGTGAGATACGCCCAGCGATGCAAGCAGTGTCAGATGCACGCTGACTGGCACAAGGCGCCTCCAGAAGAGCTGAGGTCGATTTGTAGCCCGTGGCCCTTCCACACATGGGGAATCGATATTCTGGGGCCTTTCCCTCTGGCGATAAGGCAGATGAAGTATTTGATAGTCGCCATCGAGTACTTCACGAAGTGGATAGAGGCAGAACCAGTGGCACAGATCACTGCGCACAAGGTACAACACTTCGTTTGGAAGAACATTGTGTGTCGTTTCGGGGTGCCAAGGCGTCTCATCTCAAATAATGGCACTCATTTTGCGGGCCAACAGTTGGGGAAGCTGTGTGCAGAGGTAGGAATCAAGCAAGTGTTTGTATCAGTCGAACACCCCCAGACGAATCGGCAGGTAGAATCAGCAAATAGAGTTTTGCTGAGGGGGCTGAAGCGAAGACTAGAGAAAGCTAAAGGGGCGTGGGCAGAAGAAGTGCCAAGGATTGTGTGGAGAACAAGTTGTCTCCCAAATGGACCGGACCCTTCAGAATAACCGAAGCCAAGGGAAATGGTTCGTACAAGTTAGAGACTCTGGAAGGGGGCCCCATCTCACGCAGCTGGAATGCAGCCAATTTAAATTTTATTTCAGTTGAAGAACATTATGAAGTACACAGTACGTGCAGGTTTTTACTGGTCGACGGTAAGAGAAGACTGCGTTCGATACGCCCAGCGTTGTAAGCAGTGTCAGATGCACGCTGATTGGCACAGGGCGCCGCCAGAGGAACTGATATCCATATACAGCCCATGGCCTTTCCATACTTGGGGGACTGATATCCTAGGCCCATTCCCACTGGCGATAAGGCAGATGAAGTACTTGATCGTTGCCATCGAGTACTTCACAAAGTGGATAGAGGCAGAACCAGTGGCACAGATCACTGCGCATTAAGTACAACACTTTGTTTGGAAGAACATTATGTGTCGTTTTGGGGTACCGCGGCGTCTCATTTAAGATAATGGCACCCAGTTTGCGAGCCAACAGTTGGGGAAACTGTGTACAGAAGTAGGAATCAAGCAGGTGTTTGCATTAGTCGAACACCCCCAGACGAATGGGCAGGTCGAGTAAGCGAATAAAGTTTTGTTGAGGGGTTTGAACGCAGATTTGAGAAGGCTAAAGGGGCGTGGGCAGAAGAAGTACCAAGGATCATATGGGCTTACCACACCACGCCTCAATCTTCCACCATGGAGACGCCTTTCAGCCTAGTGTATGGGTCGGACGCCATGATCCCAATGGAGATCCACGAGAGCTTGCGTCGTTTCCTAGGTTTCGTGGCAGAAGAGTCCAACGAAGAAAGGAAAGTGAACCTGGATCTGATAGACGAGGCAAGAGAAAAGGCGAGAATAAAGGCTGAGGCTGTGAAGAGAAGATTGGAGCGTCAGTACAACTCTAAGGTGAAGTTGCGACAATTCCAGGTTGGTGATCTAGTCATGAGGAAGGCTCACCCTTACGAGTTGGAAAACAAGTTGTCTCCCAAGTGGATTGGACCGTTCAGAGTAATCAAAGCCAAGGGGAATGGTTCATATAAGTTAGAGACTCTAGAAGGAGGCCCCATCCCACATAGTTGGAAAGCGGCGAATTTAAAGTTTTATTTCAGTTGAAATTTTGTAAAGGGGACACTCTTTTTCCCTCCCGGGGGTTTTTTAATGAGGTCACCCAAATAAAGAAAAGAGAAGTTTAAGATATTTCTGCCTTAGTTTTTCCCGCTCATGTAAGATCAAAGATTAAAGAAACAAAAGACAAAGACTCAAGGCAACGCCAGGCGTCGAGGCGTCGCCAAGACGAGGCATCGCCAACATAGGCGTCGCCAAGGTGAGGCGTCGCCAAAATGAGGCGTCGCCAAGGCGAAACATCGCCAAATTAAGGAGCGAAGGTCAAGTGCATAACGAGATAAGAGGTATGTTGAGTAAAGGTTAAAATTCGTGTGCCTAGTCCTTGAGCAGGGGTTAAGGGATTCCTTCGGGAGGCCCCCTCCTCAGGTATGAATAGCTAGCCCCGGTATCAAATGTTAGACATAAGTTCAAAATCCGGGCGCCTAGTCCTTGAGCAGGGGTTAAGGGATTCCTTCGGGACGCCCCCTCCTTATGTATGAATAGCTAGCCCCGATATCAGATGTTAGACGTAAGCTAAAAATCTGGGTGCCTAGTCCCTGAGCAGGGGTTATGGGATTCCCGCGGGACACCCCCTCCTCAGGTAGGAACAGCTAGCCCCAGCGTCTGATGTTTAGACACTTCGCCTTGGTGTTTTCAGACACCCTGAGGACGATACGACGCTGGTGTAGTAGGCCCCTCCTAAGGCGTGGGCACCAAGCGCAAAGAGATAAGGGCTAAGTTGCTCTGGAGTTTAGACACCCCGTGGGCGATACGACGCTGTTGTAATAGGCCTCTCCACGGGCGTGGGCACCAAAGCGCGACTTTTATCCCAAGTGTTTAGACACGCTGAGGACACCAAGAGCAGGTCTCTCCTCAAGCGTAAACACCCAGTACAGGTAAGATAAGTCCTCCTCGCCCTCGAGCGATGTTGAGGCCATAGAAGAGATCAAGTCCCCCCTCGCCCTTGAGCGATGTGGAGGCCAGAAAAGGAGAGACTCCCTTTTTTCGTCCTAAAGTGAAGAGAAAGTTGGCAATGCCTTTGGCTACAAGTGCCTCGGGCACAAGAAAAGTAAGCAAAAAGCAAGTTGAAGATTTTTATAAGTTCAGAGGGAAAAAGAAATTCAAAGAGTAAGAAAGAGAAGCATAAAAGCATGAGCTATCAGAGACAAGAGAAGAAACGAAACAATGAAGCAATGAAGAAACGCGTAGAAGGTGAGTACCAGATATTTCCTTTGATATGGGAAAGAAAGCAGAAACAGATAAAAGTGCAAGAGAAGTTAGAAGGAGACAAGAATATGAGGACCAAATTCGAGCAGGCATTTAAGCAAATTCAAAAGTTATAATTACAAATAAGGTTCATGACAATTACAAATTAAGCAAAAGGTAACTATATACACGTCAAATGTTTTGTTGAAGCGCAAAGTAAAGGCTATTCCTCAGAGGCCTTCAAAGGCACAAGCTTGCCATCGACCACTTCATTCAAGGGGCTACACCCAGAGACGTCGATGCCAGGGTTTGCACAGGCAGCTTGGACAAGAGCCTCTGCGAACCCATCGGTGAAACCGGTGGCAGCCTCCCCTATCAGCTTATCCTCAGCAACCTTGAAGTTGGCAGCTTGAGTGGCCATCTCTTGGTCCTTGGAGGCCAAGGTAGAAATTAGCTCTTGGACCTTGGCTTGGAGGGTGGCGTTCTCGGCGGCTAGTCGGAAGCATTCCCCAGTCTTTTCCTCGAGCGCAGCTTCAGTTTTCCCCAATGTTTGCTCCCGATCAATGCACTGGTTTTCAAGTTTCTTCTGCTGCGCCTTAGAGGTCTTGGCTGCCTCCTCGAGATCGATGATTTTTACTCGAAGGGGCACCACCTGATTGAGGAGCTCAGCATTGGCTTGAGACACCTCATGCAGCCGTCTGTTAGCCTCCTCCTTTGCCTTCTGAGCCACCCTCAGAGACGTCTTGTAGGCATCCTCTTGACGCCCCTAGTGAGTGGCTAGCCTCTCCTTCTCCTCCTTCAGAGAGGCAACTTCTTTCTCCAGCGCTTGGAAGGCAGAAGCTTCGACAGCTTTAGCCCTGGCCTGCGCATGCCAGGAATGGGCGCAGGACATGAAGGCGCTCATATAGTAATAAAGGCTTTCCTTTTGGGGCCTTTCAGCCTGGCCGCGCGGGGAAAGGCTACCCAAGAAACCCCTCAGTGAATCTTGCATGGGGAGGGGGAGTTCTGGGGCAGGTGGAGGAACGGTTGTGGGCTCAGCTTCGACCCCTCCCTCCAAATCCATCGGTTGAAGGGGGGGGGGGGAAGTGGCGCTTGGAGGGTCCTCCCTCAAGGATTCGGCCTCATGTGAAGAGGAAGTGGCAGAGGCAACTTGTTGAGGGGCATGATGAGTTGTCCTTTGTCGTTTGAAGACCTGCCCCTCAGCAGATTCTTCATCATCAGAAACCACCTCCACACCCTTTTTCCTTTGTCAAGGGGGGCTGAGGGAGCAGCAGCTTCGGCCAGCGCGAGAGGCATGGCCGCGATGGGAGGTGGAGAGTGTGGAGGCTGATTAGGAGAAGGTTGGACTGATGGAGTTGATGGCGTCGTGGTAGGTTGAGGGAGAGAATTGGGAGAAGATGGAGAGGCATTGGAGGTTGGAAGGGGGGACCCCCCAACTTCCTTCGCCAAAGCCCCGTCTTTGGACCTCATAACATGAGCCAGCCTCAACCTTCGTTGATGGAGATCAAGCTCAAGTGGACATGGAGGCCAATCATCAAGAGCAAGAGGAGGTTGAGGCTCAAGTGGAGGACGCCCATGCAGGTCAAAGCCCACCTCAAAGGCTTACAAGAAGCATGTTCAAAGCTTTAGGAGCTAATGGACGTTTATTTTCTCTTTTTGTAATTTCTTTGTTTGAAGGTGCTTAGAGGGAAACATTAGAAACCTCTTTTGTTAAAGCATCTTTAGGTCTTTAGATTAGGAGTCTTAGGGGGGTGTGTTAGTAGATAGGTGTAGGAGTAATAGGGAGGTGCCAAAGTGAGAGAGAAGGTCACACCTTCCTCATGACTATAGTTGGCGCCACTTTCATTTGTATTTGGGGGGAATTTTGAATTCATTTAGCTTTTCATTTCAGCACCTCTAGGCTATAAATTAAGGTGCTGCCTTTGTATTTTTCAGATTTGAATTTTGATTCGAGAAACTATACTCAATTTTTGAGAGAGCATTGGAGAGCTTTGTGCCTTCTTCACTAGTCTTATCTTGAGAGTTCCATGGTTACCTCAAGTGGCGGCATGCACACTCATCTTGGAGTCACCATCCTCTAAGTGGCGTGATCATCCAACCATTCCTCCACCTTCATGAGCTTTCTCTTCTCCTTCCTTCCTTCTCTTTTGTTTGTTCATGTCTTAGCTTGCTTCCTTTGAATTTCTGTTCGGCATTTTCTGTTCTTATTAGTTTTGCTTCGGTTCAATTGCTTCTTTGTTGTTAATCTTTGGTTCTTCTTCCTTTTCTAGCTATTTGTTCGGTGCAATTCAGTTTTTACACATTTTGTTCGGTGCATTTGCCTTTTCTTCCAATTTAATCGGTTCAATTTGACAATATGTGGAACTTCCATATGAGTTTGGGTTTTGGTACTAGTCTTGGTGAGTTCTTGTTCATAGAACCTTGATCCAATTCTATGATAAAGTGCCTATCTCATATCCAACTCAAGATGATTCCTAAGAATGTCAAGAATCATTCAAATTGTGCTCGTGGAATCACATCATGTGGTATCAAGAGTTTAGGTGTGTTCTTGTTTAAATTTTGAGTTGTGTTGCACTTTAATTTCAAGAGCTCTTTAATTTCTTGCAATTTACGGTTCTGTTTTTAGGCTTATTTGAGTTTTATTGTTGTTTTCTTTATATTTCCTACCATATGTTTGAGTATTTTCCTTTTTGAATCCATACAAGTTTGTCTTAGTCTTGTTTTTCCATAATTTTCATCACTTCTTGAAGTACTTTTATTGAATTTGTTGTTTCTTGCTTTGTTGTCCTTCCAGGCCTTTATGGAGACCAAGCTCGAGTACTCCTCGAGCATCTTGTCTGGAGGGTGGAGGGTTGGCTTTGGAGGGTGGAGGGGTTGGCCGTTGTTTTGGTATGCGCCATTGATGAAGAAACTGGAGAATGAAGAAGAGAAAAGGTTTAATGAATGGGGTCAGGAAGAAAAAGGGGAAGAAGCCCTAAGAAAACCCCTACCCATGCGAGAAGTTCAGAATGGGAGAAACAGAGAAATGAGGAAGAAAAATGGGAATGCAAGGAAAATAAACAGGCCCAGGCAGTTATATCAGTACAAAAAGTTAAAGAAGAGGGCCATTGAAGGAGAAAAATCGTACCTTTTGAGTATCGGTTTTGGAAGTGCTAAGGAGAGAACGAAGAATGTAGAGAGAGCTTTCGGAGAAGAAGGTGAACAGTGAGTAGAACGCGAAGAGAACAGATGAAACAGTGCCTGAGCGCGCGATTTCGAAAGGTTATAACGTTAACTTGGAAGCGCCAAACGACACTCGTCCCCAGCCATAGGATTGTGCCACGTGTCGAGAGATTAGCGCGCAACTTAAAACGTCACATCTTCAGCGCAGAGAATGTCGCGTCAGACGCTCAGAGAGCGTCACGTCAACTAATCAAAGGAATGTCACTTCAGCAGGAATGACACGTGGATGCTAGGGCGAGGCCTTAGTCTTTTTGCTGAAAGAAGTGTTAGCTCAAGACTGGGGGGGCTTGTGTACCGTCCCGTCCCCGGGCGTTGACCAAAGTCAAAGTCAACGATTAAGCAAAAGTCAACATATAGTGGCACCACTAAAGGAGTCCAAGGAAGGAAGTCAACAGACTGACCGCTTGAGGCGTCGCCAAGATAAGGCGTCGCCAAGATAAGGCGTTGCCAAGATGAGGCGTCGCCAAGAGAAGGCGTCGCCAGTAGAGGATGTCGCCAGGTTGAAGCATCGTCGGGTTAAGACGTAGCCCAGAGCAGTAACGAGGAGAAAAGAAAGGTGGCTTCAAGGCCATAGTTCTAGTACCAGTAGGGAGTAACCTGACTCGTGAAGTACTCATGCCACCGCTGGGAGGCCCCTGGGATAGATATGACCCACGAGAGGGCCACCCCCAGGCACAAACCACGTGCGTAGTGCGAGAGGAAGGTAGATACACTCCCAGGTGAAGTGACTAAAGGTTGGGGCGCCTGAGTTGGCACCCAGAAAGTCACCCCACGTGCCATATGCACTTCGAGGAAAGAGGAATCGCACAATGGAATAACCCCAAGTTGGGTTACGACACTGTGAGGCTCTCTGTGTATAATAACGATAAAGTCAGAAGAACACGTGGCAATAAGCACTGGAATATTAATATTTTCCTGAAACTTCGCTAGGGTACGCGTTAATTTAGTTTACGTACACTTCCAATGCGCTTTAAAGCGCTTTAAATGCGGGAAGTGTATAAAAAGGGGCCTTGGGACGTTTGAAAAGGGATCCGAGTTTTGACCTAATTCTCGCAGTTTTTTTACACACACGTAAACCCTAGTTGTTTCGCTGCGCACCCACTGTGCGCACAAACAATTAGGGCAACACAGTATTAGTTACACAGTATTTTCGACCACCTTCAGTGCATCCAGTCACGGTGTTCCGATATGGAGGTGTGTCACCTTTGATGTTTCTCGCTAGCTGACTTGATCGTCGGAGTCCAAACGGCCGCGAGGGCGCCCCTTTGTTCACTTCTTTTCAGGTACTCACAGACGGAGCATAACGAAGGTGCCCTAGCTCGCAAGGACAAGCCACGCATAAAAACGGCCCTGGTCAACCGGCGGGAACATATATATATATATAAATGACAAAATTAAAAAAATGCGGATACGAAGGCGCGAGAGCGCCTTTGTTCCCGCTAGTGTTTAATAGTATTAATAATATTTAATAGTATGAATAAAATTAATAATATTTAATAGTATAAATAATATTTTAAAATATTATCAATATTTAATTATAGTAAAATATTTCATAATTTTAATAATGTTAATAATAGTATTCATAATATTAATAATATTTAATAATGTTTAACTGTATTAATAATATTAATAGTATTAATAATTTAAGAGTATTAATAAAATGTAATAATATTTAAAAATATTATGAATATTTTATAACAGTAAAATATTTCATAACATTAATAATATTTGATCCGATCGGTCATCGGTAGTCGATGACGTCAGCAGCAGAGAATCACGTGGACCACTCGAAGGGTGACACGTGGACCAGGTGGCAGAGAGGTCAGGGAGACAGATCATCCAGAATGGTGATCGGTGGTCAGTAACCAAGCGACCACCGACAGATCAGGCGGCAGAGAGGTCGGGGGACAGATCATCCAGAATGGTGATCGGTGGTCAGTAGCCAAGTGGCCACCAACGGACCAGTTCTCAGACTCGCGCCTGGAGGCAGAGCGCGAGAAGCGAATAAACATTGATCAGTCATCGGGTGTATTGTCATCGGGGTCTCATTTTACACGCAGTTAAACTGGGACTGAGGTTCCTAGCGAGAGCGTTACGCATGGATCTCGCATGAGCACACCTCAGGGAATCATGCACGAGAGTGGCCTGAGGGAACTAGTAAACCAGTCAGTGATTGGTGATTCCCTCAACCCATTACGTGTGTGGCATCGTGAAGGGTAAGTCGCCTACGCAGAGAGCAACGTTTGGTGAGTGTGCCTAGACCAGCCACACCCGACGTTCTCCTAAGAGTATGCGATTTACCCAGACAAGAGAAATATCCTAAGCTACTCCGCAAGGGCGTAACTTAGGCACACAAAGAGAAGCGCTAGAGCCCTTCCAGTAAATGGCACGTGTGTGGTTAGATGTGAGTTGCAGGCCTCCACGTGTCACCATCTGAGAGGGGTGCGGTCCAGACAAAAGTGCACTTCGTACCATTAAGGGTACAGACAGGCGCAGCCCAGCGCAGAGACGCGCGGACACGCACAGACACCCACACTCTCTGATTCTGCAGGTACACTGTCTCTAAAAAGCATAACAGGTTTCTGACACATGCCAGAAAAGCATAACAGAATTCTGTTATGCCCAGAAACAGAGACAGAGAGATAAAAGGAGGAATCAGGGAGAGAAGAAGGGGATACGAAAAACAGAGAGCAAGAGTTTTTCACACACACTACTAGTTTTCTCATTTTGGTGGTTCTGTGGACTAACTTGATCGTCGGAGTGCAAACGGCCGCTAGAGGCGCCGTCTGCGTGTTTTGCAGGTCACGTTTGAAGACATCTGAGAGAAGGTTCTGAGGGTGACTCTGCAGAGAACGCAGTCGCGTAGACGGGACAGAGAGTGCTACGAAGCGATTCCTCCACGTTCGAGTTGCCGGCAGAATCATTTGGCGCCCACCGTGGGGCCCGAGTGAATCGTTGTCCCATATACACCACAGTTTTTGAAGTTCACCAGAGTTTTATCAGTCTCTTTGATAGAGAAAGATGCCTAGAAACAGACAACCATCACCTGCGCCATCTGCTGACGAAGGAGCTGTGACAATGGCGTAGGTCCTGGAAATGGTGCGCACGCTGCAGGATAACGCCGCAGCGTCGAAAGTTGAACAAGAAAGGATGCAGACAGAGTTGGCTGCGTCGCAAAGCAGGAACGACGAGCTGAATCGCGTCAACGAAGAGTTGAGAAGGACGCTGCAGACGCAGAGGGAACGCATTGTTGACGAAAGGGTGTCTAGACAGCCCTCACCTCCAAGAGCATTCCCCATGCCATTCTCCCCTGAGATCATGGGAACCATGGTGCCTCCCAACCTGGTGGGGGTGAAGGCATCGTTCAAGGGGGTAGAAGACTCGGAGGCGCATCTGACGGCGTTCCACACCCAGATGATGTTGTCTGGGGGCTCAGACGCTGTGTACTGCAAGATGTTCATGAGCACGTTGAGCGGAATCGCCATGGAGTGGTTCGTGAGTTTACCAGAAGGACATATCACGTCTTTCTCTCAGTTTTCAAAGCTCTTCACTGAGCAATATATCGTCAACAAGGCACCTGCAGTGGTGTCATACGACTTGTTTGACGTGCGTCAATACCAAGGTGAGTCGCTGAAAGACTACCTCAACCGCTTTGGGGCACAAGTGGTTAGATTGCCCAGCAAAGATGAAGATATGCTGGTGCACGCGTTTAAGAAGGGAGTGCTGCCTGGCTCCTTCAGCGAGTCTCTCATCAGGAGCCATCCTAGCACCTTTGCAGAGATCCGACAACGGGCGGTGGCGCACATAGTGGCAGAAACAGAGGTTTCTGAGAAGAGGGGGAGTGTTGCACCACCAAGACCGCGTGGAGGGCAAGGAAAGCCACAACAAGCAAGGATGCATGAGGCCAATGAGGGGAAGAAGGTGCGGGAAAAACCTCGTCCCTATGCACCAGGCAAAGACCAGAGCAGGGGGCGCACAAGGGAGAATAGCGCACCCCCGAGATACAACTTCATGGTGGGATTGGCGGATCTCATCGCCCTTCCTGCTGTAGCAGCAAGACTACGAGTGCCAGAGAAGACAGATAAGGTACTTGGAAGGAAGAAGAACGAATGGTGTGAGTTTCACCAGGCCTTTGCCCACACACTGCACTCCTGTTTGGCACTGGGACACCAACTGGCAGAGTTGGTGAAGTCTGGTTTTCTAGCAGATTACCTGCGTGAGCCGCAGGGTGATCGCGCGTCAGGATCCCAGACTGGAGAACAGCAGCATGAAGTCCCTATGCATGGGGAAGTGCAGACAATCGCAGGAGGCTTCTCTGGTGGGGGATGCACAGCTTCACAGAGAAGGAGATACGCTCGATCGGTGATGGCGGTAGATGCGGTAAATGAGAGTCATTACCCTGAAGTGGACATTATCTTCAGGAAAGCTGATCTACGGGACGTTGTCCCGCACGACAACGACCCAGTGGTCATTTCTCTCATCACAGCAGGAAGACAAGTGCATAGAGTACTCGTAGATCAAGGAAGCTCGGCAGACGTCATGTTCTGGCCAACATTCAACAAGTTGCAGTTGTCCCCTGATCAGCTAAGACCGTATACTGGGTGTCTCTACGGTTTTGCAGGAGATGAGGTAGAGGTGCGGGGATACATCGAGCTGAGGACAACGTTCACTGGCGGAACGACAGCCCGCACTGAAAAGATAAAGTACCTGGTGGTGAACGCCCCTTCTGCGTACAACGTCTTGTTGGGGAGACCAACACTCAATAGGTTGGGCGCAATACCATCGACGAGGCACATGAAGTTGAAGCTGCCGTCGATGGAGGGGACCGTGATAACCATCAAGTCGGATCAGGCTGAGGCAAGACGCTGTTATGAGAACAGCTTGAAGCAAGAGAGAAGTGTGTGCCACGTCACCACGAAACCACCACCAGGCGTGCGCGAAGAGCGATCGGTGGTCAGGGAGATACATGGCGCTCAGAGGATGGAGGATACTGCGGTGGGGGGCTCCCAGGTAGCCCAAGTTGAAGAAGAAGAGGGAGGCGCGATCACTCCTCGCGAGTCAGGGATCGCGAGGGCGGTTATCGCCAATGAGAAAAGGCCCCACCCAGCTGAGGGGTGGGTTGAAGCGGACATCGGGGGAAGAAAGTTCAAGTTAGGGGGATCCCTCGTTGAAGAAGAGCGAAGGCTGATCATGGGTGTGATTGAGAAGCACATGAATGCCTTTGCATGGTCAGCATCCGACATGCCAGGTATCGACCCCGATTTCCTTCGCCATCGTCTGTCGATGGACCCTATGGTTCGACCTGTGCGACAAAGGCGAAGGAAATTCAACGAGGAGGAGAGGAAGGTGATCCACGACGAAGCGCAGAAGCTCCTTGCCGCAGGGCACATCAGAGAAATCCAGTACCCCGAGTGGCTAGCGAATGTGGTACTGGTTCAGAAGGCAAGCGGCAAGTGGAGAATGTACGTGGACTTCACTGACCTCAACAAGGCGTGCCCCAAGGATTCTTACCCCTTACCCAGTATAGATGCTCTGGTTGATAGCGCATCGGGGGGAAAGCTACTCAGCTTCTTGGACGCTTTCTCGGGGTACAACCAGATCAGGATGCACCCCATGGATGAGTGCAAGACTGCGTTTATGACGGAACGGTCTTGCTACTGCTACAAGGTCATGCCATTCGGGTTAAAGAATGCAGGGGCTACCTACCAGCGGCTCATGGATAGGGTGCTCTCGCCTATGCTGGGAAGGAACGTACACGCCTATGTAGATGACATGGTGGTTACGTCCCAAGAGAGGAATCATCATGCAGCCGATCTGGAAGAGCTATTCACCACCATTGCCAAGTACAGGCTGAAGCTCAACCCTGAGAAATGCATTTTTGGTGTGGAGGCTGGGAAGTTCTTGGGCTTCCTCTTAACAGAGCGGGGAATCGAAGCTAACCCAGAGAAGTGTGCGGCGATCGTGGCAATGAGGAGCCCAACGACGGTGAAGGAAGTGCAGCAGCTCACCGGTCGCTTGGCGGCTTTGTCCCGGTTCATGTCCGCTGGAGGGGAGAAAGGCCATCCATACTTCCAGTGTCTCAAACGCAACAGCAGATTTCTCTGGACACAGGAGTGCGAAGAGGCCTTCATCAAGTTAAAGGGGTATCTGGCGAGCCCACCAGTCTTGCGAAAACCCCAGGTAGGCATCCCTCTTCGTCTATACTTTGCTGTGACGGAGAGAGCAGTCAGCTCAGTCCTGGTGCAAGAACAAGACCAGACCCAGAGGCTTGTTTACTTTGTGAGCAAGGTGCTGCAAGGCCCAGAAACAAGGTACCAGGCCCTCGAGAAGGCTGCTCTGGCGGTGGTGTTTTCAGCCAGAAGACTCAGGCATTACTTCCACAGCTTCACAGTGGTGGTGATGACTGATCTGCCTATCCAGAACGTATTGAAGAAACCTGATGTAGCAGGAAGGATGGTCAAATGGGCGGTGGAATTGTCAGAATTTGACATCCAGTACGAGCCCCGAGGACCGATCAAGGGGCAGGTGTTCGCGGACTTCGTCGTCGAGCTGTCATCGATCGCGACACCTGCGGAAGGATTAGACTTCCGATGGGTATTATCGGTGGATGGCTCCTCTAATCAGCAGGGGAGCGGCGCGGGGGTCATTCTGGAGGGACCAAACGGGGTACTGATCGAGCAGTCCCTCCGCTTTGCCTTCAAAGCTAGCAACAATCAGGCGGAGTATGAAGCCCTGATCGCAGGAATGTTGTTAGCAAGAGAAATGGGGGCAAGAAATCTGCTGGCCAAAAGCGACTCTTTGCTGGTCACCGGGCAGGTTACAGGGGAGTTCCAAGCAAAAGATCCCCAGATGGCAGCCTACCTGGAGTATGTGCGGCTCCTGAAGACGTCCTTCGCAGAGTTTGAATTGGTGCACGTACCAAGAGAGCAAAATGCCAGAGCAGACCTGCTTGCCAAGCTGGCCAGCTCAGGCAAAGGGGGGAAGCAGAGGACCGTCATTCAGGAGACCCTGAAGGTGCCACGGGCGTTCGTGTCAGACAACCAGGTACTTCATATATGCAAGTCAATGGAGCGTTTAACGATCGGTCATCGGTCGTTGACCCAAGAAACGCTGAGAGCACCGGGGGTGAGATCGCGACCATCAAAGACCGATGAGTCGATGGAGGTCCACGCGGGGAAGGAACCCGACACCTGGATAACGCCATACCAGCTATACTTAGAAGATGGTATCCTCCCGCTCGATGCGGCAGAGGCCAAAAGGATAAAGAGGAGTTCAAGTAAGTTCATAGATGGAAACCTCTTTAGATTTGGATTTTCTCACCCTGTGCAGATCTGTGTGCACGGCGAGCAATGCACCAGACTCATGTCTGAGCTGCATGAGGGGGTGTGCGGAAGCCACGTAGGGGGTCGCGCTTTGGCAAGTAGAGTACTCCGCGCGGGGTACTACTGGCCAAAGCTGAAGGAAGACTGCATAAGGTTTGCTCAGCGTTGCAAACAGTGTCAACTGCATGCAGACTGGCACAAGGCGCCCCCTGAGGAGTTGAGGTCCATCCATAGCCCGTGGCCATTCCATACATGGGGGATTGACATCCTAGGACCCTTTCCCCTGGCGGTGAGGCAGATGAAGTTCCTCATCGTAGCCATCGAGTATTTCACCAAGTGGGTGGAGGCAGAGCCAGTCGCACACATCACCGCACAGAAAGTCGAGCACTTCGTCTGGAAGAACATTGTCTGCCGTTTCGGAATACCCAAGAGGCTGGTTTCCGACAATGGCACCCAGTTCACAAGTCATCAGCTGAGGAAGATGTGTGAAGAGTTAAAGATACAACAGGTTTTCGCTTCAGTGGAACACCCACAAACCAATGGGCAGGTGGAGTCAGCAAATCGAGTACTGCTCAGGGGGCTGAAGCGAAGACTAGACAAGGCTAAAGGAGGCTGGGCAGAGGAGGTCCCCAGAATCGTATGGTCTTATCATACCACCCCACAGTCCAGCACCCATGAGACACCCTTCAGCCTTGTCTATGGGACAGACGCCATGATTCCTGTAGAGATACAGGAGAGCTCCCCCAGATTCTTGAACTTCGTTGCTGAAGAGTCCAATGAAGAGCGTAGGGTGAATCTGGACCTGCTAGACGAAGTGCGAGAAGAGGCCAGAGTCAGTGCTAAAGCTGTGAAGAGAAGAGTAGAGCGGAGGCACAACTCTAAAGTGAGGCCCAGGCGCTTCCAGGAAGGTGATCTGGTGTTGAGAAAGGCGCACCAGAACGACATGCAGAACAAGTTGTCCCCAAAGTGGACAGGCCCGTACAGAGTGGTGGAGACATTGGAGAACGGAGCCTATCGCCTAGAGACTTTGGAGGGAGGAGCAATCCCCAGAACGTGGAACGCCACCCATTTAAAATTTTATTTCAGTTAAAATTGTACAGTAATGGCGTTCTCGCGCTAAAAGATACATGCTTTGTATGTGGTGGAAACAGTTGAACAGACAAGGGGGCACTCTTTTCCCTAAGGAGGGTTTTTAACGAGGCCACCCAATTAAAGAAATATTTCCAGCATATCAAGTGTGCTCAAGTATTAAAGTTAAAGTCCTCCTTGCCCCAGGTGCAAGTGCAGGTGATTGGTTAGGCCCTACTTGCCCTAGGCGCAAGTACTGGCACCGATCCAAGTCTTCCTCGCCCCAGGTGTGAGCGCAAGCAGTTAAAGGTTTGAAAAGCCAGGGATGCTAGTAAAACCAAGGGAGGGAAAGGAAAGGTTTTGACAAAACGTCCTTACCCGCTTGGCATGCACCAGTACTGGCCCAGTAAGGCTCTTAGTCCGAAACCCTTCTCACCCCAGGAGTAAGGCAGGGAATGAACGACTCAACGCCCTGAAGGATGATGACCTTGGGGAAAGTAAGAGGGGTTAGCGAGAAACACTTTTATTTCCCCAAAACAAGGCATCACCTCGAGCGATCGATGTCAAGGTTCTCTATGCACTTAGCGCTAGAGCAACAGGGAAGCTAGGTGAAGATCGAAGAACGATCACTGATGAGTCGTCAGTGATTGGTTAGTGGTGTGAAGCAGCGCACGAGGACTGTCATACACCAAGCTAAGGGAATAGCCAGTCGTGATCAAGTAGAAGCGCAAGAATAAGAGAAGCAGATCGCGCTAAGCCTAAGCTGGTTAACACTTAGTCGTGCGCAAAGTGAAAGACAAAGCTCAAGATCGCGCTAAGCCTAAGCTGGTTAACACTTAGTCGTGTGCGAAAGGAAAGATAAAGCCCAAGATCGCGCTGAACCTAAGCTAGCTAACAGTTAGTCGCGCGCATAAAGATAAGTGAAGCTCAAAGAAAATACAAGGGAAGAAACTTGTGCAAGAGAAGAAGCATTAAGAGTTTGTATTCACAGTCAAGTCTTATACAAATTTCAGAGTAATAAGAAAATTGTGCAGAAGTTAAATTTACAGAGAAGAAAAAAGATTAAGGGGCAGGAGGGATGAGCTTTCCATCTACCACTTCATGATAGATGCTGAACTGCGAGAGGTCCAGGTCCGGGAGAACGCATCTGATTTGCTCGAGTGCTAGCTCGAATCCATCAGTAAGGGCATCAGCACCCACATTCATCAAGTCAGCATTCTCCGCCTCCAGTTTTTGCTTTGAGGCCTCCGCAGCATCTCTCTCAGTGGTAACGACAGCAAGGGAGGAGGCAGCTTCAGACAGTTTGCCCTCCACCTCCTCAAGTCTCTTCTCCCCAATAGCAGCTGCTTCTTTGGTGGACTCGAGCTCCCCCACTAATTGAGAATTCAGTTGGCGTAGGGAGGAGGTCTCGGCCCGCAGCTCCACCACAGTGCAGTCCAAAGAGCTAACAGCTTGCCCCATCAAGATCTCCGTCTTGATGGTCTCTTGGACCTGCGCCAGGTACTCCCTCCTAGCTTTCTCCACCATGCCCTGCATCAACTCTACAGATTCTTGGGCAGCTTCGAAGTCACTTCGCAGTGACTCCTTGTCGTGCTCAAGATCCTTCACCCTCTTCTCCAGGGCTAGTTGCTTGCGATGCTGGGTGGAGAATTCCAGAGAGAGCACTACCTGCTTGGCCAGGTGCATATCCACCTCATCACCACTCCACTCGACAAGCTCCCGGTTGCTTATGAGTTGTCGAACCAGGGTGATGACCCTGCTGAAGTTTTCGTGGTTGGCCCCCGAAGTGCTTGGGCGCGAGCTGGACCCCCCACCTTCAGCAGTGGCGGTGGGGATTGGCAGTGGTGGTGGTGGACCCCCAACAGGATGAGCAGGTGGACCAGGTGATTGGCCTGCTGGGGGGGAAGATGGCAGTTGGGAGGTTGGAGGCAACTGCTGGCCTGGAGAAGGAAGACTGGAGGGCTCTGAGGCAGGTTGAGCACAGGGAGGTGGGGAAGGCCCTTCCTCTACTTCCACTACCTCGATCTCTCCAGGCTGGAGAGACGAAGCCCCCTCAACTGCTGCCTTTTTCCTCTGGCAGTGTATAAGAGGAGAGCCAGAGCTTTCCTCTTCAGTTGAGGCGACGGTAGCAGCAGCAGCAAGTGAAGTGGAAGCCTTCACCAGCCTCTTCCTCTTCTTTCCTTGCTCGGGGCCCTCAGCTGGCGCCACCGAGAGGAGAGGGGCTGCGATGGGCTCAGTTGTAGAAGAGGAGGACCCAGTGCCTTTGGTTCCCCGGCGCTTGGCAAGCTCCAGCAAGGCCAGCTTCCTGTCTTTCCCCGTCATTGAGTCTGCATAGACGAGAAAAGGAGGGGTTAGTTGGCCAAGTTATGCAAGTAAGTCAAAAAGCACATAAAAACATGCATGAGAAGAGACAAGTATCCTAAGAAGTGCAAGAAGAGCTACCTATATATTTTTTCAGAGCCACCACATCAAATTCATCCTTGATGAGGCGGGCGGAGTTGTACTTGGCCCCCAGGAGCAGCCCACATAGCTCGCGCTAGTAGGGGGCCATAGCTTCGAGGTCCCTGGACTTCTTGAATTCAACTCCAGGAACCCAGTAGAGGGGGTATCCCTCGAGCAGATTTGGACTTTGAGGGGTAGCAGATATCATGTAGAATCTGCCCTTCCAGTCTTTGAAGGATTGCTGGTACAGGCCCAGGAGCACCCGCCCAGCAACCCCGTTCAGGCTAACCCAGGACCTGTCCCCAGGGTTCTTCGCTTCAAAGAAGTAGAGGAACACGTCCACGGAGGCGTTGTGCCCGAAATGACTGCAAAGGATTTGAAATGCCCGGATGAAGGCCCAGGCATTTGGATGGAGTTGACAAGGCGCGACGTTTAACTCCATCATCAGCTGCTTTTCGAAGAAGGTGAAAGGGAGGCGCAGCTTCAACCTCTTGAAGATAGCGGAGTAGATGAAGACGAAGGGCACCCCATTGGTGGCCCTGTCATCCGCGCAGATGGGCATTCCTCGAGGAGGAATGCGAACTCGTATATTGAAGTCATTCTCCCTGTCGATGGCGCAGGAAGGCTCATCAGGATTATGGCTCAGCAAGGACGTGAGGTGGCCCTGGGGCAATAGAGTGGAGGTTTCAGCGAGCAACGCCAGGGAGGCCCATTCGTAGACCCTGGCGTTGTCATGGAAGGAGGTAGCAACAGGCGGTGGTGAAGCTGGCGCACTCGCGGAAGGCTGTGCACCAGAGGACGAGGCAACTAAACGCGCAGTTTGTTTCAAGCGAGCCATCGCGAGATAGCTGCAAATGGAGGAAAAACGAAAGTCAGAATGAATGGAAGAAGAGGAAATGATGAATGTTCCGGTGAAAATAGAGAGAGGAAAGGAGAAGGAGATGCCCAGGTGAAAAGAGAGGGAGAAGAAGCAGAAGCCAGAGTGAGGGGGTGAAAAACCCTAGCGCGGGTTCGAGAGAGGGAAATAGAGAAGATGAATGCATGATAACCAGAATGATAAATTCAATCGGTAAAGATGACCAAGAAGGGGCCTGGGAGAAGAAAAACCATACCTTTGGATGATCGCAAGAGATTTGGAAGCAGAGAATTTGAGGAGAGAAAGGTGCGCAGAGGAAAAGTTCGCAGAGAGTCTGGGAGTCAAATGAAGAAGATGGAGGAACAGTAAAGGAGCGCACCAATTTGAATAAGAGAAGCGCTAGCGACGCACAACGCTGGCCGTCGATGGGGCCACGTGTCGCGAGATCGAGGAAGGAAGTTAGAACGTTAAAAAAGCAGCACGTGAGGTGGCACGTGATGCGACCCCACTTGCCACGTGGACTGAGGGCACGACCACTTAGTCTCTTCGCCGAGAACGAGTTCACGACTCAAGACTGGGGGGCTTGTGATCCGATCGGTCATCGGTAGTCGATGACGTCAGCAGTAGAGAACCACGTGGATCACTCGAAGGGTGACACGTGGACCAGGTGGCAGAGAGGTCAGGGAGACAGATCATCCAGAATGGTGATCGGTGGTCAGTAACCAAGCGACCACCGACAGATCAGGCGGCAGAGAGGTCGGGGGACAGATCATCCAGAATGGTGATCGGTGGTCAGTAGCCAAGTGGCCACCAACGGACCAATTCTCAGACTCGCGCCTGGAGGCAGAGCGCGAGAAGCGAATAAACACTGATCAGTCATCGGGTGTATTGTCATCGGGGTCTCATTTTACACGCAGTTAAACTGGGACTGAGGTTCCCAGCGAGAGCGTTACGCATGGATCTCGCATGAGCACACCTCAGGGAATCATGCACGAGAGTGGCCTGAGGGAACTAGTAAACCAGTCAGTGATTGGTGATTCCCTCAACCCATTATGTGCGTGGCATCGTGAAGGGTAAGTCGCCTACGCAGAGAGCAATGTTTGGTGAGTGTGCCTAGACCAGCCACACCCGACGTTCTCCTAAGAGTATGCGATTTACCCAGATAAGAGAAATATCCTAAGCTACTCCGCAAGGGCGTAACTTAGGCACACAAAGAGAAGCGCTAGAGCCCTTCCAGTAAATGACACGTGTGTGGTTAGATGTGAGTTGCAGGCCTCCACGTGTCACCATCTGAGAGGGGTGCGGTCCAGACAAAAGTGCACTCCGTACCATTAAGGGTACAGACAGGCGCAGCCCAACGCAGAGACGCGCGGACACGCACAAACACCCACACTCTCTGATTCTGCAGGTACACTGTCTCTAAAAAGCATAACAGGTTTCTGACACATGCCAGAAAAGCATAACAGAATTCTGTTATGCCCAGAAACAGAGACAGAGAGATAAAAGGAGGAATCAGGGAGAGAAGAAGGGGATACGAAAAACAGAGAGCAAGAGTTTTTCACACACACTACTAGTTTTCTCATTTTGGTGGTTCTGTGGACTAACTTGATCGTCGGAGTGCAAACGGCCGCTAGAGGCGCCGTCTGCGTGTTTTGCAGGTCACGTTTGAAGACATCTGAGAGAAGGTTCTGAGGGTGACTCTGCAGAGAACGCAGTCGCGTAGACGGGACAGAGAGTGCTACGAAGCGATTCCTCCACGTTCGAGTTGCCGGCAGGATCAATATTTAATAATGTTAATAATCGTATTAGTAATATTAATTGTTCCCGCCGGTTGACCAGGGACGTCTTTGTGCGTGGCTTATCCTCGCGAGCTTAGGGCACCTTCGTAAAGAAGGCACACAAAAGAAACCTAAACAAAAACAGAGCTACTGGAAAATATTTTTATGCAAACTGTGCTCGATGTTCACTGATTTAACTGGAACGATATAAACCGAACTGGATTATGAAATTTTAACCACAGAAATTTCAAGATCTTAGCTCAACAATGGCACTGGAATTACTCAAAAACAGTAAGCCAATTAATTGAGATAAATTTTCCAAAATCGCTGCCAGATTACCGTTTTTTTTTCGGCAGAATTGCACACTTTTTGTTTTTGATTTATCATTTTTTTTGTACTTGGAATTTTGAAGTACTTCTTTTTTCTACTTTTTTATAACACTTTAAAGAACACAAATACAGAATTTCAGAAATTTCCAGTGAGTAAATCAATTGCAATAAATCGAAATAGTAAGCACGTATTCAGAAAAACAGAGGAATCCTAACAGAAATGAAAAACAAAATTAAGAACTAGAAAAGACATAATGGAAAAGATGTATAAGAACTTTTATAGATCTAAAATACAAGTATGAACTCAAAACTAAAACAGAAAATGCACAAAGGATCAAGAATCAAACTCAGAAACTGTATAACACCAAATCAAGAAACAAAAACATACAATAAAAGTACTACAAGAAGTCATGACATTCTTGGAAAAAACATGACTATGACAAAACTTGTATGGATTCAAAAAGAAAAGGACACAAACACATGATAGGCACAATTAAGAAAACAACAAGAAATACTCAAAAAACACAAAAACAGAATCAAAGTGTCCAGCAACTCAACAAATTTTTTGCACATGATATGAGTTGAATTGAACATAGACACTTTAAAACTCTTGAATACAACATTATATGAGAAGGATAACAACAATTTAAGGATCAAAGAGTGCTTAAAACAAAGGAAACGAAATTAAAAACCACAAAACAACAAGCTGAAAACAGAAATGGAATCAAGGAAGCTTAAGGAGTCATCAATGGAGTCATAGGCTTCCAAAATGATGATCCAAACTCAATAAGAGTGTTATTTCCTTGTACACAACCATGGAACAAGATATAAAAACGTAATTGATAACAGAAACACAAGAAAACCGAACAGAAATTGAAGAACAAGCTAAGAAATACAAAACCAAACGGTGAAAAGGATGAAGATCACTAAAACAAACCAAACTACCGAATGAAATTGCAAAAAAGATGAAAGAATGAACACTTATTGAATGAAGCTTGCTGGATTGAGAATTTGGAACTGCATCACGCCACTTGGAGTCTTGTTCCAAGATAAGTGAAAGGTTGCCGCCACTTGAAGCTCTCCATTGGCACACAAGATAAGGCAAATGAAGAAGGAGAAAACAAAACACCTAAATCTCTCTCAATTTGAGTAAAGTTTCTCTATATCTAATTTCCTATTCTGAAATTTACAAAGGCAAGCACCTTATTTATAGCCTAAGAGGTGCTGAAATGAGAAGCTAAATCAAATTCAAATTCCCCCCTAAATGACACTAAAATGGCGCCAAATAGAGCATGAGGAAGGTGTGACTTCCTTCCTAGTTTTGGCACCTCCTATATGACACCTACTCCCCCTACTAAGTCACATGGACAATGTGACTCTCTCTAATACATTCACACCTATTTATTTAATATCCGCACCCCTACTCTATACAATAGAAATAAGAAGAGTCATTTTTTGATAATCTTGTCCCAAAGCTCTTGCCATTCTCCTAGTGATTCTTTGGGCTTAGGCCCCTTCTTGGGCATGGGCATCCTCTACTTGGTTTCCATCAACAAGCCACGCACAAAGACGACCCTGGTCAACCGGCGGGAACATTTGGCGCCCACCGTGGGGCCGATTTAAAACGTCAGTCCCATCACACAGTTCATCAGTTCCAATTTTCAAGCTACTCTGTTCAAGATTTCCCCAAGATCCACCGTTCGTCGCGAACTTTGAGCAGTTGTACCAAGTGCCCTGGGTTCAGTTTGTTTGTGTTTATTGAAGTCAAGTTCCCAACGTCCCTCGGAGTTGCACGACAGCTAGAAGAAGTTCCAGAGACCATATGATGAGGTCCACGAGGCAAGGTACGACGTGTGCTGAGAGTGAAGAGATGACCATGCAGCAGCTCATGGGTATGATGCAAGGGTTGCAAGAAGCAATGGCAGCGTCAAAGGCTGAACAAGATCGCATGCAGGAGGATCTCACGGCGTGTCAGGCGAGAAATGAGGAGCTTTGTCGCATGAATGAGGACTTG
This sequence comes from Phaseolus vulgaris, assembly GCF_000499845.2. Classification (NCBI taxonomy): domain Eukaryota; kingdom Viridiplantae; phylum Streptophyta; class Magnoliopsida; order Fabales; family Fabaceae; genus Phaseolus; species Phaseolus vulgaris. Next base: position 24,498,741 of record NC_023749.2, read on the forward strand.
CGCCGCGGGTGGCGCAACCACACCGGACAACGCGACGTAGATGAGCCCGAGCCTTTCACCCCACCAAGGGAGTTTTCTACGCCGTTCTCGCAGAAAATCCTGGAGACGGTGATCCCCAACACATTCACTGGGCCCAAGGTGACGTTCACAGGGATGGAGGACCCTGAGGAGCATCTCACTGCGTTCCACACGCAGATGATGCTAGTTGGCGGCTCCGATGCCGTAAGGTGCAAGCTCTTCATGAGCACCTTGACTGGCATGGCCATGGAATAGTTCATCAGCCTCCCAGAAGGTCATATCACGTCTTTTGCACAACTTGCGCAGTTATTCAGAGAGCAGTACCTAGCCAAAAGGGCTCCACCCCCAGTTTCATACGACCTGTTCGACGTGAAGCAATATCAAGGCGAGACCTTGAAGGAATACATAAACCGTTTTGGGGCACAACTGGTGAAGGTTGGCACCACAGAAGAGCCCATGATCGTGTACGCATTCAGAAAGGGGGTGTGCCCCGGGCCTTTCTGCGAGTCAATCATTCGCAACCGCCCCAAGACTTTTGCTGAGATAAGGCGTCGCGCGGTGGAACACATCGCCTCTGAGGGTGAACTGTATGAGAAATGCACAAGTGTTGCGCCCGCGCGCCCAAGAGCACAGACGCGCGCACAACCCGCCAGGGTCCACGAGGCCACGACAGGGAGGAAGAACCAAGACAGGAAGCGCCCTACGAGAGGCAAGAAGGCCTCAACCCAGGGGTCGAGCAGAGGGAAACAGGCCAGTGAGGGAAGGAAATAAACCGTTGAGGCACAATTTTGTGGTAGAGCTAAAAGACCTCATTGTTGTGCCCAACATAGCGGACAAGTTGAGGCCACCGGTGAAGTCTGACCAGGTGCTGGGACCCTACAAAGAGTCGTGGTGCAAGGTTCACGAGGCGTTCGGGCACCATATCAACAACTGCTTAGCGTTGGGCTATCAGTTGGATGAGCTTGTGAAGAATGGCTTCCTAAAGGATTACCTTGCTGGGGCTGCTGCAACCACAACCCTGGCGATACCAGAGGAGGGTCAGGCGCATGAAATGCCAATCCATGGAGAGGTGCACACCATTTCCGGTGGCTTCTCCGGAGGAGGGCCCACTGCCTCTCAGCGTAAGAGGTACGTGAGGTTAGTGAATTCAGTTGCTGAGGAATTTTCGGATGACTTGTGGGAGTCAGACCTCGTGTTCACAAGAGCTGACCTACGTGACGTCGTCCCACATGACAATGACCCAGTGATCATTTCGGTCGTCACCGCCGGAAGAAAGGTGCATAGGGTTCTCGTCGACCAGGGCAGTTCCGCGGATGTCATGTTTTGGTCGACCTTCAACAAGCTACAGTTGTCCCTTGACTTGTTGAGGCCCTACACTGGATACCTGTATGGGTTCGCGGACAACCTAGTTGAGGTACGTGGCTATCTAGAGCTAAGGACAACGTTTACCGATGGAGCGGTGTCACGTACCGAGAGTATTCGGTACTTAGTAGTAAACGCCAATTCAGCCTACAACATCTTGTTGGGCAGACCAACGCTGAATAGGCTAAGGGCAGTGTCCTCCACGCGCCACATGAAGATGAAGCTACCAGATCTTAGTGGAAAAGTGATCGTAATCAAGTCAGATAAGGAAGAGGCCCGAAAATGCTATGAAAATAGCCTGAAGACAAAGAGAGGCGTGGTCATGGTGATTGAACGACCACCCGTTTCAGATTCGCGAATGGAGTTGGATCCATTGGAAGAGGCGACGCCCGCGGAGTCTACGCCTGTCGAGGCCACACCTGCAGGGGCGACGCCTATAGAAGATGCGCGCGCACAAGGATGATAGGTGACGCCTCGCCAATGGAAGAAGTATACGGAGAGGTCTCACCCATGTAAAAAGCGTCAGGGGAGGCGACGCCCGATGCATTTGATAGGGTGATGCCAATAAAAGAGGATCACAGAAATGAGTCTCGTGCAGAGAGCGTGCGGGATAGGCGACCCCAACCAGTAGGCAATGTGGTAGAAAGGCAAATAGGGGGTAAGGTGTTCAAATTGGGATGCTTGTTGAGCCAGGAAGAACAAGATGAAGTGGCAGCAGTGATCTCACGCCACTTAGATGCATTCGCGTGGACTGCTGCGGACATGTCAGGCATCGACCCAGATTTTTTGTGCCACCATCTTACCATGGACGCCAAGGTTTGCCCTGTGTGACAGAGAAGGAGGAAGTTCAATGAAGAGCGATGCCTCGTCGTTAAGGAAGAGACGCTGAAATTGCTAAGCGCCGGACACATCAGGGAGATACAATACCCTGAGTGGCTGGCCAACGTAGTTCCAGTGAAGAAGGCGAATGGGAAGTGGAGGATGTGCGTCGACTTCACATATTTGAACAAGGCGTGCCCCAAAGATTCGTACCCGCTGCCCAACATCGACGCGTTGGTGGACAGCGCCTCAGGCTCCAAAATGCTGAGTTTCATGGACGCATTCTCAGGTTATAATCAGATCAAGATGCACCCAAGAGATGAATGTAAAACGGCGTTCATAACGGAGACATGCAGTTACTGTTATAAGGTGATGCCGTTTGGGTTGAAAAATGCAGGCGCCACCTACCAGAGGCTAATGGACAAGGTCCTGGCACCCATGTTGGGAAGGAACATCCAGGCCTACGTAGATGACATAGTGGTGACTTCGCATGAGAGAGGGCAGCACGCGGCGGATCTGGAAGAGCTGTTCGCCACGATAGCCAGATACCGCCTTAAGTTAAACCCGGAGAAATGCGTTTTTGGCGTGGAGGCGTAAAGGCGAACCCTGACAAGTGTGTAGCTATCATCGCCATAAGGAGCCCAACCTCAGTTAAAGAAGTTCATCAATTGACTGGGAGGATGGCAGCCCTGTCTAGGTTCGTGTCTGCTGGAGGGAAGAAGGGTCACCCTTACTTCCAGTGCCTAAAGAGGAATAGCCGTTTTGCATGGACAGATGAGTGTGAAGCAACATTCCTCAAGTTGAAGGAGTACTTGGCGACGCCACCTGTGCTTTGCAAGCCACGGGCAGGCGTCCCCCTCCGATTATACTTTGCAGTAACAGAGTGGGCCATCAGCTCTGTGTTGGTCCAGGACGCCTTGCAAGGCCTTGCAAGGCCCAGAATTGAGGTACCAGTCACTGGAGAAGGCGGCATTAGCGGTGGTGTTCTCAGTCAGAAGGCTCCACCATTATTTTCATAGTTTCACAGTGGTGGTGATGACGAACCTCCCCATCCAGAAAGTACTTCAGAAGCCAAACATAGCTCGGAGGATGGTTCGCTGGGTGGTGGAGCTGTCATAGTTTGATATCCAGTATGAACCCAGGGGATCCATCAAGGGGTAAGTCTACGCAGATTTCGTGGCAGAGCTCTCACCAGGAGGAGACCCTAAAGAGGTGGAGTTAGGGTCACAGTGGATGCTCTCAGTGGATGGGTCCTCCAACCAGTAGGGGAGTGGAGCTGGAATAATCTTGGAGGGGCCTAACGGAGTGTTGATCGAGCAAGCCTTACGCTTCGCCTTCAAAGCAAGCAATAACCAAGCGGAGTACGAGGCGCTGATTGCTAGGATGCTTTTGGCCAAAGAAATGGGCGCTCAAAGCCTCTTGGCAAAGAGTGATTCCCAGTTGGTCATAGGACAAGTAACAGGGGAGTACCAGGCAAAGGATCCGCAGATGGCTGCGTACTTGAGGTACGTCGAAAGTTTGAAGGGAGCCTTCACTACGTTTGAGCTAGTGCATGTCCCTGGAGAACAAAATGCCAGAGCTGACCTGCTTGCCAAGCTAGCCAGCTCAGGCAAGGGGGGAAGACAAAGGACAGTCATCCAAGAGATGCTCAAAACGCCGTGAAAGTTCGTGGCGGACAACATGGTGGATGTCCTTCACATTAGCGCAGCAAGAGGAAAGCCAAGGAGCCATCGCTCTTTGATTCAAGATACAGCGAGGGCACCCCGCATCAGCACCTACGCGGCCTCGTCCAAAGGAGAGAAGGGCATGCATGTATGCGCCTTGGAGGAAGGCGACACGTGGATGACACCTTATAGGCGATTCATTGCAGATGAAATTCTCCCAGCAGAGCCTGAAGAAGGGAAGAAGATAAAGAAGAACTCTGCAAGGTAGACCCTCGTTGATGGAGTGTTATTTAGGCATGGGTTCACGCATCCAATTCTGACATGCGTGAGTGGCGACGAGTGTACGAGGATCATGTCAGAGCTTCACAAGGGGATTTGCGGAAGCCATGTGGGGGAAGATCATTGGCTTCCAAGGTGATTCGCGCAGGGTTTTATTGGCCTTCGGTGAGGGAGGATTGTGTAAGATAAGCCCAGCGATGCAAGTAGTGCCAGATGCATGCAGATTGGCATAAGGCAACTCCAGAGGAACTGAGATCGATTTAGAGCCCATGGCCCTTCCACACATGGGGAATCGATATTTTGGGGCCTTTCCCTCTGGCGATAAGGCAGATGAAGTATTTGATAGTCGCCATCGAGTACTTCACGAAGTGGATAGAGGCAGAACCAGTGGCACAGATCACTGCGCACAAGGTACAACACTTTGTTTGGAAGAAAATTGTGTCGTTTCGGGGTGCCGAGGAGTCTCATCTCAGATAATGGCACTCAGTTTGCGAGCCAACAGTTAGGGAAGCTGTTTGCAGAAGTGGGAATCAAGCAGGTGTTCGCATCAGTCGAACACCCCCAGACGAATGGACAGGTAGAGTCAGTGAATAGAGTTTTGTTGAGGGGATTGAAGCGAAGGCTTGAGAAGGCTAAAGGGGCGTGGGCAGAAGAAGTACCAAGGATCGTGTGGGCTTACCACACCACGCCTCAATCTTCCACCATGGAGACACCATGCAGTCTAGTGTACGGGTCAGATGCCATGATCCCAGTAGAGATCCACGAGAGTTCTCCGCGTTTCCTAAGCTTTCTGGCAGAAGAATCCAACGAAGAGAGAAAGGTGAATCTAGACCTGTTAGACGAGGCCAGAGAGGAAGCAAGGATAAAGGCTGAAGCCGTGAAGAGAAGAGTAGAGCATCAGTACAACTCTAAGGTGAAGCTGCGGCAGTTCCAGGTTGGCGACCTGGTCATGAGGAAGGCTTATCTTTACGAGTTGGAGAACAAGTTGTCTCCCAAGTGGACCGGACCCTTCAGAGTAACCGAAGCCAAGGGAAACGGTTCGTACAATCTAGAGACTTTAGAAGGAGGCGCCCATTCCACGCAGTTGGAATGCGGCCAATTTAAAATTTTATTTTAGTTGAAAGTTATGTTTGAAAGTTATGAAACACACAATTGTAAAGGGGACACTCTTTTTCCCTCTCGGGGGTTTTTTAATGAGGTCACCCAAGTAAAAAAGAAAGTTCAAGTAAAGCTTTGTTTCAGTTTTTCCCTTCCACACGATGTAATAGCCAAGATTCACCAAGATAAGGCGTCGCCCAGACAAGGAGTCGCCAAGAAGAGGTGTCGCCAAGATGAGGCGTCGCCAAGAGTAGGCGTCGCCAGGCGTAGGCTTCGCCAAGTTGAGACATCGCCAGATAAGGGAGCTAGCGTTAAAATCAGAGCAAGTAAAGGCAGCACATACTCGTTTGTAGAGATCAACCCATTAGCAAGGTACGTTTAGTATATGTTAAAATTTGGGTGTCTAGTCCCTGAGCAGGGGTTAAGGGATTCCTTCGGGACGCCCCCTCCTCAGGTATGAATAGCTAGCCCCGGTGTCTGGTGTTTAGACACCTCGCAAGGAAGTGGCGGGGGGCGTTTCCATCGAGCGTGGGCATCAGGCAGTAAGAAGTTTGGGAGCAGTGGAGAACCAGGTCACTTGGTGCAGATACACGCAGCTGAGGAGAAGTGTCATCCTCCGGGAAACCTTCTCCTTGGGTGTAATCGCCAAAACCTCCGGTCATTTTGGTGTTTAGACACACCAGGGACGATACGGCGATGCTTACAGCACACCTCTCCCTGGGCGTGGGCACCAAGAACACTTATCGCCTTGGTGTTTTCAGACACTCTGGGGACGAAACGGCACTACCCCCGAGTGGGCCTCTCCCCAGGCATGGGCACTAAGCGCGTAGAGATAAGGGCTAAGTTGCCTTGGTGTTTAGACACCCCGTGGATGATACGGCGCTGGGGTATAGGCCTCTCCACGGGTGTGGGCACCAGAAGCGTAACTTTGTCCCAAGTGTTTAGACACGCTGAGGACGATACGACCTTGCGTTCAACAGGTCTCTCCTCGAGCGTGGACACACAATACAGAACAGATAAGTCCTCCTCGCCCTCGAGCAATGTTGAGGCCACAGAAGAACAGGTAAGATAAGCCCCCCTCACTTTCGAGCGATGTTGAGGCCTGTACCGCCCTGGTAGTCGGAAGTGATGACGTGGCATCAAGCTACAGTATCGGCGTGTTGACAAGACGCCAGGTTGGCAGAAGGGAAAGAAGTCGGGGGGCTCGTGAAGTCGCCAGTTATTAAGTTGGCGTGTTCCGATCTCCAGCATACCAGAACCGGCGATCACCGGGTTAAAGATGAAGTCGCTAGATGTAAACTCAGGCGACCGGGTGATTGGAGATCGCCAGAACAAGCACATCGCCGAAGATAAAGGTGGTGCAGATTATGAAGGCGGCCGGCGAGACCACAGGGAAGGTGTACGAAGGCACCCTAACTAGCCAATTCTAGTAGAGATCGCGCTCCCAAGTTAGCTATCCACTGGGCAGTACCATGCATAAGTAACTTAGCCAAAAGAGAGTCAGAAGCAGCGCCCAAGTCAAGGAGGCTCCAGATGATGGCACGTGTACGACTGGATGCGAGCCACGTGTCCAGCTGCGTAACTGCCAGGAGAGAGAAAGTGACCAGGTATAAAAGGGTTTCCCAACGAACTTTTGAGTTACGCACGTTCAGATTGTATTCTTTACGCTTGCGAGTTCTTGAGCATACTGTGAGAGAGAACATTGCACGGTTCCTTGAGAGTTCCTGAGTGTTTGCTCTTGAAGTATTTGGTGGTTCAGTCACTGACTTGGGCGTTGGAGTGCGATCGGCCGCAGCGGCGCCGCTCTGTTCTTTTGCAGGTTCTTGAGGTGGATCGTGACGAAGGACGGAGGTTGAAGCGGTGCGCACGTCGATCCAAGTTTGATGAGGCAAGTTCCAGCGTTTTGGTCAACAGGCAGGATCATCAGGCGCCCACCGTGGGGCCGTGTAAAACCTGTTCCCATCCACAGCGTGAGTTCTTGGAGGTTTTCGTAGTTTCCTGCGTGGTTGTGTGCTGGTGCAACCATCGTTCGCTGTTCGTTTGAGATTTGTTCGGTGATTTCGCGTTTTCCACCGATCGTTTGGGTTTTTGTTCGGTGAGGTGAAGTTTTCTGCTGTTTTCGCGAGATTTGTTCGGTGAAGTTTGAGCTCTTTGGCTCGTTTTGTTATCCGTGGGAGAAGCGGTGGTTTCTGGTGGAATTGCAGGTTTCTGTGGAGGTTCGCTGTGTTCTTGAGTTTCTTGCGAAGTTTTGCGAGGTTCTGACCCATTGATCGCTGAATCGATCGTAGCCGAAGTAAGTGTTGTTCGCTGCATTCTGTGATTCGCCAAGTTTCATGAGAAAAATGAGAAGCAATCGTTCAAGTCCAGTTGCGCCCGTCGCTGTTGAAGGCGCCGCCGCCATGACCATGGCGCAGATGGTAGAGATTATGCGTTCGTTGCAGGCAATTGTGGAAGCCTCGCGCATAGAACAGGCGAGAATGCATGAGGACCTGGCCGCCTCTCGGGCCAGGAATGATGAGCTTAGCAAGGTGATTGAAGAGCTGCGTCAAGCTCTTCAGGAGCAGCAAGGGCGTCCTATTGCTGAAGAGGTTGCGCCGTCGTCACCACCTCGTGTTTTTCCTATGCCTTTCGCTCAGGCGATTACTGACACGCCTATTCCTACGAGTGTGGTACCTGTTAAGGCTGCTTTCACCGGCGTAGAGGATCCTGAGGCTCATCTCACCACGTTCCATACGCAGATGATGCTGTCGGGAGGATCAGACGCCGTATACTGCAAGATGTTCGTGAGCACGCTCCAGGGAATGGCGTTGGAGTGGTTTGTGAGCCTGCCTAACGGTCACATAACCAATTTCCAACAGTTCTCGAAGATTTTCGTCGAGCAGTATATCGTGAATAAGGCACCGCCCAGGGTGTCTTACGATTTGTTTGATATAAGGCAATATCAGGGAGAGTCCCTCAGGGACTACTTGAATCGCTTTGGGGCACAGATGGTCAGATCACCGGCTAAAGATGAAGAAATGCTAGTCTACGCATTTAAGAAGGGCGTGCTGCCGGGACCATTCTGCGAGGCATTGATCAGGGCTCACCCCGCCACGTTTGCTGAGGTTAGGCGACTTGCGGTGGCCCACATCGTCGACGAGAGTGAAGTCGCCGAGAAGAGAGGAAGCGTGGCTCCCGCTAGGCCACGCGCCCAGACCAAGATCCAGCCACAGAGGGTTCTGGAGACAGCGGCGGCCAGAAGGGATCAGAGGACTCGCCATCCTTATGATCCAAGGAAGAACAAGGGCAGGAGCCAAGGGCGCCAGCAACCAGCACGCCGGGAATACAATCGCCCGCCTAAGCACAAGTTTGTCATGGGATTGGCGGACCTGATCGCCATTCCCAACATATCCGCTAGGTTGAAAGCGCCAGAGAAGGTGGGCGACAAGGTGCTGGGACCAAAGCCAGACGCCTGGTGTGAGTTTCACCAAGGCTTTGGCCACACCGTGGATTCGTGTTTAGCTTTAGGATACCAGCTCGACGATCTGGTAAAGAGCGGGTTCCTAAATGACTATTTACTGGACAGAAGGACGGGGGGCGCGTCGAGCTCCCAACCAGCAGGTGGAGAAGCCCAGCAGCACGAGATGCCTACGCACGGGGAAATCCACACCATTGCATGGGGTTTCTCAGGAGGTGGATGCACCGCATCACAGAGGAAGAGGTACGCGAGGTCTGTGATGACGGTGGATATGTTTGAAGACCACTCGCCGGAAGTGGACATTACATTCACCAAGCAGGATCTTCGGGACGTTGTGCCTCATGACAACGATCCCATAGTCATCTCGTTGATCACAGCAGGAAGAAAGGTCCACAGGGTGCTGGTGGACCAAGGAAGCTCGGCAGACGTGATGTTCTGGCCGACTTTCACGCAGTTGGAGCTGCCCCTTGACCAGCTGAGGCCCTATGGAGGGTGTTTGTATGGTTTCGCTGGTGACCAGGTGGAGGTCAGGGGGTACATAGAGCTGAGGACTACGTTTACAGACGAGGCGGGTTCGAGAACGGAGAAAATTAAATACCTTGTTGTAAACGCTCCTTCAGCCTACAACATCCTGTTGGGAAGGCCCACGCTCAATCGGATAGGCGCTATACCGTCGACTCGGCACATGAAGGTGAAGTTGCCGTCTATGGATGGGGTGGTGATCACCATCAAATCCGATCAGAAAGAAGCAAAGAAGTGCTATGAGAATAGCCTGAAAAACAAAAGATCGGTGAGTTACGTAACAACCACCCCGCCTCCCGGTGTGAAGCCCAGGTCGACGATAATAGAAGAGACCGCCGGAAGAGACGTGGAGATGGTGGATGCTGAGCTAGGGCAGGGGAATGCCGGTCCGGAGGAAGAAAAGGCGAGGAATCGCCCTGAGGAAGCGAGAGAACTGGAATCGCCAGGGCGGTGATCGCCAGAGAAACCAGACCAAAACCCGTCGAGCAGTGGCTCGAGAGAGAGATCGGGGGAAAAATCTTCAAGTTGGGAAGATCCCTGGAGGTTGAGCTCCAGGACCAGATTGCCAAGGTGATAGAACGGCATCTGGATGCGTTTGCATGGTCCGCTTCGGACATGCCCGGGATCGATCCCGACTTCTTGTGCCATCATCTGGCGATGGACAACTTGGTGAGACCAGTGCGGCAAAGATGAAGAAAGTTCAACGAGGAGAGGAGGCAGGCGATTAAGGACGAAACACAGAAACTCCTCGCTGCGGGCCACATCAGGGAAGTCCAGTACCCTGAATGGTTGGCAAATGTCGTGCTGGTGAAGAAGAGTAATGGGAAATGGCGCATGTGCGTCGATTTCACTGATCTGAACAAGGCTTGCTCAAAGGATTCATATTGATCCGATCGGTCATCGGTAGTCGATGACGTCAGCTTCAGAGAACCACGTGGACCACTCGCAGGGTGACACGTGGACCAGGTGGCAGAGAGGTCGGGGGACGATCGCCAAGAGAGGTGATCGGTGGTCAATAACCAAGTTACCACCGACAGATCAGGCGGCAGAGAGGTCGGGGGATAGATCACCCAGAATGGTGATCGGTGGTCAGTAGCCAAGTGACCACCAGCAGATCAGTTCCTAGACTTGCGCCTGGAGGCAGAGCGCGATAAGCGAATAAACACTGATCAGTCATCGGGTGTACTGTCGTCGGGGTCTCGTGTTACACGCAGTTAAACGGGGACTAAGGTTCCCAGCGAGAGCGTTACGCATGGACCTCGCATGAGCACACCTCAAGGAATCGTGCACGAGAGTGGCCTGAGGGAACTAGTAAGCCAGTCGGTGATTGGTGATTCCCTCAACCCATTACGTGCGTGGCATCGTGAAGGGTAAGTCGCCTACGCAGAGAGTAACGTTTGGTGAGTGTGCCTAGACCAGCCACACCCGACGTTCTCCTAAGAGTATGCAATTTACCCAGATAAGAGAAGCATCCTAAGTTATTCCGCAAGGGCGTAACTTAGGCAGACAAAGAGAGGCGCTAGAGCCCTTCCAGTAAGTGACACGTGTGTGGTTAGATGTGAGTTGCAGGCCTCCACGTGTCATCATCTGAGAGGGGTGCGGTCCAGACAAAAGAGCACTCCGTACCGCTAAAGGTACAGACAGGCGCAGCCAAGCGCAGACATGCGCAGACTCTCACGCTCCCCATTGCTGATTCTGAAGGTACGCTTTCTCTGAAAAGCATAACAGGGTTCTGACACATGCCAGAAAAGCATAACAGAATTCTGTTATGCCCAGAAGCAAAAAAAAGGAGAGAAAAAGGGAGAATCAGGGGGAGAGTGAAGGAGGAGAAAAAAAGATAGACGAAAAACAGAGTGCAAGTTTTTTCTCACACTCACATCACTAGTTTCCAGTTTCTGGTGGTTCTGTTGGACTAACTTGATCGTCGGAGTGCAAACGGCCGCTAGAGGCGCCGTCTGTGTGTTTTGCAGGTCACATTTGAAGACATCTGAGAGAAAGTTCGGGGAGTGATTCCGCAGAAGACGCAGTCGCGTAGACGGGGCAGAGAGTGCCACGAAGCGATTCCTCCACGTTCGAGTAGAGGGACGGGGCAAATCTTCGCAGATTTCGTGGTCGAGCTCTCATCTGAGGCGACACGAGTCGAAGGGGACGATTTCCGTTGGGTACTCTTAGTGGATGGATCGTCGAACCAGCAGGGTAGCGGTGCTGGAGTCATTTTGGAAGGACCCAACGGCGTGCTGATCGAACAATCTTTGAGGTTTGCCTTCAAAGCCAGCAACAATCAAGCAGAATATGAGGCGCTGATCGCCGGGATTTTGCTGGCAAAGGAGATGGGAGCGAGGGTGCTGATGGCTAAGAGTGACTCGCTGCTAGTCACAGGGCAAGTAACAGGCGAGTTCCAGGCTAAAGATCCACAAATGGCGGCTTACTTGGAGTATGTGCAGGAATTGAAGAGTTCCTTTGCCTCCTTTGAAGTGGTGCATGTGCCCAGAGAGCAGAATGCCTGAGCTGACTTGCTAGCCAAGCTCACCAGTTCAGGCAAGGGGGGTAGACAGAGGACGGTGATTCAAGAAAATCTGAAGACGCCGAGAGGATTTGTAGCAGATCACCTGGTTCTTCAGATAAGCAGGTCGATTGGAGATCGCCAGAACAAGCACATCGCCGAAGATGAAGGTGGTGCAGATTATGAAGGCGGCCGGCGAGACCACAAGGAAGGTGTACGAAGGCACCCTAACTCGCCAATAACAGTAGAGATCGCGCTCCCAAGTTAGCTATGCACTGGGCAGTACCATGCATAAGTAACTTAGCCAAAAGAGAGTCAGAAGCAGCGCCCAAGTCAAGGAGGCTCCAGATGATGGCACGTGTACGACTGGATGCGAGCCACGTGTCCAGCTGCGTAACTGCCAGGAGAGAAAAAGTGACTAGGTATAAAAGGGTTTCCGAACGAACTTTTGAGGTACGCACGTTCAGATTGTATTCTTTACGCTTGCGAGTTCTTGAGCATACTGTGAGAGAGAACATTGCACGGTTCCTTGAGAGTTCCTGAGTGTTTGCTCTTGAAGTATTTGGTGGTTCAGTCACTGACTTGGGCGTTGGAGTGCGATCGACCGCAGCGGCGCCGCTCTGTTCTTTGCAGGTTCTTGAGGTGGATCGTGACGAAGGACGGAGGTTGAAGCGGTGTGCACGTCGATCCAAGTTTGACGAGGCAAGTTCCAGCGTTTTGGTCAACAGGCAGGATCAAGGCCATAGAAGAGATCAAGTTCTCCCTCGCCCTTGAGCGATGTCGAGGCTAGAAAAGAAGATGAGACCCCTTTTCATCTTAAGCGATGACAAAGCCAGCAATGCCTTTAGCAGTAAGCGCATTGGGACTCAAGGAAAGTAAGTAAAGAACAAGTTGAAGACTTTTATAAGTCCAGAAGGCAAGAGAAAAGGAAGAGTAAGGGAGAAAGTCACGTGCTACCTAAAGAGTTAAAGACGAAGCGGTAAAGATAGGAAAGTAAGCATAAGAGTATGAGATCGTCGCAAGCATATCTTATATTCAAAATGTGTGACAGATAAGGTTCGTAACAGTTGCAAAATTAAGCAAAGGGCAGTTATGTACACGTCAAGTGTTTTGTCGAAGTACAAAGTAAAAGCTATCCTTCAGGGGCCTCCAGGGGCACTATCTTGCCGTCAACCACTTCATTGAAGGGGCTGCACTCAGAGACGTCGATGTCAGGATTCGCGCAAGCCACTTGAACAAGTGCCTCAGCAAACCCATCCGCGAACCCCGTCGCAGCCTCCTCGCTTAGCTTTTCCTCAGCAACCTTGAAGTTTTCAGCCTGAGTGGTCATCTCTTGGTCCTTGGAGGCCAGGGCAGCGATCAGCTCCTGAACCTTGGCCTGAAGGTTGGCGTTTTCGGTGGCTAGCTGGGAGCATTCATTAGTCTTTGCCTCAAGCGCGACCTCAGTCTTCCCAAGTTTTTGCTCTCGGTCAACACACTGGGCTTCCAGTGTTTTCTGATATGCCTCCGAAGTCTTGGCTGCCTCTTCAAGATCAATGATTTTCACGCAGAGAGGCACCACTTGGTCGAGGAGTTCAGCATTGGCTTGCGCAACCTCGTGCAGGCGTTTGTTGGCCTCCTCCTTCGCCTTTTGTGCCACCCTCAAAGAAGTTTTGTAGGCCTCCTCTTGGCGCTCCCAGCCGCGGGCCAAGATTTCTTTTTCTTCCTTCTACGAGGCGATTTATTTTTTCAAGGCCTGGAGGGTGGAAGCCTCGATTGCCCTAGCCTTCGCTTGCTCACGCCAGGTGCTGACGTAGGCCATGAAGGCGCCCATGTAATAGAATATGCTTTCCTTCTGGGGCCCTTAAGCTTGGTCGCGCGGTAACCCAACTTAGGGTTAATCCATCGTGCAAGCCCTCCTTTCTCGAAGTGCATCTGACGCAAGGGGGTGACTTTCAGGGTGCCAACTCATGCGCCCCAACCTCTAGTCACTCGCCCTGGGAGTGTACCTGCCTTTCTCTTGTACCATGCACATGGTTCGCCCCTGGGCGTGGCCCTCTCATGGGTCGTATCTATCCCACAGGTTTCCCTGAGGTGGCGTGGGTACTTCACAAGTCAGGTTACTCCTCACTGGTACTGGGAATGTGGCCTTGAAGCCACCTTTCTCTGCTCTTTATTACTGTTCTGAGGTACTGAGGCCTCACGTGGTGTCGTCCCCTCCACGGTCTTTCCTACCCATGGGTATCGGGGGGTGACACCGTCGATGCCTTAACTTGGCGACGCCTCATCTTGGCGACGCCCTAACCTGGCGACGCCTTAACCTGGCGACGCCTCATCCAGGCGATGCCTTAAACGGTCAACCTGTTGACTTTCTTCCCTTGGGCCCCCTTGAGGGGTCCCACCATACGTTGACTTTGACTTTGACTTTGACTTTGGTCAACTTCCGGGGACGGTACGGTACACAAGCCCCCCAGTCTTGAGCTGACGCTTGTTTCAGCAAAAAGACTAAGGCTTCGCCCTATCATCCACGTGTCATTCTTGCTGACGTGACATTCCCTTGAGCAGCTGACTGACCTTTTCTAAGCGTCTGACGCGACATTCTCTGCGCTGAAGATGTGACGCTTTAAGTTGCGCGCTAATCTCTCGACACGTGGCACGATCCTACGGTTGGGGATGAGTGTCTTTAGCGCTTCTCAAGTTAACGTTATAATGATGAGTGTTCCATCATTATTCATACTCTCTGCACTGTTCATCTTCCCTGCGATCTTTGTGACTCTTGCGCTCTTCCTCTTCACGAAAGCTCACATTTTTTCAACTTCCAACCACAAAAGGTATGGTTTTTCTACTCCGATCGCCCTTATGCTTTACAGTATTGCTATTACGACTGCCTGGGACTGTTTTTATTCATGCATTTCTGTGTTCTTCTCCTTTCCTCCACATTTCTTCGTTCTTCCCTCTTTTCTGGATTTGTCGCGTGGGTAGGGGGTTTCTTAGGGTTTCTTTCCCTTTTACGCCTTAACCCTATTCACTGAATCTTTCCTTCTTCTCCATTCTTCAGCTTCTTCATCAATCTATGGCACGCACCAAAACAACCGCCAATCCTCCTCCCCCCGAGATCAACTATAGGGTTCAGTACCCCTGGGCCCCTGATGAACTCTTAGCTGAGTGCACGACCCTGACTACCGTCGTAGACGTGGAGGACCATCAGGGTGACCCACAAACCTACAACTTCAATGCCTTCTGCAGTAGCCACGACTCCCACGTTTCCATTCGTCACGGAACCCCCGGGGAGCCGGTCAGCGTGGACGATAGGTCCAATGGTGGGAAGCCCTTTTTCTTCCTTTACCAGACGGTGTTGAAACGCACCGGTCTGTGCCTGCCCTTCACAAGCTTCGAGAGGGAGCTGCTCACCGAGATTAACGTAGCCCCTGCCCAGCTACACCCCAACAGCTGAGCATTCATCAGGTCCTTCGAGATTCTGTGTGGGTACTTTGGCATTCTACCCTCAGTGGACGTCTTCCTCCACTTCTTTGAGGTGAAGAAACAGGGGAAGAGCCTCTGGGTAAGCTTTTCTGGGGTTGCTGGAAGGATACTCCTAACCCTCTTCCAGAACTCCAACAAAGGATGGAAAGGCAAGTTCTTCAGGGTATGTTGCGCCAAACGCCACCCCACAGCCCTGGATGGCTTCCCCTTGTATTGGGTGGAAAAGCCAAAGCTCCTTAAGCCCAAATCTTTGGACGAACTAACCTCTGCTGATAGAGAGGTATGCGTGGCTTTGGCCGGCCTGGGAGTCGTCTTCAACACCGCAAAGCTCATAGCTTGCGAGTTTAATGCGGACGCCCTTTCTCGGTATTTTGGTAGGAAAATCTATGCCCTTACTTGTCTTCTTCATATACACCTGTTAATGTGCTTTCTCTTATTGGTGTTTGTGCTGTTTGTCTGCTCCAAATTTTTGTATCTGCTGCATGTGCCTTTAGCTGGTATTAACTCTAACCTCTTGTTATTTTGTTTGTCTGGTGCAGCATCAGTGATGGACTCATTGAGGCGTATCGCACTGGCCAAGACCTTGAGGGCTCGCCCCAAGGCAACATCCACGAAGGCTGGCGTCTCCAACATCCCCACTATTGAGTCCACCCTTCCCCCATCACCAACACCACACACCACCCAAACACCCAATTCTCCCCATTCTCTCCAAACACCCAACTCACCCCCACCAATTGCTGCAGTCCCACTGGCTGTGGCCCACACCTCTGCTCCAGCCCCCCTTGACAAGGGCAAGGGCGTCCTTGTGGTCCCCTCCGATGACGAAGGCTCAGGCGAGGGGCAAGTCTTCAAGAGGGGGAGGATCAATAGAGTCGTTACTTCACGCTCTGCCTCCCCCCAGTGTCGAGAATCTCTAAGGGACAACCCTCCCAGCGCCACATCTCCCCCACCACAAATATGCCAAGAGGAGGGGGCAGAATCCACACCCCCACCATCACAAACTGCTCCACAAGCTCCCGCCACAAAGCTCTTAACAATTCCCCCTGCAATCATGCAACTAATGAGGGGGTTCAACGAGTCGGGGAGCTCTTCTGGAGAGGCTAAGAAGGAAGATATGCCCTACTACATGGGGGCCTTCCTGGCTATTGCACTCGATTGGCGCGCACAGGCGAAAACCAAAGCCATCGAGACGCAAACCCTTCAGGCTCTCAAGCGAGAGGTGGCCACCCTGAAGGACGAAAAGCTGAAGCTGGAAGATGCTTTCCAAGCCTCCCTGGCGGAGACCCGGAAGGTGGAGGAAGCGGCCACCCTGAGGTTGCGCGATGCTGACCAGAAGCACGCTGACCTTTTGGACTCCATGGCCCCTCTGCAGGCGGAGGTGGCTAAACTGAGGGAGGTGGCTAAGACCTCCAAGGCCCTTGGGGTAAAGATGAATGAAGTTGAGGGGGAGCTAGCTGCAAAGACTGAAGCCTTCAACCTTCTCCAAGCTGAATATGACAAATCCCAAACTGAAGTGAACAAGCTTCAAGTGGAGAAGGAATTCCTGGTAAAACAGCTAGCAACCAAGGACTCCAAGATCGAGGAGTTGGAGAAAGCCAACTGTACCGTCCCGTCGCCCAAGAGAGGCATCGCCCAAGAGAGAGGCATCGCCAAGCAAGGGTACCGCCAGGTTAAAGCATTGCCAAGCTAAGACATCGCAAGGAGGCTTCGGGCCTCGATAGTTCAGAACAGGAGCAAGGGGAAGATAAACCTGACTCGTGAAGTATCCACGCCACTGCTGGGAGGCCCTGGGACAGATACGACCCATGAGAGGGCCATGACCAGGGGAGAACCACGTGCATGATACGAGAGAAAGGTAGATACACCCCCAGGGCGAGTGACTAGTGATTGGGGCGCATGAGTTGGCACCCAAAAAGTCAACCCACGTGACAAATGCACTTCGCAGAAAAGAGGGCTCACACGATGGAAAAAACCCTAAGTTGGGTGGCGGCGCTGTAAGGCCCTCTGCACAGAATAAACGATCAAGTCAAAGGGGCACGTGGCAATACCCACGTGCTCATTAAAAGTTTCAGGGAAAGTTTGCCAAGGTACGCGTTAATTCAGTTAAGATTCGAATGTTCCAAGGAATGTTTGGATACGCCTTCAATGCGCTTTAACGCGCTTTAAAGATTAGAGGTGTATAAAAAGGGACCTTGGGGCATTTGAAAAAGGATCCGAGTTTTAACCTAATTCTCGCAGTTACACAGAGCACTAACCCTAGTTGTTTTCGCTGCGCACCCACTATGAGCACAAGGCAATTAGGGCAACACCATTCTAGTTCACAATTTTTAGTCACTCAGCATAGTTTCTTCGCCACCTCCCAAGGGTGTGTCACTTTGATGTTTCTCGCTAGCTGACTTGATCGTCGGAGTGCAAACGGCCGCAAGGGCGCCCCTTTGTTCACTTCTTTTCAGGTGTCAAAGACGGAGCATGACGAAGGTGCCCTAGCTCGCGAGGGCAAGCCACGCACAAAGACGACCCTGGTCAGCCGGACGGAACACCAACCAGGACCTCCTCGACAATATGGCCGGCACCTTTGATGAGGGGTTCAAAGAGGCTCTGGCCCAAGCCACGTAGGAAAACCTAGGGATTAGTACTTCCAACTGTGACCCTGGCAATCATATCGTCGATGGGAAGGTAGTGCCCCTCGACCTTGGGGAGTGAACCGTATTTGAGAGATCTCCATCTTTTTTTTTGTAAATTTGTATTTACAATATTTAACTTTATCTGTAATTCTGACATTTAACTTTATTTACTTGAATGTCATTTGAACGTCGCCTTTAAATTCTTGTTCGCTCTTAACTTTTCTTGCACCTTTATCTGCTTCTGCTTTCTTTACTATGTAAAAGGTGTTACCTCCTGTACCGACCAGGTCATCGGGTGTGATGATGTGCCTTGCACGCGCTCGGGTGGGGCGCGCTCAGTGGAACACGTAGGCTAGAAAAGATGAATGGTTCAGAAGTGGGCATAGTCGCCGATCGCTGAACTGGCGTTCTCCGATCTCTAGTGTGCGTAATCGGCGGTCACCAGAGTTACGTCACAGTCGCCGTATGAGAGTGCTAGGAGATCAGATGATCAGAGATCGCCGGGGAATGCTAGGAGATCGGGTGGTTTACACACCGCCACAAGGAGCACATCGCCGGATCTCCCAGTAAACTTAGTTAAAGTTGTTGGAGGCTCAGAAGGGTAATTTCAAGCGTGAAAGTTCAGTAAGACGATTGTTGCACCAGCATGGGGCATGAAGGTTAGGTGGGTTGGGGGGAAAACCTTGCTCATCAGCGACAGGATTCCCAGAGTGGACATTCGTTGAGGGGCAAGGTTCCCCAACTGGAACATGCATGGCGTAGCAATAAGGAGGGTGCCACTTGCGACGAGTGATATCACAGAGATGATGCACTTTGTTGGATCCGATACTCGCCTCGTCAGGTGGTGTTTCACAACGCATGGCGTGCTGAGTTACTCCTTGAGTTGAGGACTTAGCTGTGCGGATGGTTACTACACAGAAATAACGTTCAAGATGCCCCAATCCAGATGTCGACACGTGTAGGGTTGGATGTCACCAGTTACTCCAACATAGATGATGACACGAGTAGGGTTGGGAGCAATAGAGAAATGACGCTCAAGTTGTCCTAGCTCAGATGACGACACGTGTAGGGTTGGGCGCTACCTGCTATCCCAGCCTAGATGGCGACACGTGCAAGGCTGGATGCGAGCCACGCGTCCAAAAGCATAACGGCCTGGAGAGAGAAGAAACCTAGCTATAAAGGTAACCTTAACAGAATTTGCAGAGGTACGTTTTTCTTACGGCTCATTTTGCTAAGGTTGTGTGCCTTTAGTACGGTCATACAGAGCATATTTTCTCTTAGTTTTTCGGGTGTTCTTGTCACTGACTTGAGCGTCGGAGCGCCACCGGCCGCAGTGGCGCCACTGTGTGTTCTTCAGGTTCTCAGAGAGGCTATCTGTTGTGTGGACTTGGAGGGCACGTGGTGACAATCTGGTGAGGAAGACTGTGACGAGCCAACGCTCTTGCGCTAAGTCAACCGGCAGGATCATCTGGCGCCCACCGTGGGGTCGTATAAAAGGTGATTCCCAACCATTGTTCGTGTTTGTGGTGTTTTTGGTGTTTTTCGTTGGACTGCTCGCTATCGCAGTCGATTCTTGGAGTTTTCACCGTTTGTTTGGAGTTCTTTGAGCTGCTGAGTTTGATGAGGAAGGATGAGGACAACATGCTCCAGTTCAGTTGCGCCATCAACAGACGAAGATCCTGTGTCTATGATGCAAGTGATGGACATGATGAGGACAATGCAGGAGAACGTGGCTGCTTCGCGTTCTGAACAGGAAAGGATGCACGAGGCGCTGGTGGCCTCTCAAGCAAGGAACGAAGAGCTCAACAGGATCAACGAAGAGCTGCGCAAAGCCCTTCAGGAGCGGGAGGAGCGTGCGGCTGGGGACAGATCTGCACCCCCATCCCCACCACGTAGCTTTCCTATGCCATTTTCCCAAGAGATCATGGACTCGGTGGTCCCGGCTAACACTGTGGCAGTGAAAGCGTCTTTCACTGGGGTGGAGGACCCTGAAGCCCATCTCACGGCGTTTCATACTCAGATGATGCTCTCAGGGGGCTCAGACGCGGTGTATTGTAAAGTGTTCGTGAGCACTTTGAGCGGAACGGCGTTGGACTAGTTCGTCAGTATACCCACTGGCCACATTACCACGTTCCAACAGTTTTCCAAGATGTTTGTTGAGCAGTACATAGTGAACAAGGCGTCACCTTTGGTGTCTTACGACTTGTTTGATATAAGGCAGTACCAAGGGGAGTCCCTGAAGGATTTCCTGAACAGATTCGGAGCTCGGATAGCCCGTTTGCCAGGAAATGACGAAGAGATGTTCGTGCACGCCTTCAAAAAGGGCGTGTTACCTGGGCCTTTTAGTGAGTCGCTCATCAGGAGCCACCCCGCCACGTTCGCTGAAATCCGGTGACGTGCTGTGGCTCACATCGCCGCCGAGAGCGAGGTCACCGAGAAGACGGGAAACGTGGCCCCAACTAAACCGCGCGCCCAAGCAAGGGTATAACCGTAGAGGGTAATGGAGGCGGCGGCGGGAAAGAGGGATCAAAGGACGCGTCATCCTTACGACCCTAAGAAAAATAAGAGCAAGGGACCAGGGCGCCCCGGGGAGAGTAATCGCCCCCCAAGGTATGAGTTTGTGATGGGTTTGGCTGATTTGATCGCCATCCCAAACATAACTGCCAGGCTCAAAGTGCCTGAGAAGACGACAGAGAAGGTTTTGGGGCCAAAGCCAGACGCATGGTGCGAGTTCCACAAGAGTTTTGGCCACTCTATCAACTCGTGTTTGGCTCTGCGACACCAGCTCGCCGAGCTGGTCAAATGTGGTTTCCTGAAGGATTACTTGCTAGAGAAGCAAGCGGACCAAGCATCAGGGTCTCAACCGGCGAGCAACGGAGGGCAACAGCACGAGGTGCCTATTCACGGCGAGATCCACACCATAGCTGGCGGATTCTCCGATGGGGGGTGCACAGCGTCGCAACGAAAGTGGTACGCGAGGTCGATAATGTCAGTGGAAGTCTTTGAGGATCACTCGCCCGACGTGGACATCACGTTCACCAAGGGGGACCTCAGGGATGTGGTGCCTCACGACAAAGACCCTATTGTGATCTCGCTTGTCACGACGGGAAGGACCGTCCACCGGGTGCTGGTCGACCAAGGAAGCTCAGCAGATGTGATGTTTTGGCCAACTTTTGAGAAGGTACAATTGTCCCCTAATCAACTAAGACCATATGGGGGCTGCTTGTACGGTTTTGCCGGTGACTAAGTGGAGGTGAGGGGGTATATCGAGCTGAGGATGACCTTCACTGACGGCTTGGCCTCACGAACGGAGAAGATCAGGTATCTTGTTGTAAACGCCCCGTCAGCGTACAACATACTGTTGGGAAGGCCAACGCTCAACAGAACAGGAGTTGTGCCTTCGACAAGGCACATGAAGGTCAAACTGTCGTCTATGGAGGGTATGATTATCACTATTTGCTCCGTCCAGAAGGAGGCGAAGAAGTGTTACGAAAACAACCTCAAGAACAAGAGGTCTGTGTGCCACGTAACCACAACGCCTCCCCCTGGCGTGGAGCCGGAGCGCGAACCCCGGCGAGTTTTGGATTCGGCGTTAGAGGTGGTCGCCGAAGGCGATGTGCCGATGGGGAGTGTAGAGGCGAGGCCGGAGAGCGGGAAGGGAGAAAGAAACTGCTCGGAGATCGCCAGAGAAACCGGTATCGCAAGAGCGCTGATCGCCAGCGAAAGGAAACCTCAGCCAGTAGAGGAATGGCTCGAGAAGGAGATCAGCGGCAAGGTGTTTAAGTTGGGAAGAACCCTGGATAGCAAGACGCAAGACCAAATCGCCGAGGTAATAAGTAAACACTTGGATGCGTTTGCGTGGGCTGCTTCAGATATGCCGGGAATCGACCCCGATTTTTTGTGCCATCGTTTGGCAATGGACCACCAAGTCAGGCCCATCCGCAGAAGAAGAAGAAAGTTCAATGAGGAGAAGAGACAGGCGATCAAAGAAGAGACACAGAAACTCCTTGCAGCAGGCCACATCAGGGAAATCCAATATCCAGAATGGCTCGCTAATGTTGTCCTGGTCAAGAAGAGCAGTGGAAAATGGCGGATGTGCGTTGACTTTACAGACCTGAACAAGGCCTGCCCGAAGGACTCTTACCCTTTGCCAAGCATAGACGCCCTGGTAGACAGTGCATCAGGGTGCAAGCTACTCAGTTTTCTGGATGCCTTCTCGGGGTACAACCAAATCAAAATGCACCCCATGGACGAAGAGAAGACCGCCTTCATGACGGAAAGGTCGTGTTATTGCTACAGGGTAATGCCCTTCGGGTTGAAAAATGCAGGGGCCACATACCAAAGGCTGATGGACAAGGTGCTCGCACCCATGCTCGGAAGGAATGTGCAGGCATACGTCGACGACATGGTCGTGACATCCCTGGAGAAAGACAAGCACGTCGCATACTTGGAAGAGTTGTTCATCACAATAGCCAGGTATAAGCTAAAACTGAATCCTGAAAAGTGCGTTTTTGGTGTAGAAGCAGGGAAATTTCTGGGGTTTCTCCTGTCAGAGAGGGGAATCAAGGCTAACCCCGAGAAGTGTGCCGCCATTTTGGCAATGAGGAGCCCCGCCAATGTGAAGGAGGTGCAGCAACTCACGGGGCGGATGGCCGCCCTGTCCCGATTCGTATCGGCAAGCGGAGAGAAGGGCCACCCATACTTCCAATGTTTGAAAAGGAACAACAGGTTTGTTTGGACAAAGGAGTGTGAGGAGGCCTTCGTAAAGCTCAAGGAATATTTGGCGAGCCCTCCAGTTCTGTGCAAGCCCCAACTCATAACACCGCTCAGGCTGTACTTTGCCATAACTGAGAAGGCGATCAGCGCAGTGTTAGTGCAGGATCAGGATCAGATCCAAAGGCCTATGTATTTCGTTAGCAAGGTGCTGCAAGGCCCAGAGGTAAGGTACTAGGCCCTAGAAAAGGCATCATTGGCGGTTGTATTCTCGGCGAGGAGACTGCGCCATTATTTCCAGAGCTTCACGGTACTGTTGATGACTGATCTTCCAATCCAGAAGGTTTTGAAGAAGCCCGATGTGGCTGGAAGGATGGTGAAGTGGGCAGTCGAGCTTTCGGAGTTCGACATCAAATATGAACCCTGGGGATCGATCAAAGGGCAAGTCTTCGCCGATTTCGTGGTAGAGTTGTCCTCCGAGGTGGCACAGAACGCCGAGGGTGACTTTCGCTGGGTACTCTCAGTTGATGGGTCGTCCAACCAGCTGGGCAGTGGGGCTGGGGTCATTTTGGAAGGGCCCAACGGAGTGTTGATAGAGCAATCATTGAGGTTTGCTTTCAAAGCAAGCAACAATCAAGCAGAGTATGAGGCTTTGATCGTCGGAATCCTGCTGGCTAAGGAAATGAGGGCGAGAGTGCTGATGGCCAAGAGCAATTCGTTGTTGGTCACCGGACAAGTAACTGCCGAGTTCCAAGCCAAGGACCCGCAGATGGCAGCCTACTTGGAGTACGTGCAAGAGCTAAGAAGATCTTTCACTTCATTTGAAGTGGTGCACGTGCCAAGAGAATAGAATGCCCGAGCTGACTTGCTAGCCAAGCTCGCCAGTTCGGGCAAGGGGGGCAGGCAGAGGACTGTCATTCAAGAAACTTTGAAAGCGCCTCGAGCATTCGTGGCAGACCACCAAGTTCTCCATGTTTACAGATCGATGGGAAGACCGACGAGAAGTCATAGATCCCTAACGCAGGAAACTCAGAGGGTGCCGAGGGTCAGAGCGCGCCCAGCGGAAGGGGCAAGATCGATGCAGGTTTGCGCTGTCCACGAACCAGACACGTGGATAACGCCTTACCAACGTATTTAGCGGATGGTGTGCTTCCAGTTGACTCGACTGAGGCCAGAAAAATAAAGAAGAGCTCCTGCAAGTTTACCCTTATTGACGGCGACCTGTACAGGTTTGGATTTACACACCCTCTTCTTATATGTATACACGGAGAGAAGTGTACGAGGATTATGGATGAGGTCCATGAGGGAATTTGTAGGAGCCACATTGGAGGCCGATCGCTGGCGACAAGGACTATCTGTGCAGGCTATTACTGGCCCACGATGAGAGAAGATTGCAAGAAATACGCCCAGCGTTGCAAGCAATTCCAGCAGCACGCCGATTGGCACAAGGCACCCCCAGAAGAGCTGAAGTCAATTTACAGCCCCTGGCCGTTTCATACTTGGGGAATTGACATTCTGGGACCCTTCCTATTGGCGGTCAGGCAGATGAAGTACTTGGTAGTGGCGATTGAATACTTCACCAAGTGGATCGAAGCGGAGCCAGTGGACCAGATCACCGCACACAAGATCGAGAGCTTTGTATTAAAGAACATAGTGTGCCGGTTTGGTGTGCCTAAACGCCTGGTGTCAGACAATGGGACTCAGTTTGCAAGTCACCTCTTGAAAAAGTTGTGCGAAGAGGTGGGAATACAACAGGTGTTTGCATCCGTCGAGCACCCACAGATGAATGGCCAAGTGGAGTCTGCCAATCGGGTGTTGCTGAGAGGTTTAAAGAGAAGATTAAAGAAAGCTAAGGGATCGTGGGCTGAAGAGGTACCCCGGATAGTTTGGGCATATCATACCACTGAGCAGTCAGGAACCCACGAGACCCCGTTTAGTTTGGTTTATGGATGTGATGCGATGATTCCAGTCGAAATCCAGGAAAGCTCGCCGAGATTCCAGAACTTTGTGGCGGAAAACTCGAACGAAGAAAGAAGAATGAATCAGGATTTACTGGATGAGGTCAGGGAGGAGGCAAGAGTGAAGGCCGAAGCAGTAAAGAGAAGAATTGAGCGAAGGTACAACTCTAAGGTAATGTCAAGGCAGTTTAGAAGTGGCGATCTGGTGATGAGGAAGGCCCATCAGTATGAGATGCATAACAAGTTATCGCCTAAGTGGACGAGACCGTTCAGAATAACCGAGGTGCTCAGGAATGGCGCCTACCGCTTGGAGACGTTAGAAGGAGGGGCGATCCCTCGCACTTGGAACGCCACACATCTCAAGTTGTATCATAGTTAAGGCCTTGTAAGTAAAGACAAATATGAAGAGATTTGAATAGTTTCTGTTAAAACAACTTCAAGAGGGCACTCTTTTTTCCCTAAGGAGGGTTTTTAATGAGGCCACCAAATAAAGAAGAGTTTTTCAAAGTTTAAAGCTTCTAAGTTTGCATGCTTATTGTTTCGAAAGTTTTAGGAAAAAGACCTTATCACTTGTACGTGATCTAGGGCAACAACAAAGTTATATTGCATGCTTCATGAGTTAAAAGTTTTAAAGTCCCCGTCGTTTTTCGGCCATCGGTGGCAGTAGTTAAAAGTTTAGAGACCTCATCGTCTTTCGGCGATAGGAGGTACCAGTAGTGTAAAAAGCCCTCAGCGCTCTCGTGCGTTTTGAGGCAAAAGAAGAAGTCCTCCTCGCCCTTGAGCGAGTGCAGGCGAGAAAGAGAAGAAGTCCTCCTTGCCTTTGAGCGAGTGAAGGCAAGAACAGATTGAAAGGCCTCTTTGCATAAGTAGATCGAGGCAAGATTAAAAGTCCTCAGTGCATCCAGGGGGGAGGTGATGTACACCCTGGGCAAGTTGAGGCACCAGAAAAAGTCCTTCTCACCTCAGAGTGAGTTCAGGCAAGATGAAACTGGAGAGTCAGGGGTGTTCGTGACCTTAAACGGCGGGAAGGGAAGGTCGATGGAAAACGCCTTCTCCCCTTTAAGTGAAACATCAATATTGACCCAGTAAGACCAGATAAAGCTTCCACGCTTGCGGGCGGTGTGAAGATAGATAAAATCCTTCTCGTCTTGAATGAGTTCAGGTACGGCGTGAAGGGTGGAAGAAGATAAAGGATAACTGAGGTAGGTTCGAAGAGAACACCTCGCTATCCAGATCATTGTTCTAAAACTCAGGGAGGTAGAGAAGGATCCGAAAGGCGCCTTTACCCCCAGATGAGGGAACAATGATCAAGTTATACAAAGAAGAAAGGTAACATCGCCAGAACCCTATGGCGTGAAGGTTGAGACAGTGAAGGGGTTGTACAGCGAGTGCCAGACTAGACGAGTTCCAGGCAATGACGGAAGTAAGGGGCACTTCACTTGGCAGATCAGGTAAACTGTATTTTAATACTAGTTTGAGTTAAAACTTGCTGCCTAGTAAGTGATTTTATGTTAAGGTTTGTTACCTTAAGTTCACAAGTTTTATTGAATGCCATTGCCGAAGAGTTGATAGCTGCTCAAATTTACTTTGAGTTAACAGCTCGCTAAGTTTTTTATAAGGTTAGCAATTTACTCGAGTTAGAAGCGGTATGTGAAGGGTTAAGTTCAAGTATTGCTGAGTTCATGCAGTTGAGTAAGTTTCGCCAGTTATGTTAGTTAAACCAGTTAATCGCGCAACAGATAAATTAGAAGATTATATATATATATATATATATATATATATGCATATATGTGCACATGAGCATCGAACAGTTCGAACAAAATGAAAATTATTACAGAACAAGGTAAAGCATAAGAGTTTTCAAGGAGATAAGTCAATCGGGGGCACGATCTTGCCGTCCACCACCTCGTTGTACACTGAGAACTCAGAAAGATCGAGGTCAGGATATTTGAAAGCAAATTGCTCCAAAGCAGCGCCAAAGCCGGAAGTTAGACCCTGGGCAGCCTCAAGCTGAAGCTCGTCGATCTTCGTCTTGAACCCACTGTTCTCTTCACGAACCTGGGTGACTTCAAGCTCGAGCTCGTCGGCCTTCTTCTTAAGCCCGCTGTTCTCCTTGCGAACTCGAGCAAGTTCAGCAGCAGTTTCACTAAGTTCCTGGGAGGCCTTATCCCGATCTTGCTCAACCTTTCCCAGAAGGGTCTCTCTCTCGATTGACCTCTTCTCCAGGTTGGCCATCTTCTGAGCGTCAGTCTTCTTTGCCTCCTCCAGCGCGGCAATTTTTTCCCTCAGAGGGACGATCTTGCTCTCCAGCTCGACGGCATCTTGGAGTTTGTCATGAAGCTTCTTGCGCAGCTCTTTGTTGTCTTGCCGCACGCTCTGGAGCTCGTTCTTGAGGGCGTTTTCAACTCGCGAAAACTCCAAGCCTTGCATCATCATATCGCACTTGGTCTTTTCGGCTTCAGCTTTCGCGGTGCTTGCCACCTCCTAGTTGATCCGATTGTCGAGCTCAAACTTCTCCAAGGAGTCTTTGAGCCCTTCGCCGACGATTTGGGGAAGACAATCGTCAACCATGGCACTTAGGCGCACGGTGAAGGACTTCAAAGCTTCTTGAAGAGCGGCTGGGAGGCCTGAGGTTGCTGGTGGAGGCGAAGGTTGGTGTTCACCACCACCCTCGCAAGGTTGGACGGCGGGGGGAGCTTCGAGGCGTGGTGGTGAGGCATGCAGCTTCTCGGCGCTTGTGAGGAGGCTTGCGTATCAGCAAGTTGCTCAAGAGCAGCCTCAGCAACTGAAGCGTTTGAAACGAGAACATCCCAGTGGACTCGAATGGTGTGGAGGCGCTGGGGGGGTTTTCGATGAAGTTTGGTGCGGCGCTCTCAATTGCTGGGGGCTCGGTCACTGCCACCCTTTTCCTTTTGCAGATTAGCCCATTCTCGGTTTTTTCATCCGCCTCTTCGTTAGATACTGCCCTGGGGGCTTTCCTTTTGGCCTTCTTAAGAGGTAGTTTTTTGCGTTGGGGGGCTGGAAGAGCGGCAGCAGCGGGTGGACCAACTGGTGGGGATTGGCCCTGGGCGGCGGCGATCTCCGCAACAGAATTCGGGATCGTTTGAGAGCCCGCCGCAAGCTTATGGGACCTAGCTATGGCGCGTAGCTCAGCCATCCTATCTTGTCCCAGCATCGTATCTGCAAAGGGGGCCAGCAAGTTATCAACTAGCACATAGAATTGACAGGTAATAATGCATGAAGGAGTTTGAAACCATATGCGAAGTAGAACAGCAACATCAAAGTAGGAATGAGAAAATGCAAAGTCAAGCTAGGGAAACTTGAAGGCTTAGGGGCAAACCTATGTGAAAGTCCAATTGGCTTTCATAGAACTCGAAGGAAACGATGGAGACAGTCGATAGGGTCACGCCGGAAGAGGCGACTTTCTTCCAGAAGCCGCACAAGTCCTTGTCGAGCTCCCCCATATTTTCTGGCTCCCTACCCTTCCTGAAGCTCAGCTACTTCTTCCCTTTGTTCACCCAATACAAGGGGAACCCGTCGAGAAGGGAAGGGTCTTGATCGTTGCAGCATACACGCACGGACTTCCCCTTCCAATCCTTATAGGATTGCTGGAAGATAGAAAGAATGGACCTCCCGGCGATCCCATTGAGGCTGACCCATAGACGACCGCCCGGGTCCTTCGCCTCGAATAAGTAGAGAAACACATCCACCGAGGCCGGATGTCCTAAGTGTGCACAGAGGATCTGGTAAGCCCGCACGAACGCCCAACTGTTGGGATGGAGCTGGGCGGGGGCTATGTCGAGCTCGGTCAGGAGCTCCCTCTCAAAGCGTGTGAAGGGAAACCGAAGCTTGACCTTCTTGAACATGGTGGTGTAGATGAAGCAGAAGGGGGCGTCGTCGCTCCCCGTCGGTGCAGATGGGCTCACCGGGAGGACAAGGACGCACGGACACTTTGTCATCATGCTCTTTGCTAAAAGATAGGTGTTCCTTTTCACCTTTCTTGAGGCGAAGGATGTCGCGATCGGAGTTGACGGATGAAGTCTCACCCAGCAAGGTCGCGGAGGCCCACGGGTATAGTCGTTTGTAATCTGGAAGAGGTTTCACCACCGCGCTGGTTTGTGGTGGGTTTTGTTGTGGTTGGCTAGGATGAGAGGACGCGGGTCTCGCGACTCGGTCGGAAGGGACGTTGGGGGGTCGCAGGAAGAAGAAGGGTTTACCCTACGGGTTTTCGCCGGAGGGTTGCGAGGAGGTGGAGGAGGGTTTGGTATGATTTTTGAGCGAGTCATCGAGGAAGCTGCAAGAAGACTAAAAGGTATAAGAATACATAAACAGAAAGACTCGACAGAGGAGGAGAAGAGGGAAGAACAAGAGGGGCTCGCAGAGAAAAGTGCAAAAACCCTAAACGAAGAAAAGAGAAAACAAAGCAGAGAGAACATCCCACAACGTATGCTCCAGACAAGTAATGGATGATGCAAACCGATCAAAATGCAGCAAATATCAGTAGAAGTGATAAACAAGTTACCTTTAGATGATCACAAGAGTATTCAGAAAGATGGAGGTTGGGAGAATCGGAGCGTTCTCTAGAGCGTTCGAGAGTATGAAGAGAGGTGGAAGATAATGAAACAGTGAAATGGCGCGAAGTGTTTAAGAGTTTCGAAGAGTTTCGAACGTTGCGAGAAGCGCAAACGACAGTGAACAATGGCCGTTGATGGGTCCACGTGTCGAACGATCGAAGGAGTTGGTGAAATGTCAAGTCAGTGAACAGTTTTAGCGCCAACGCGCAAAGCCACGTAAGCCGTCGGATTTAAACCTCTTTAGTCTCCTCGCTGAACAAGTCGCAGCTCGAGACTGGGGGGCTTGTGTACCGACCAGGTCATCGGGTGTGATGACGTGCCTTGCACGCGCTCGGGTGGGGCGCGCTCAATGGAACACGTAGGCTAGAAAAGATGAATGGTTCAGAAGTGGGCATAGTCGCCGATCGCTGAACTGGCGTTCTCCGATCTCTAGTCTGCGTAATCGGCGGTCACCAGAGTTACGTCACAGTCGTCGTATGAGAGTGCTAGGAGATCAGATGATCAGAGATCGCCGGGGGATGCTAGGAGATCGGGTGGTTTACACGCCGCCACAAGGAGCACATCGCCGGATCTCCCAGTAAATTTAGTTAAAGCTGTTGGAGGCTCAGAAGGGTAATTTCAAGCGTGTAAGTTCAGTAAGACGATTGTTGCACCAGCATGGGGCGTGAAGGTTGAGTGGGTTGGGGGGAACACCTTGCTCATCAGCGACAGGATTCCCAGAGTGGACATTCGTTGGTGGCAAGGTTTCCCCAGCTGGAACATGCATGGCGTAGCAATAAGGAGGGTGCCACTTGCGACGAGCGATATAACAGAGATGATGCACTTTGTTGCATCCGATACTCGCCTCGTCAGGTGGTGTTTCACAGCGCATGGCGTGCTGGGTTACTCCTTGAGTTGAGGACTTAGCTGTGCGGCTGGTTACTACACAAAAATAACGTTCAAGTTGCCCCAATCCAGATGTTGACACGTGTAGGGTTGGATGTCACCAGTTACTCCAACCTAGATGATGACACGTGTAGGGTTGGGAGCAATAGAGAAATGACACTCAAGTTGTCCTAGCTCAGATGACGACACGTGTAGGGCTGGGCGCTACCTGCTATCCCAGCCCAGATGGCGACACGTGCAGGGCTGGATGCGAGCCTCGCGTCCAAAAGCATAACGGCCTGGAGAGAGAAGAAACCTAGCTATAAAGGTAATCTTAACAGAATTTGCAGAGGTACGTTTTTCACACGGCTCATTCTGCTAGGGTTGTGTGCCTTTAGTACGGTCCTACAGAGCATATTTTCTCTTAGTTTTTCGGGTGTTCTTGTCACTGACTTGAGCGTCAGAGCGCCACCGGCCGCAGAGGCGCCACTGTGTGTTTTTCAGGTTCTCAGAGAGGCTATCTGCTGTGTGGACTTGGAGGGCACGTGGTGACAAGCTGGTGAGGAAGACTGTGACGAGGCAACGCTCTTGCGCTAAGTCAACCGGCAGGATCACCTCCGATGCATCTCTTCATCGCGTTTGACTTTAACTCTTTAGGTAGCGCGTGACCTTTCCTCTTACTCTTCCCTTCTGAGTCACGATGCATACCCTTCTCCTGGTCCTTTCACTTAGAACTTCACCTGGCCTTCGTGTCTGCGAGGAGTCTTCCTCATGAAGGCTTCGCCTGCCTCGTCATTGCACAAAGGCAAAGGAGGATTCAACTTCGCGTATTTTTATGCTCGTGTTTTTATGCTTCTTCTTCTTGCTCTTCGAATTTCTCTTGCCTTCTGAACTTAGAAAATTTTTCAACTTGATCTTTACTTACCTGTCTTGAGTCCCCAAGCACTTACTGCGAAAGGCGTTGCTAGCTTTATCATCGCTTAAGATGAAAAAGGGGTCTCATCTTCTTTTCTGGCCTCGACATCACTAAAGGGCGAGGGAGAACTTGATCTCTTTTATGGCCTCGACATCGCTCGAGGGCGAGGAGGACTTATCTGTTCTCCTGGGGCCTCGACATCGCTCGAGGACGAGGGAGGGCTTTATCTGATATGTACTGTGTGTCCACGCTCGAGGAGAGACCTGCTAAACGCGGGGTCGTATCGTCCTCAGCGTGTATAAATACTTAGGACAAAGTCACGCTTTGATGCCCACGCCCGTAGAGAGGCCTATTACAACAGCACCGTATCGTCCACGGGGTGTCTAAACACCAAGGCAACTTAGCCCTTATCTCTGCGCGCTTGGTGCCCACGCCTGAGGAGAGGCCCACCCGGGGGTAGTGTCGTTTCGTCCCCAGGTTGTCTAAAAACACCAAGGCGATTAGTGTTCTGGGTGCCCACGCCCAGGGAGAGGCGTGTGGGAAACATCGCCGTATCGTCCCTGGTGTGTCTAAACACCAAGATGACCAGTGATTTTGGTGATTACACCTAAGGAGAAGGTTTCCCGAAGGATGGCGATTCTTCTCAAGTGCGTGTATCTGCACCAAGTGAACTGGTTATCCACTGCTCCGAAACTTCTTACTGCCTGATGCCCACACTCGAAGGAAACGCCCCTCGCCACTTCCTTGCGAGGTGTCTAAACATCAGACACCAGGGCCAACTATTCCTACCTGAGGAGGGAGCGTCCCGAAGGAATCCCTTAACCCCTTCTCAGGCACTAGACACCCGGATTTCAACTTTACTGTACGTACCTTGCTAAGGTGTTGAACTTTTCCTAAGGTGGCGTGGGTACTTCACAAGTCAGGTTACTCCTCACTGGTACTGGAAATGTGGCCTTGAAGCCACCTTTCTCTTCTCTTTATTATTGTTCTGAGGTACTGAGGCCTCACATGGTGTTGTCCCCTCCACGGTCTTTCCTACCCATGGGTATCGGGGGGTGACAGCGTCAATGCCTTAACTTGGCGACGCCTTAACCTGGCGACGCCTCATCTTGGCGACGCCTCATCCTGGCAACGCCTTAAGCGGTCAACCTGTTGACTTTCTTCCCTTGGCCCCTTTGAGGGGTCCCACCATACATTGACTTTGACTTTGGTCAACGCCCGGGGACGGGACGGTACATTAATAGTATTTAATAATGTTTAATAGTATTAACAATATTTTACCGTATTAATAATATTTAATAGTATTAATAATATTTAAGAATATTAATAATATTTATTAATGTTTAATAGTATTAATAATATTTAATAATGTTTAATAGTATTAATAATATTTAATAGTGTTAATAATATTTAATAATATTAATAATATTTAAGATTATTAATAATATTTAATAATATTTAATAGTATTAATAATGTTTAATAGTATTAATAATATTTAAGAGTATTAATAATATTTAAGAGTATTAATAATGTTTAATAGTATTAATAATATTTAATAGTATTAATAATATTTAAAAGTGTTATTAATATTTAATAATGTTTAATAGTATTAATAATATTTAAGAGTATTAATAATATTTAATAATATTTATTAGTATTAATAATATTAAAATGTATTAATAATATTTTAGAGTATTAATAATATTTAATAGTATTAATAATATGTAATAATATTTAAAAATATTATGAGTATTTAATAACAGTAAAATATTTCCTAACATTGATAATATTTAATAATATTAATAATAGTATTAATAATATTAACAATATTTAATAATATTTAATAGTATTAATAATATCTAGTAGTATTAATAATATTTAAGAGTATTAATAATAGTTAATAATATTTAATAGTATTAATAATATTTAAGAGTATTAATAATATTTAATAGTATTAATAATATTTAATAGTATTAATAATATTTAAAAGTATTAATAATATTTAATAGTATTAATAATTTAATATTATGAATAAAATTAGTAATATTTAATGGTATTAATAATATTTAAAAATATTATGAATATTTAATAACGGTAAAATATTTCATAATCTTAATAATATTTTTGTAATAATTACTAATATTATTAAATTAATAATAATAAATGATATTAAATATATGAATATTAATAATATCTATATTATTAATTATATTGATATTGATAATTATACTTATAAATATAAATATAATATGAGAACTAAACTTAAACCATGATAATTGGAAAAGAAGCAATGTCGGTAACTGTTAAAAGTTTTTTCTTACTTTCCCTGCTTGTGCTTGTGCAACCTTCAACAAGCATTTCTTTTGGTCCTGATGCAAGAGTAACTGTGATTGTTGAAAATGAATTACAAGGAGGTCAAGACCTGTTGATGCACTGCGTATCTGCTGACGATGATCTTGGTGTGAAACTTATTCATCCTAATACTTCTTATCAGTGGAAATTCCATATTAACGTCTTTGGAAAAACGTTGTACCATTGTGGCTTTAAATGGGCATCCGTCTTGCATAAGTTTGTTATTTACGAAACAAGAAGGGATCACAGTTTATGTCACATCTGTAGTTGGGTAATCAAAGAAGATGGACCATGTTTGGTTTTTGATGAGAAAAGTGATTGCTATAGTTGGAATAGTTTAGAAGAAAGATAGATCCCTTTCTTATTCTAATTTTTATTAATAGAATAATCATAAATAAAATTTACTATTCATGATTTTGTTCGGTTATATTTTAAAGTTAAATTCTAATTTGTACTTTTAATTTTCTTATAGTATAATTTGTTTTTAGAATTTAAATTTTCAAGTAATTCCTGAAAGGAATAATGTGTTGCTAATAATTTTATGATTAAGATATTCATGTAAACACTAAAAAAATATTTAATTTTAATGAAAATTTATTATGAGGGATTATTATAAGAGATACGTGTTTTTTGGGATTTATTAAACCTCTGGTAAGTTTAGGTGATTTTACACAAAATCCATTGACTACCCACAAAATCCAGTTTAGGTAACTTTTAACAATTTTAGATAGAAAGCCCATATCACTTTTAATTAGTTGTAAGCACACATATAATTCTACAAATCACTTTTCTTATTTTATTTCTTAATCTTCTTATTTCGTCTACCTAATTTATCTTCATTTCTTAATCTTGTTTCGGAGGCACTTGCATCATCCTATTTTATCTTTCAAATTTGGTATCCAACATGTATTTTCCTATTTATTAATCATCCATTTGTTAAAATACTCTCTCCTATTTGTCTCATAACAATCTTTAACTTTTAGTTTTTCCCTTTAATTTTCAAACTTACATCATATATAAATGCTTAACTGAAAATTTTCACACTTAACATATATAAATGTTTAACTGAAAATGAATAAGTTTGTGAAAGCAAAATGTTTGATTTTTATTAATTTTTATTATTATTACTACATGCGACTATCAAGATGGTGGTGAGAAGTTAAAAGCCATTGAGAATGAAACAAAGGTATACATTCATGAAAGATAAAATTTATTTTATCAGTTTTTAAAAATAGTTTTTTTTCAAAAGACCAAACCTATACTAATTTTGTACCGCCCAGGTAGTCGGAAGTGGTGATGTGGCAGCAAGCGATAATATAGGCGTGTTGAATGGAACACCTGGCTGATAGAAGGGGAGGAAATCGGGGAGCTCGTGTAGTCGCCAATCGTTAAGTTGGCGTGCTCCGATATCTAGCATATCTAAACCGGCGGTCACCAGGTTTGTGTCGTAGTCGCCGGATGCGAACCCAGGCAACCAAGTGATCAGAGATCGCCGAGAGGAGGACATCGCCGAGAGATCGCCGAGAGATCAGGAAAGCTTGTTCAAGGCTTTCGAAGGGCACGAGTGCGAAGGATGAAGTTATCAGATGGTCATTCCCTAGCTAGCCAGAGGTTGAGGCCAGGGAACAGCTTACCAGGACATGCACGGTGAAGCAAGTGAAGCAGATCATGATGGCGGCCGGCGAGATCACAGGGAAGGTGTGCATAGTGACGTCCCGTACTCGCCATACAGAAGAGATCGCGCTCCAAGGCAGCTATACACCGAGTTACTCCTTGCATGCGTAACTTAGTCGAACAGCCTGAAGAGTGAGAAGTGACGCTCAAGCAGAGGACGCTCCAGATGGTGACGCGTGTACAGCTGGATGCGAGCCACGTGTTCAGATGTGCAACCGTCAGGAGAGAGAAAGTGCACAGGTATATAAGAGATTCTAACGAACTTTTGAGGTACGCGCGTTTAGAGCACTTCTTTACGCTTGAGAGAAATTGAGTACGCTGAGAGAGAACATTGCACGGTTCCTGGAGTTCTTAGTTTTTTCTCTTAGTATTTTGGTGGTTCAGTCACTGACTTGAGCGTCGGAGCGCAATCAACCGCAGCGGCGCCACTCTGTCTTTTGCAGGTTCTTGAGGTGAATCGAGGTGAAGGACGGAAGCCTAGCGTGGTGCAAAGCCGATCCAGAGGAAGAATACCTTTGACGAGGTGAGGCTCTTGCGTTCTGGTCAACAGGCAGGATCAAATTTTATTATATACAAGGATTAAATTATTAAAGAGGAACTAAATATAAAAAAGTATAATATTTTTTAGTGAATAAAATAATTTTTACAAGTGAATAAAACATATTTTAAAGCCACTAACATTTGTGATGTTAGATTTTCGTACTTTTTACTGCAGTTTTTTTTTCTTTATTAATAAATTAAAAGCAATGCGGATGTATATTTTAAAATAATTATTATATAAAAATATTTGCACCTTGATGTAGAAAATAAAATATCAAACAAATAATTGTTTAATTATATATAAAAAAAATTATCAAGCAAATAATTGTTTCATTATATAAACCAAATTAATAAGGTGGATCATTTCACTACTGGTTGCTAGTGTCTAGGTAGTATTTCATGTTTGAATTTTTCTGGAGGAAAAGATGATTGTCATCGTTGGAATAGTTTAGAAGAAAGATATATCCCTTTCTTATGCTAATTTCTATTAATAGAATAGTCATAAATAAAACTTCTTTACTATTCACAATTTTGATTGGTTATATTTTAAAGTTAAATTCTAATTTGGACTTTTAGTTTTCTTATAGTATATTTTTTTAATGAATTAATTTTTCAAGTGATTCCTGAAAAGAATAATCCGTTGCTAATAATTCTATGATTAAGATATTCATGTAAACACTTAAAAATATTTAATTTTAATGAAAATTTATTATGAGGAGTTATTATAATTTTATTATTCTTATATATCAACATACCTTTGTATAAAACTGAAAGACTAGGCTAATATGCTTTTTAATTCTTTTAATTTTGTTTTTTAATTTATGAGTTATTTCTTTATAGTTTATGAACCTCTATTTAGTATTTATATAGGTTATATATTTATAAATTATGAAGCAATAACTTTTCTTAAGAAGTTTTCTCACGCATTAAATTTTCTTTCACCGTTTCCATACACAAGTTCATGCATTAAATGTATATAAATGTATATAAATGTTATTATTATTATTATTATTCATAAGACATATTTTTTATTTATTTATTTTAAACTTGAATGAAAATATTTTAAGATATATTACAAGGTTAAGAGTAGTAAATGAAAAATTATTTTAGAGATCTTCTAACCTTACATATAACAACGTAGAAAAATCAAGAAGAAAAGAAACAGAATCGGAACCATTTTTCATCCTCTCTCTCCCTTCTCCCTCCCTCTCCCTTTTTTCTTCAATTTCTCTCTCATACCTGGTTTATTCCAAAATCTGATCACACCATGTTGTAGTTAAGGAGTTAGGGTACATTTCTACCCAATCAGATTTTCAAACAGAGTAAGTTCATTTTTACTTTAAAGATCCCTTATTCTTTGTGTTTTTCTCTATGATTTAGTCATCAATCTTAGTGGGACCAGTTGAGAAAGTGTTTCTCTCAACTTCATTAAGCTCGTACTAAAATTTGGTAATGTTTGGAGAACTTGCTCTACGTTCTTAAATGTCCCAAGTTTCAATTTCTGTAGTAGGGATGTTATTTGGTAAAATTGTTTGATTTTTTGTTGTGTGAACATGTATAAATATTGTATTTTGGTAGTTTGAAAGTCAATTATTGTTTTTGATGTTGGAAAAGTTCTTGAAGGGTATAAATTTTTAAATGTTATGTGATTGAATAATATGTATTATATATGAATGATGAGAATTGTATGAAATTGATGTCATACATTTGGAATAATGTATGAGTTGTTGTTTGATGGCATTAAGTATGAAAAGTCTATGGTTAACTATCCCGACCAGTCCTCGGTCATCGACCCAGAGACTGACCTCAGACATCGCACACTTACCAGGGGATTGGTTAGTCTTTGGATATTGGTATGCTAAGCCCCGATGTTGGAGATCGATATCGGACCTCACCAGTAGAGGGAGAAGATCGGACATCGGTGGTCTAAATGTTATAGAAGGCCACACAAGGTGGGCCCTAGAGTTATGCTAAGTTAATAGTTAAGACATGAGATATTGGGAAGCTTAAGTCACGAAGGATCCATGCACGTGGTGTGTATAGCGCATGCAGGCGCGACACGAGGGAATAATCCTGGGAGGCGCTAAGGCCCATTAGGGTTAGGGTTTCTAGGGAAAGTTGCATGCATGGCACCGAATGCTTAGGGCACCAACAAAGCAGATGACGCTAGAGATTAGGTGCACAAGTTGGTACCCAAGCGACCACTCTATTATTTGTTGCACTCCAGTTAAGGAATGTTCTATGTGCCAGATACGCTAAGATTACCTAAATAGCGGCGCAAGGACATTCTCTTAGGAACCCTAGATAAGGGTAACAACACAAAGGTAAACCCTAGTTTCAGCCTATATAAAGAGTGCCAAGAACCCTAGCAAGGTACACAATTTCTAAGACTGAAACTAATATACATTCTTGGTGTTTCTTTGCCCTAATACTGACTTTAGCGTCAGAGTGCAAACAGCCACTAGGGCGCCCCTTTGTCTTTGCAGGTGACAGGTTTCTTGATTAAGAAGGTACAATTCTCAGGCAGAGATAGAAGGGCCTAAGGCTACCGTTGTAATCAACTGACGATGATCTAAGTCATATAGACTAAGATATCAGGTGGTGAGAAACTGGTAAGGAGTTCATACACACCGGTATTGGATGTTTGAACTTACTCTGATCCTTTCTCTTGGATCAAGTGTTAGTCTCTGATAGCAACATACTTAATGAGTCTTCCAGAGGACGATGGATTCATGTGTACTCAATTGGATTGAAATCAAATCCAATGATTGTGATTGAAAATAGATCGATGTGTGATCTATATGAATGATGAAATTGGTATTGAAATTTTATATGACAACATTTAAAGAAATGTTTATAATGATTAGTTTAATTGGTTCTCTTTGCATGAATTAGATATGTTATGAAATTTCTTTTCATTAGCTTACCCTTGCTTTTCTTGTCATGTTTGAGTTAAATGGCAAGCTTCGCTTCTGACTTGTCTCCAATTGGTGCTCCGAGATGCTGCTCCACTGGGACAAAGGGAGCTCTACCTGTTGATCACACTCTGATGACCAAGTCAGTGAGAGCATACAAAGTAAATATTCAATTTCAGTCTTAAGTATTTAGAAAAAAGCGTACATTTACTCGTGGTCTCAAGCCCCTTTTATGGATGTCCCTTTAATAACTTTCTCTGATGAGAATGATGCATATAAAGCCTTTAAGAAATTAGCTAAGGTTCTGCATAATGAAAATGAAAATAGGATAAAACAGATTCGTAGTGATCATGGGGGAGAATTTCAAAATGCAAAGTTTGATAAATATTGTGAAAAACATGGGATCATACATAGTTATTCTGCTCCTAGGACACCCCAACAAAATGGTGTTGTTGAAAGAAAGAATAGATCACTAGAAGAGTTAGCTAGGACTATGCTAAATGAATCTGGTTTACCTAAATATTTTTGGGCTGATGCTGTATACACTGCTTCTTATGTGCTTAACAGAACATTGATTAGACCAATTCTTAAGAAAACTCCCTATGAATTGTATAAAGGTAGGAAGCCTAGCATTAGTCATCTTAGGGTGTTTGGCTGCTGATCCTGCCTGTTGACCGGAACGCTGGAAACTGCCTCGTCAAAGGATCGACGTGCGCACCGCTTCTCACCTCCGTTCCTCTTCGGGATCTACCTCAAGAACCTGCAAGGAAACAGAACGGCGCCGCTGCGGCCGATCGCACTCCAACGCTCAAGTCAGTGACGGTATCACCAAATACTAAGAGAACGAGAACCGTGCAAATCCTCTCTCATAGTTAGCTCTATCACTCGCAAGCGTAAAGTGTATAAACTGAACGTGCGTACCTCAGAAAGTTTGTTAAGAACTCTTATATACCTGGTAGCTTTCTCTCTCCTGGCAGTTACAGACTTGGACACGTGGCTCTCATCCAACTGTACACGTGCCATCATCTGGAGGCTCCCTGACTTGGCGCTGCTTCTACTCTCATTTTGGCTAAGTTACTTATGCATGGTACTGCCCAGTGCATAGCTAGCTTGGGAGTGCGATCTCTACTGGAACTGGCGAGTTAGGGTCCTTCATACACCTTCCCTGTGGTCTCACCGGCCGCCTTCATAATCTGCTTCTCCTTCATCTTCGGCGATGTGCTTACTCTGGCGATCTCCAATGACTAGGTCACCTGAATCTACATTTGGCGACTTCATCTTTAACCTGGCGATCGCCGATTCTGGTAAGCTGGAAATCGGAACACGCCAATATAACAACTGGCGACTACACGAGCCCCCCGACTTCCTTCCCTTCTGCTAACCTGGCGCCTTGTCAACACGCCTATGCTGTAGCAGGATGCCACGTCATCACTCCCGACCACCAGGGCGGTACACAAGCCCCCCAGTCTTAAGCGAAGACTTGTCTAGCGAAAAGACTGAAAGAGCCTACGTTAACACCGACCTACGTGGCACTGACGCAGAATTCCAAGCGATTGTACCTTCTGCTGCTCTGACGCTCCACCAACCCCTCACTCATCGCTCGACACGTGGCTTCATCAACGGCTCTCTTCATTTGCCGTTTGCGCTTCCTAAAACCATTTCGAAAAACCCTTAAACCCATTTCGCTCCACTGTTCCATCACTTTCTTCGTGCCTGCAAACGCTCTAACTTCTTTCTGTGAAAACTCTCAACTCTCTTCAACGCTCTAGATCACCATCTTCCTCCATCGTCTTCCTGATCATCGAAAGGTACCTACTTTCCTTCATCTGCTGGTTTTTCTTGCATTTTCACCGATTCGCATCATCCTGTAACTGCCTGGTGCATACGCTGTGGGTTGTTTTTCCATTTATTCTTCTGCGTAACTTAGGGCTTCGTCAATCGTCGCAACGAACCTACATTCGTTCGTCTTTCACCTTCCTTCTATGATCGAGTCAGCCTTTGTAACCCCCTGATCATTTTTCCTTTCTTCTTCCTTTGCAGCTGCTATCATGACTCGCACCAAGATTACCCCGAACCCTCCTCCTTCAGCACGAAACCTTCCTTCACAAGCACACGACCCAACACAAGTTCGTGGCGCTTCATCTTCGCAGGCTGAGAGGCCTGCGTCTTCCCAACCTGTCCTGGCCCAGGCGACCCCACCTATCGCCGGAGGAGCCCCCGTTCCTCTGCCAGACTTCAAAACTTTGTATCCCTGGGCCAACTCAACCCTTCTGAAAGAGACATCCTCTGTGAACACTGCGGGAGCAGTCTTGCGGCTGACTAAGGGGACGAGATCTATCAATCGTTTCACAAGGAGCACGACGAGAAGATGATGGTGCTGCCTTGCCCCGCCGATCTGCCCGTGTGTGCTGATGACAAAGTAAGCGCCGACGGGCCCTTCTGCTTTGTCTATACGACTTTGTTCAAGAAGGTCAAGCTCAGGTTCCCTTTCACCCGATTCGAGAGGGAACTTCTTACCGAGCTCAACATTGCTGCCGCCCAGCTCCACCCCAACAGCTGGGCGTTTGTTCGAGCTTTTCAAGTAATGTGCGCCCACCTGGGGTTGCCCGCGTCGGTGGACGTGTTCTTATTCCTTTTCGAAGCCAAGCACCTAGGAGATCGCCTGTGGGTCAGCTTGAACGCGATTGCTGGGAGGTCCATCTTTACCATCTTCCAGCAATCGTACAAAGACTGGAAGGGGAAGTTCGTCCAAGTACGTGCGAACGACAAGGACGCCTCCCTTCTCGATGGCTTCCCCTTGTACTGGGTGGACAAGGGGAAGAAGGAGTCCAAGAGCTGCTTCAGGAGGCCCAGAAGTCCTGACAGCATGGGAGCATTGAACAGAGACCTCTGTCTCTTCTGGAAGAAGGTGGCGGACGCCAATATAACATTCCTCACCACCACCTTGATATGCTTCGAATTCTACGAAGATCAACTAGAAATTCGAATAGGTTAGGACATTAAACTCTTCATTTGATACCGCTTCTTGTTTAGCTGTTTCTGGGCGTCTTGTGCGTTATGCGCAAGACTTTGGCTTTACCTTTCCTGCACATACCATCTGCTTTGCTGTTTATTACCTTATGCACTCATTTGTTTTCCTTGAGTTAACCTATGCATTTTCGTCCCATGCAGACAACATGTTGCCCAGGAACATGCTCGCCGAACTAAAGGCGCTCGCCCGAAACCATGGGTTGGCGACGGGTTCCCAAACGGTGCCCAACTCGGTGGTGGAGACCACCATTGTCCAAGGGCGATCACCACCCAAGGAACCCGCCCAACGCAAGAAATTGGTCCTTAAGAGACCTAAAAGGAAAAGCCCCTCAAGTCATCCATGAGGAGGAAAAAGAGGACGACGAGGTCACCGAGGATGGCCTCGTTACGAAGAGGAAGAGGGTGGCACCTTCTTCACCACCTGCTCCACCCCCTCTTCCATCCTCAACACCACCATCGACGCCTGCTCCTCCTCCATCATCGCCAACACCACAGGCTCCTTCCTCACCAGTCCAAGCGGTTCCACTGGCTAGTGCGCCACCTGCAGCTAAGGCCCAAGAGCCAAACTTCCTGGAGGACCCCCCAAGCGCTCCAACGCCGTATGTGTCAACTGGAGGGGGTCCCCCTTCAAATGCTTCAGCTGCAGAAGATGCTCCAATCGGGGATGAGGTTGCTCACACCTCTCCGATTCTGATCACCGAATCCCCGATTCCGTCGCCACGCCGAGAAGCAACTACTGGAGAACCTGCTAAGGAAGGTGGCGACAAGAACCCATAATAAGCCCCCACA
Source organism: Phaseolus vulgaris (assembly GCF_000499845.2). Taxonomy (NCBI): domain Eukaryota; kingdom Viridiplantae; phylum Streptophyta; class Magnoliopsida; order Fabales; family Fabaceae; genus Phaseolus; species Phaseolus vulgaris. The sequence continues at coordinate 24,540,875 of NC_023749.2, forward strand.
GCGCCTCTGGTGCCTCTGCAAGCCGCAAACCTCCCCCTTGAGGTCACAAGGATGTGGGAGCCTCTTACCGCCAAGCTGAAGACCATAGCAGAGGACATCCCTGCGATCATAACCAGGGCTGTGGAGGGTTCAACCAGGAGGCTCCAAGACGACCTCTTCAACCTCAAAACCGAAAACAACACCATGAGGGTCGAGGTGGAGAAGTTGTCTTTCAGCCTGACGCTCGCAGAAATCGAACACTCCCGAGTGGAGGATGCCGAGCTCAGGCTGGCGCGCAAGGAGGCTACTGACCTTCGCCACAAAGTTCACCAACTTGCCCAAGAGAAGGTCGAGCTGGAAAGCAAAATTGTGCCTCTTCGCGCCAGGGCGGTCGACCTAGAGGCTCTCATGAAAGCTGACGCCGCTAAGGTGCAAAACCTGGAGCAGAGGTCGATCGACCGAGAAAAACTACTTGGGCAAGTGGAAAAGGCGAGGGACAACGCCATGGCTAATCTCGTCGAGGCCAACAAAGAGAAGGGAAAGGTGGCTGCTGAGTTGGCCCAAGCACAAACGGAATCCAAAAAGGTTACTGAAGACCTTCTCCAGGCTCAAGAGACCAACGAACAACTTAAAAAACAGGTTGAAGAGCTGGAGCAGCAGAATAAAGAGCTGAAAGAGCAAACTGAAGACCTCAAGAAGCGGATTGAGGAACTTCAGGGGCAAATTGGAGAACTCAAGCTAAACTCTGCTCAGATTCTGGCTGCTGGATTCGAAGCTGCGCGGGAACAATTCGCTTGCCTATTCCCCGACCTGGATCTCAGCCTGGTGTCGCTGAACAATGAAGTAGTAGATGGAAAAGTCGTTCCTGCTGAAGACTAATCAACTCCTCTTCATCTGCTACTTTTATGATTTCCCTTGTATTATTCTGTAATAAACTCGTGTATATGTGCCTTTAACAGATACTTATCTTAATGACAACGTTTGGATATTCCCTCTCCTGACTTCTTTAAGCGCTTTAACCTTCTTCGCATGTTTAACTTTGCCGGATTTGACTTAACGATTTTGCAAACACGATTTTTGACTTAACTGCTTCGAACCACTTCAAACTTAAACAACAATCACTTTAACCAACTTGTACTCTTAAGGCACTAACCTTATCGTAAGAATACCCTTCAAGCAACAAACTGTAACTCAGTTATTGGCTCAAAACACCGTCCCACTCGACCTGCTTCATCTAACAGGTCTTTCAACCTTCTCGCCGCTGTTTGAACTCTTCCCGATCGCCAAGAACTCTTGGTGATATCAGCTTCTTTCCAGCCTCCCGCTTTGGCAATTGTTTCTTTATCTGGGAGTAGAAATGCCTTTTGGGATCCTTCTTTGCCCCCCTGAGCTTCAGAACAAAAGACCGGCTGACTAGGCGTTCTCTTCGAACCTACCTTAGCCACCTTCCAAACTTCTTCCACCCTCTGCGCCATACCTGAACTCGTTCGAGACGAGAAGGATTTTATCTTGCCTACGCTCACATGTAAGCGAGAAGGTCTTTAACTCGCCTGAACTCGCTCATCGGCGAGAAGCTCTTTAACTCGCCTGAACTCGCTCATCGGCGAGAAGGTCTTTATCTTGCCTCTACATTGCCCCAGGGGTTACATCTTCTCGCCCCCAGAAACACGGAGGACTTTTACTCTTCTTCGCCTGCACTCGCTCGACGGCGAGGAGGTCTTTAACTTGCCTGAACTCGCTCGACGGCGAGAAGGACTTTATCTGGTGCCTCAACTTGCCCAGGGTGTACATCTCCTCCCCCCTGGATGCACTGAGGACCTTTTCTCTTTCTCGCCTGCACTCGCTCGACGGCGAGGAGGTCTTTATCTGGTGCCTCAACTTGCCCAGGGTGTACATCTCCTCCCCCCTGGATGCACTGAGGACCCTTTCTCTTTCTCGCCTCCACTCGCTCGACGGCGAGGAGGTCTTTATCTGGTGCCTCAACTTGCCCAGGGTGTACATCTCCTCCCCCCTGGATGCACTGAGGACCCTTTCTCTTTCTCGCCTCCACTCGCTCGACGGCGAGGAGGTCTTTAACTCGCCTCAGAACGCTCGAGGGCGTTGAGGTCTTTCATCTGGTGCCTCCGATCGCCGAAAAACGATGAGGACTTAAAAACTTTAACTGGTGCCTCCAATCGCCGAAAAACGATGAGGACTTAAAAACTTTAACTGGTGCCTCCAATCGCCGAAAAACGATGAGGACTTAAAAACTTTAACTGAAAGCATGCGATATATCTTTTCTTGCCTTAAATCACTTACGAGTGACAAGGTCTTTCTTCAAAACTTTTGGAAAACAGCAAACATGCAACCAGAAAACGCGTTATACTTCGAAAACTCTTCTTTTATTGGGTGGCCTCATTAAAAACCCTCCTTAGGGAAAAAAGAGTGCCCCCTTCAAACTGTTTTAACAGAGACGTTGTAATATAACCTTTGTGTTTGTCTTTACTTACAAAGCTCTTAACTATAGTACAACTTCAGGTGTGTGGCGTTCCAGGTGCGAGGAATCGCCCCTCCTTCCAGCGTCTCTAAGCGGTAGGCCCCGTTCCCGAGCGCCTCGGTTATTCTGAACGGTCCAGTCCACTTGGGTGACAGTTTATTCTCCATCTCGTACTGGTGGGCCTTCCTCATCACCAAGTCGCCTTCTCTAAACTGCCTTGGCATCACCTTCGAGTTGTATCTTCGTTCAACCCTTCTCTTCACAGCTTCAGCCTTCAACCTCGCCTCTTCCCTGACCTCATCCAGTAGATCCAGGTTCAGCCTTCTTTCTTCATTCGAGTCTTCCTCTACGAAGTTCTGGAATCTCGGCGAGCTCTCCTGGATCTCCACCGGAATCATGGCATCACACCCATAGACCAAGCTGAACGGGGTCTCATGGGTTCCTGACTGCTCGGTGGTGTGGTACGCCCAGACTATACGGGGCACCTCCTCAGCCCAACTTCCCTTGGCTTTCTCAAGCCTTCTCTTCAAACCTCTCAACAACACCCGATTAGCTGACTCCACCTGGCCATTTGTCTGAGGGTGCTCGACGGATGCAAACACTTGTTGAATTCCCACCCCATCGCAAAGCTTCTTCAACAGGTGGCTTGCAAACTGCGTCCCATTATCCGACACCAGGCGTTTAGGCACTCCAAACCGGCACACAATGTTCTTCCACACGAAACCTTCGATCTTGTGTGCGGTGATCTGGGCCACTAGTTCTGCTTCAATCCACTTGGTGAAATACTCAATCGCCACCACCAAGTACTTCATCTGCCTGATCGCCAGCAGGAAAGGTCCCAGGATGTCGATTCCCCAAGTATGAAACGGCCAAGGGCTATAGATCGACTTCAACTCCTCGGGAGGTGCCTTATGCCAATCGGCGTGCTGCTGGCACTGTTTACAGCATTGGGCATACTTCTTGCAATCTTCTCTCATGGATGGCCAATAGTAGCCTGCACGGAGAGTCCTCGCGGCCAGAGCTCGACCCCCGACGTGACTTCCACATATTCCTTCGTGGAGCTCTGCCATAATTCTCGTGCACTTCTCGCCGTGTATACATTCCAGGAGTGGGTGAGTGAACCCAAACCTGTACAGATCGCCATCAATCAATGTATACTTGCTGGAATTTTTCTTTACCTTCCTAGCTTCTGTTGGATCCAGCGGGAGGAGGCCATCTGCCAAGCACCGCTTGTATTGCGCTATCCAAGTGTCTGGCTCATGGGGGGCGCAGACCTGCATCACGTCCACCTTCTCTCCTCGACATGCCCTAATTCTTGGCGATCTCAGAGTTTCTTGCGTCAAAGACTTATGGCTTCTCGCTGATCTCTCCGTCGACTTGCTTATCTGAAGGACCAGGTGATCTGCTACAAATGCCCTTGGCGTCTTCAGAGTTTCTTGAATCACCATCCTCTGCCTACCCCCCTTGCCTGAGCTGGCGAGCTTAGCAAGCAAGTCAGCTCGGGCATTCTGCTCTCTGGGCACATGTACTACTTCAAAGGAGGCAAAGGAACTCTTCAATTCCTGCACATACGCCAAGTAAGCCGCCATTTGTGGATCTTTAGCCTGGAACTCGCCTGTTACTTGCCCTGTGACTAGCAGCGAGTCACTCTTAGCCATCAGCACCCTAGCTCCCATCTCCTTGGCCAGCAAAATTCCGGCGATCAGCGCCTCATACTCTGCTTGATTGTTGCTGGCTTTGAAGGCGAACCTCAGAGATTGTTCGATCAGCACGCCGTTGGGTCCTTCCAATATGACTCCAGCACCGCTGCCCTGCTGGTTCGACGATCCATCCACCGAAGGTACCCAACGGAAATCGTCCCCTTCAACCCGTGTCGCCTCTGATGAGAGCTCAACCACGAAATCTGCAAAGATTTGCCCCTTATCGGGCCTCGGGGCTCGTACTTAATATCAAACTCTGACAACTCTACCGCCCACTTCACCATCCTTCCCGCAACGTCGGGTTTCTTCAAGACCTTCTGGATGGGCAGGTCAGTCATCACCAGTATTGTGAAACTGTGGAAGTAGTGGCGCAACCTCCTCGCCGAAAACACCACAGCCAGCGCAGCCTTCTCCAGGGCCTGATATCTCGTTTCTGGGCCCTGCAACACCTTGCTCACAAAATAAATAGGCTTCTGAGCCTGATCTTGATCCTGGGCGAGCACCGCACTCACCGCCCTCTCAGTCACAGCAAAATACAACCTGAGAGGGACTCCCGCCAGCGGTTTGCACAGAACCGGCGGGCTCGCCAGATACTCCTTCAGTTTGACGAAAGCTTCCTCGCACTCTTTCGTCCAAACGAACTTATTATTGCGCCGTAGACATTGAAAATAGGGATGCCCCTTTTCTCCGCTAGCTGACACGAAGCGAGATAGGGCTGCCATCCGACCTGTTAGCTGCTGGACTTCTTTCACCGTAGCTGGGCTCCTCGTTCCTGGCGCGAGAGGCGACCAGGTCCTCATGTATTCTCGCCTGCTCTACGCGCGAGGCTTCCACAGTTGCCTGCAACGAGCGCATCATCTCCGCCATCTGCGCCATGGTCATGGTGGCGTCGCCTTCAGCAGCGACAGGCGCCACGGGACTTGAACGATTGCTTCTCATTTTTCTCATTAACTTCAGCGAATCACAGGAATGCAGCGAACAACACTTCAGCCACGATCGAATCAGCGATCAATCGGAGAAAATAGCGCGAAACTTGCGCAAGAAAACTCAAGAACACCGTAAGCCTTCAAAGAAAACCACAACTTCACCAGAAACCAACGCTTCCCCGCGGACAACCAAACGAACGAAAGAACCCGAACTTCCACCAGACAGATTGCGTGTGAGCAGCAGGAAACCTCACTCCACCGATCGAAAAGCCAAATGAACGGCACAAACGCAAGTTCACCGAATGAAACTCGAGAAAACAGCGAGCGATGGTTGCACCAGCACACAACTACGCAGAAAACTTCGAAAACCTCCAAAAAAACTCACGCTGTGGATGGGAGCAAGCTTTACACGGCCCCACGGTGGGCGCCTGATGATCCTGCCTGTTGACCGGAACGCTGGAAACTGCCTCGTCAAAGGATCGACGTGCGTACCGCTTCTCACCTCCGTTCCTCTTCGGGATCTACCTCAAGAACCTGCAAGGAAACAGAACGGCGCCGCTGCGGCCGATCGCACTCCAACGCTCAAGTCAGTGACAGTATCACCAAATACTAAGAGAACGAGAACCGTGCAAATCCTCTCTCACAGTCAGCTCTATCACTCGCAAGCGTAAAGTGTATAAACTGAACGTGCGTACCTCAGAAAGTTTGTTAAGAACTCTTATATACCTGATAGCTTTCTCTCTCCTGGCAGTTACAGACTTGGACACGTGGCTCGCATCCAACTGTACACGTGCCATCATCTGGAGGCTCCCTGACTTGGCGCTGCTTCTACTCTCATTTTGGCTAAGTTACTTATGCATGGTACTGCCCAATGCATAGCTAGCTTGGGAGTGCGATCTCTACTGGAACTGGCGAGTTAGGGGCCTTCATACACTTTCCCTGTGGTCTCGCCGGCCGCCTTCATAATCTGCTTCTCCTTCATCTTCGGCGATGTGCTTACTCTGGCGATCTCCAATGACTAGGTCGCCTGAATCTACATCTAGCGACTTCATCTTTAACCTGGCGATCGCCGATTCTGGTAAGCTGGAAATCGGAACACGCCAATATAACAACTGGCGACTACACGAGCCCCCCGACTTCCTTCCCTTCTGCTAACCTGGCGCCTTGTCAACACGCCTATGCTGTAGCAGGATGCCACGTCATCACTCCCGACCACCAGGGCGGTACAACTGCAAATGCTTTGTCTTAAATAATGGTAAGGATAATCTGGGGAAATTTGATCCTAAATCAGATGAAGGAATACATATTGGATATGCTATAAATGGTCATGCTTATAGAGTGTATAACAAAAGATTGCTTGCAGTTGAAGAATCCATACATGTTGTATTTGATGAAACAAATTTTTCTGTGCCCAAATCTGTTCTGGACGAACCTGGTATGGATGATTTAAGAACCATTGTGCAACAGAATCAATCTAGTGAGTTTGATACAACTAATTTAGATTCTATCAAAGAATCTACTGTGAATGCAGGATTGCCTAAAGAATAGAAGACTCCAAGGGATCTCACTCTTGACAATGTAATTGGTAAAATTGAGAAAGGAGTCTCAACAAGGAATTCACTCAACAATTTCTGCAGAACAGTGGCTTTTGTGTCACAGATTGAGCCTAAAAGCCTGGAAGAAGCACTGCAAGACAGCAATTGGATAACAGCAATGCAAGAAGAGCTGAACCAGTTTGAATACAATGAAGTATGGATTTTGGTTCCAAGAAAGCATGAGATGAACATCATAGGAACCAAGTGGGTGTACAGGAACAAGATGGATGAACATGGAGCTATCACTAGAAATAAAGCAAGACTGGTTGCTAAAGGTTATAACCAAGAAGAAGGTATTGATTTTGGTGAAACCTATGCACCAGTAGCACGTCTTGAAGCTGTCAGACTTCTTCTAGCATTTTCCAGCATACAAGGTTTCAAGCTGTTTCAAATGGATGTCAAGAGTGCATTTCTAAATGGCTACATCAATGAAGAGGTGTTTGTATCTCAGCCTCCAGGGTTTGAAGATCACAAAAATCCAGAACATGTGTACATGCTTAAGAATGCCTTATATGGATTGAAGCAAGCACCTGGGAAATGGTATGAAAGGCTAAGTGAATTTCTGCTTTCTCAAGGTTATAGCCGTGGCAATTCAGATAAAACTATCTTTCTAAAGAAGAAAAGAGAAGATATCATACTTGTGCAAGTCTATGTAGATGATATTATCTTTGGATCCACAAATGAAGAGATGTGTGAAGACTTTGTGAAAACCATGAAAAGTGAGTTTGAGATGTCAATGTTAGGGGAAATGAATTTCTTCCTTGGACTGCAAGTTAAGCAACTCAAGGATGGAATTTTCATAAGCCAAGAAAAATAATGCAAGGAACTGCTCAAGAAGTTTGATATGGATCAATGCAAAGCAATCAACACTCCTATTTCAACAAGTTGTCAGCTGGATCAAGATTCTGCAGGAAAATCAGTGGATCAAACGAAGTATAGGGGTTTAATTGGTTCCTTATTATACCTAACTGCCAGCAGGCCTGACATTATGTTTGCTGTGTGTTTATGTGCTAGATATCAATCTGATCCAAAGGAATCACACTACAATGCAGCAAAGAGAATTCTGAAATATTTGCAAGGATCTAAGGATGTTGGATTATGGTATCCTAACAAGGTATCTTTAAATCTGACTGGTTTTTCAGATTCTGACTTTGCAGGTTGCAAGGTTGATAGGAAGAGCACAAGTGGGACTTGTCATATGCTGGGATCAAGTTTAATCTCTTGGCATTGCAAGAAGCAAGCTTGTGTTGCTCTCTCTACAGCAGAGGCAGAATACATAGCTGCTGGAAGTTGTTGTGCTCAAACCTTATGGCTAAGGCAGCAGCTAAGTGATTTTGGAATTTTGTTAAACAAGATTCCTCTAAACTGTGATAATACTAGTGCCATAAATCTATCTAAGAATCCTGTCATGCATTCTAGAACTAAACATATTGAAATTAGACATCACTTTTTAAGAGAACATATAGCTAATGGAACATGTGATATACAATTCATTGGTACTGAATTTCAACTAGCTGATCTATTCACTAAACCACTTGCTAAAGATAGGTTTTACTTTCTTCTAAATGAATTGGGTATCATTAGCTTAAATTGTCCTCTGCAGTGAAAATTTCAATCTGTTGTTTTATATTTTTAACATGTTGTGTTCCCTGTTTCAGAAATCACAACTGTGACTAGGAAAGAGAAAGATTTATTTTTCTCTCTCTCACTTTATTGTTGACTGCTTTTACGGTTATTGACCAGCAGGTCTATGCAAATTAATGTGTGGGTATCCTAACTAATTGGATTTTGTGTAGATGCAACAGATTTGATGTGCCAAAATCAGGTTCCAAGATATTCTTACGTGAATCCACACCTGAACCTGCTGCACCATTGGAATAAAATCTGCAGCATATCTGTGGGATTTGATTTCTCTTCAAAATTCATTATTTCCAAAATCTGATCACATTGCCCTGAGTTAAAATGTGTGTTTTTCAATTTTGGTTTAATAATCCTATATAAACCTAGCACAATTTAGCTTGTCTCTCACACCTTCTCACTTGTACTATAAGCTGTCCAGGTGCACATTGCTTCACCACAGGTTTTGCTTCTGTTTTGAGTAATAATTTGTAATGTTTTTTTTTCTAGAATTGTATGTTAATATACTGGTGCAGGGAAAAACAGATTAAGCATGGCATCCTCTTCACATAGAAAGAAGAAATCCAAGGAGCAATCTCAAATTAGCCAAGGCATCCTGGAAAACTGGTTTGCTGGAGATTCAGAGGCAATGACAAGGTTCATACATGAGACTGGCAGAAAGCAAATCAATGTACCCAAGCTGCTTGAGTTCTCATGGCTGAGAGAGGAGAATCTGATAGAAGCCAAAGACTTGCTCAAGCATCAAAAGCTGAAAGGATTTCTGGAAATGAATGGAAATGTTTATCCAGATCTTGTGAAGGTGTTTTACTGCAACCTTGAACAAGATGGTAAAAATCTGGTTTCCCATGTGAAAGGAGTGAAGCTGAAGATCACTAGGGAAATCTGGAGCAGTGTGGGTGGAATCAAATATTCAGGACTGAAACTGAGCAAAGGGAACACTGCTGGAATTCAAGGGTTCAACAAGTTGCAATTTTATAGAAGCTGTGTGAGGAATCCTACTGAACCAGTAGCTAGGTATCACGCAGGTAGCCTAACTCTAATTCCTAGACTCTTAGCTCATATAATTGCTTGGCAGCTTACCCCTAGAGGAAGTAATCATGTTGTACGTCATGAGGAAGATTTGATACTGTTGTACTGCATCATGAACCAGCTTAAGGTAAATTGGGTAAGTACTATGGTTGAACATATGATGAAATCTGCAAGGCTACCTGATTATCGTCTTCCCTATGCAATATTTGTGTCAAAACTAATTGATCATTTTAAAGTGGACACTACCAATGAAAGGAATGACTCTATTAAAGCTGCAAGTGAAATAGATAACTCCACACTCATGAAAATGGGATTCTATAAGGATGAAGATGGCTGGGTTTTCAGAAGAAATGCTGGACAGAGGGCTGAGCAAGAAGCTGCTCCTCAAGGAAATGAAGAAGAAGTAAATGTTGATGGTGTGCAACACATGGATGAATCACCAGTACATTCTGCTGAACATGAAGATGTTGCTGCTACGAGTCAGAATGCAATAGTTGCATACGAGGCACCTGAGTACAGAGGTGAACCTCTGTCTATGTTTGAAAGACAGGTGCTAAGCAGGCTGGACATACTCACAGATGAGCAGAAGGCACACTATGAGATGACTTACGCCAGGTTTCAACACTTGGATGACCAACTTGAAGGAGTTCAAGTGCAGCTAGCTGAGCTCTATTACAACAACAAGTGATCCTATTTCTAAGTCTTTATCTTTTATATGTTGTTGAACAATTTGGGATTAATCTGTATTGTTTTTATTTTGTACTGGTTTTTAGTTGATTTGTAATGGACCTCTATGTTAGTTTTATTTGAACTGTTATGTGTGGCTATGATTTCTTTGGTATCTTGTGCTCCCATTCTGTTTGATGAATCCAAAGGGGGAGAAGAATAGTCCAATACAGGTTCTGCAGTTGATATTCACAAAGGTTGCTGATATGATTCAGGTGTCAAATCTGCAGGTACATCAATTCTAAATCTGTTTGTTCTGCCTTGACACCTGTGTATTTTTTTTATTTTTTTTTTGGTATATAGTTCTGTACAGGTTTGGTCATGATCTTTCTTCAAAGCTATGCAAAGCAAAGGGAATTTGTCTCCATCAAACAGGGGGAGATTGTTGAAGCTGGAGGAAGCTTCTTCCCTATCAAGCCTTGATATGTGTTTGATGAAGAAAATGGCTTGAGTGCTTTGAAGATTGTAATAGGTTTTTAGATTCATTTGTAATTAGGCTTGTAATTGTGTATGAATGCCTTTTGCTGTATAACCTATCCTAGATGCCTAACCAAGTCTAGATCAAGCACATGATGTGGTTAAATGGTTTTTGAAAAGCTTTTTAAAATGATTTTAAAAGTTTTAAATCAGTACACAAATAAATCTGTTTTATGGAGAAAGAATCTGTTTATTTCTTCTCTGTTAAAAGGCTTTTCTAAAATTCTGTTAGGGCACCACAGGCAAAGCTTAGGTCGTTATTTCAGTTAAAGCTGAGCTGGCCTATTTGCTCTCACTTAATCTGTTTCATTGTGAAAGAATCGGTTTGCCCTTCTGGTCAGTTAAAAGGTTTTTCACAAGTTAGTTAGGGCACCAAAGGTACAACTCAGACAGTTATTTCAGTTAGCTGAGTTGGCGGTTTTCACAAAAATAAATTTGTTAAGTTCAAAAATGAATTTGTTGTTTTCATAACTGTTTTTTTAAAACAAGTTAGAAACTGTTTTTCTATATAAAGAAAAGTGTCTCTCACATGAAGGTGTGCTAAGCAATTACGTTTTTGACAGAGATCAAACATTTTCCATGTGAGAAGAAGGATTGAAAGATTTTTGAAAGGTTTTCCAAAGAGATTTTCAAGTGTGCTTGTTCTAGGAAACCTTTGATCTTGGTGAAGGTGCTGGTGCAGTTCGGCAGCAAATTGAAATACTGGTTTTGAGTTCTTGCATCTTCTTTTCAGGTGTAATCTTTCCTTTATTCTGTTTTGTAAAGGTGTAAGTGTTAGTCACTCCTTGATAGGGTTTCTTGGAGTGCAAGGTGTGCTGAAATAGGGTTTTTCAGCATTGTTTGTGTTGTTCTTGTAGTGTTCAAGAACTGCTGTGTTTGTAAGTAATTGGTACTGTTTTTAGTGGATTCCACCTTGGGGTAAGGTGAGACTGGATGTAGCTCTGTATGAGTGAACCAGTATAAAAACTTGTGTTCCTTGTCTTCTCATCCCTGCACTCATTTATGGTTTTGCTTAATTCTGTCAAGAACTAAATCTGTTCTTTTGAAATTGAATCTGTTAATTCTGGGTTTAAGTAAGAACTGTTCTTCCTGATTTGTTAAAGCTTTCTAATCACAAACAAGGCAGTTGCATATGATGGCTTAAGTGATCTGTGAACAAACAGTCTAATCATTAAAATCTGAGGAAGAATCATTCTCCTTAAAACCTTGTGTTCAGTAAATTTGTTTGGTTCCTAAGCATAGTTGTATCCTTCATCCTCATAATATTCAGTTGATCTGACTCTGCTATAATCCTCTGTTGATCACAATTTCATATTGAACAAATTCAAATTGTGCTAGAATGCTCTGAAGAATCAATCTGTTTCATGTAAAAACAATATGTTCTTTTTGTCTCTGATATACTGAAAATTGTGTGATCTTGCGAAAATTTTATAAGCTCAATTCACCCCTCCCCTCTTGAACTTAGACACGAATAGACCCAATAGATATACCCCCTCACCTCCACATGGTCACCGGCAAAACCGTACAAGCAGCCCCCATATGGTCTCAGTCGATCGGGGGACAGTTGTAACTTCTCAAAAGTCGGCCAGAATATCACATTTGCTGAACTTCCTTGGTCGACCAGCACCCGGTGGACAGTCCTTCTCGCCGTGACAAGCAAGATCACGATAGGGTCGTTGTCGTGAGGCACCACGTCCCTAAGGTCCCCCTTGGTGAACGTGATGTCCACGTCGGGCGAGTGATCCTCAAAGATTTCCACTGACATTACCGACCTCGCGTACCTCTTACGTTGCGACGCGGTGCACCCCCCGCTAGAGAATCCACCAGCTATGGTGTGGATCTCACCGTGGATGGGCACCTCGTGCTGCTGCCCTCCACTGCCCTCCGATTGAGATCCTGACGCTTGGTCCGCTTGCTTCTCTAGCAAGTAATCCTTCAGGAAACCACATTTGACCAGCTCGGCGAGCTGGTATCTCAGAGCTAAACACGAGCTAAACACGGCCAAAACTCTTATGGAACTCGCACCATGCGTCTGGCTTTGGCCCCAAAACCTTTTCTGTTGTCTTCTCAGGCACCTTGAGCCTGGCAGCAATGTTTGGGATGGTGATCAAATCAGCCAAACCCATTACAAACTCATACCTTGGGGGGCGATTACTCTCCCTGGGGTGCCCTGGTCCCTTGCTCTTATTTTTCTTAGGGTCGTAAGGATGGCGTGCCCTTTGATCCCTCTTTCCCGCCGCTGCCTCCATTACCCTCTGCGGTTGTACCCTTGCTTAGGCGCGCGGTTTAGTTGGGGCCACGTTTCCCCTCTTCTCGGTGACCTCGCTCTCAGCGGCGTTGTGAGCCACAGCACGTCGCCGGATTTCAGCAAACGTGGCGGGGTGGCTCCTGATGAGCGACTCACTAAAAGGCCCAGGTAACACGCCCTTTTTGAAGGCGTGCACGAACATCTCTTCGTCCTTTCCTGGCAAACGGACTATCTGAGCTCCGAATCTGTTCAGGAAATCCTTCAGGGACTCCCTTTGGTACTGCCTTATATCAAACAGGTCGTAAGACACCAAAGGTGGCGCCTTGTTCACTATATACTGCTCAACAAACATCTTGGAAAATTGTTGAAAAGTGGTAATGTGGCCAGTAGGTATACTGACGAACCAGTCCAACGCAGTTCCGCTCAAAGTGCTCATGAACACCTTATAGTACACCGCGTCTGATCCCCCTGAGAGCATCATCTGAGTATGAAACGCCGTGAGATGGGCCTCAGGGTCCTCCACCCCAGTGAAAGACGCTTTCACTGCCACAGTGTTAGCCGGGACCAACGAGTCCATGATCTCTTGGGAAAATGACATAGGAAAGCTGCGCGGTGGGGATGGGGGTGCAGATCTGTCCCCAGCCGCACACTCCTCCCGCTCCTGAAGGGCTTTGCGCAGCTCTTCGTTGATCCTGTTGAGCTCTTCGTTCCTTGCTTGCGAGGCCACCAGCGCCTCGTGCATCCTTTCCTGTTCAGAACGCGATGCAGCCACTTTCTCCTGCAGCGTCCTCATCATGTCCATCACTTGTGTCATAGACACAGCATCTTCGTCTGGTGATGGCGCGACTGAACTGGAGCGTGTTGTCCTCATTCTTCCTCAGCAAACTCAGCAGCTCAAAGAACTCCAAACAAACGGTGAAAACTCCAGGAATTGACTGCGATAGCGAGCAGTCAAACGGAAAACACCAAAAACACCACAAACACGAACTATGGTTGGGAATCACCTTTTATACGGCCCCACAGTGGGCGCCCGATGATCCTGCCGGTTGACTGAGCGCAAGCGTTGCCTCGTCACGATCTTCCTTACCAGCCTGACACCACGTGCCCTCCAAGTCCACACCACACGAGAACCTGAAAAACACAAGGTGGCGCCTCTGCGGCCGGTGGCGCTCCGACGCTCAAGTCAGTGACAAGAACACCCAAGAACTAAGAGAAAATATGCTCTGTAGGACCGTACTAAAGGCACACAACCCTAGCAGAATGAGCCGTAATAAAAAACGTATCTCTGCAAATTCTGTTAAGGTTACCTTTATAGCTAGGTTTCTTCTCTCTCCAGGCCGTTATGCTTTTGGACGCGTGGCTCGCATCCAGCCCTGCACGTGTCGCCATCTGGGCTGGGATGGCAGGTAGCACCCAGCCCTACACGTGTCATCATCTGAGCTAGGATAACTCGAGCGTCACTTATTTATTTCTCCCAGCCCTACACGTGTCATCACCTGGGTTGGAGTAACTGAGAGCATCAAACCCTACACGTGTCGTCATCTGGGCTGGGGCAACTTGAACGTCACTTCTGCGTAGTAGCCAGTCGTGCGGCTAAGTCCTCAACTCAAGGAGTAACCTAGCACGTAATGCGATGTGAAACACCACCTGACAAGGCGAGTATCGGATGCAACAAAGTGCATCATCTCTGTGATATCGCTCGTCGCAAGTGGCACCCTCCTTATTGCTACGCCATGCATGTTCTAGCTGGGGAAACCTTGCCACCAACGAATATCCACTCTGGGAATCTTGTCGCTGGTGAGCAAGGTGTTCCCCCTAACCTGATGAGAATCAAATAAAGGAGGCTTTTATTAATGAAGGGAGAGGTCATTCACCTACACATTTGAAGTTCTTCCTTCTAGTCTTTTCAAAATTAAAAAGAAGACATAAAATAAAGAGAGGATCAAGCCATAAAGCCAAAGAAGTCTACAAGCTTTCAAGAATAGGCTTCATTTAAATATCTCTCTTTATAGTTTCTTTTATAAATTTGTAAATAATATAGAATGTTTAAATACATAGTTTTTAGGAAAGGTGCTTAGAGGGAAACCTTAGATACCTCTTTTGTAAAAGCATCTTTAGGCATTAGTTTAGAATTTTCTAGAAGGTGACTCTTCATGCTTCACTTTAGGTGCTAGAAGTGAGTAGCATGCAAGGGACTTTTGGTTAGCTTGTTTTGTAAGCTTCATGACCAGCCCTTGCTCCTATAAAAGGAGGGCTTAGGTCCTTCATAATGCAGATTTGGAATTTGTAGTAAAGAAACTCTCCCAATTTGGTGATTGAGTGAGTGAGATTTGATTTCTCCACTTCCTAGTCTCATCTTGAGAGCCTTGGTTCCCTCAAGTGGCGGCAATTCACACTTATCTTGGAGCAATCACACTTCAAGTGGCGTGTTCATCAACCAAGTTCTTCATCCACATAAGTTTCCTCTCTTCTCCATTTAGTTCTTCCATTTCCATGTCCATATGAACTCTAAAACAAGTGTAGTTTCTTTTATTCGGTTCATCTTCCTTTTCTTGCACTTTTGTTCGGTTCTTTTCAATTTCTTACTGTTTTAATTCAGTTCAGTAGCTCCTTTTCATGTTTTGTTTGGTTCAATTGCTTTCTTTAGAGTTTCAATCGGTTCATTTACTTTCTTGTTCAATTTAATCGGTTCAATTGGCAAGAAATGGGTCTTCCATGTGAGTTTGGTGTTTGGTGCAAGTTTTGGTGAGTTCTTGAAACATAGAACATTGATCCATTTCTATTAAAAGTGCCTATTCATTCTCCAACTCAAGTTGATTCCATAAAACGTCAAAGAATCATCTATATCTTGCTATTGGAATCACATCACAACCCACTCGACCTTCATGCCCCATGCTGGTGCAACAATCGTCTTACTGAACTTACGCGCTTGAAATTACCCTTCTGAGCCTTCAACAGCTTTAACTAAGTTTACTGGGAGATCCGGCAATGTGCTCCTTGTGGCGGCGTGTAAACCACCCGATCTCCTAGCATTCCCCGGCGATCTCTGATCATTTGATCTCCTAGCACTCTCATACGGCGATTATGACGTAACTTTGGTGATCGCCGGTTATGCACACTAGAGATCGGAGAACGCCAATTCAGCGATCGGCGACTATGCCCACTTCTGAACCATTCATCTTTTCTAGCCTACGTGTTCCACTGTGCACGCCCCACCCGAGCACGTGCAAGACACGTCATCACACCCGATGACCTGGTCGGTACATTTAATTTAGTCAATACAATAATTAATTATTTTTGTCGCTTTTACTCCATATTCTTTTATTTCTTATATTCAACTTTCTTTGTAATTAAATAAATTCTTTTGTTAGTGATGAGCATAATTCTTGGACTAATAATGAATTGATCCGATCGGTCATCGGTAGTCGATGACGTCAACATCAGAGAACCACGTGGACCACTCGCAGGGTGACACGTGGACCAGGTGGCAGAGAGGTCGGGGGGACGATCGCCAAGAGAGGTGATCGGTGGTCAGTAACCAAGTTACCACCGACAGATCAGGCGGCAGAGAGGTCGGGGGATAGATCACCCAGAATGGTGATCGGTGGTCAGTAGCCAAGTGGCCACCAGCAGACCAGTTCCCAGACTCGCGCCTGGAGGCAGAGCGCGAGAAGCGAATAAACACTGATCAGTCATCGGGTGTATTGTCATCGGGGTCTCGTGTTACACGCAGTTAAACTGGGACCGAGGTTCCCAGCGAGAGCGTTACGCATGGATCTCGCATGAGCACGCCTCAGGGAATCATGCACGAGAGTGGCCTGGGGGAACTAGTAAGCCAGTCAGTGATTGGTGATTCCCTCAACCCATTACGTGCGTGACATCGTGAAGGGTAAGTCGCCTACGCAGAGAGCAACGTTTGGTGAGTGTGCCTAGACCAGCCACATCCTGAGTTACTCCGCAAGGGCGTAACTTAGGCACACAAAGAGAGGCGCTAGAGCCCTTCCAGTAAGTGACACGTGTGTGGTTAGATGTGAGTTGCAGGCCTCCACGTGTCATCATCTGAGAAGGGTGCGGTCCAGACAAAAGAGCACTCCGTACCACTGAAGGTACAGACAGGCGCAGCCAAGCGCAGAGACGCGCAGACATGCACAGACTCTCACGCTCCCCACTGCTGATTCTGAAGGTACGCTGTCTCTGAAAAGCGTAACAGGTTTCTGACACATGCCAGAAAAGCATAACAGAATTCTGTTATGCCCAGAAGCAGAGACAGAGAGATAAAAGGAGGAATCCGGGAGAGAGGTGGAGGAGAGACGAAAAACAGAGTGCAAGAGTTTTTCACACACACATTACTAGTTTTCTAGTCTTTGGTGGTTCTGTGGACTAACTTGATCGTCGGAGTGCAAACGGCCGCTAGAGGCGCCGTCTGTGTGTTTTGCAGGTCACGTTTGGAGCAGCAAGAGAAGGTCCTGAGGGTGATTCTGCAGAAGACGCAGTCGCGTAGACAGGGCAGAGAGTGCTACGAAGCGATTCCTCCCCGTTCGAGTTGCCGGCAGGATCATTTGGCGCCCACCGTGGGGCCCGAGTGAATCGTTGTCCCATATATACCACAGTTTTAAAGCTTACCAGAGTTTTGTCAGTTTCCTTGATAGAGAAAGATGCCTAGAAACAGACAGCCATCACCTGCGCCATCCACTGACGAAGGAGCTGTGACAATGGCGCAGGTCCTGGAAATGGTGCGCACGCTGCAGGATAACGCCGCAGCGTCAAAGGTTGAACAAGAGAGGATGCAGACGGAGTTAGCTGCGTCGCAAAGCAGGAACGACGAGCTGAATCGCGTCAATGAGGAGTTGAGAAGGACGCTGCAAGCGCAGAGGGAACACGTGGTTGACGAAAGGGTGTCTAGGATGCCCTCACCTCCAAGAGCGTTCCCCATGCCATTCTCCCCTGAGATCATGGGAACCATGGTGCCTCCCAACCTGGTGGGGGTCAAGGCATCGTTCAAGGGGGTAGAAGACCCGGAAGCGCATCTGACGGCGTTCCACACCCAGATGATGTTGTCTGGGGGTTCAGACGCTGTCTACTGCAAAATGTTTATGAGTACGCTCAGCGGAATCGCCATGGAGTGGTTCGTAAGCCTACCAGAAGGACACATCACGTCTTTCTCTCAGTTCTCGAAGCTCTTCACTGAGCAATACATCGTCAACAAGGCACCTGCAGTAGTGTCCTACGATCTGTTCGACGTGCGCCAGTACCAAGGTGAGTCGCTGAAAGACTACCTCAACCGCTTTGGAGCACAAGTGGTTAGACTGCCCAACAAAGATGAAGATATGCTGGTGCACGCGTTTAAGAAGGGTGTGCTGCCTGGCCCTTTCAACGAGTCTCTCATCAGGAGCCATCCCAGCACCTTTGCAGAGATTCGACGACGTGCGGTGGCGCACATAGTGGCAGAAACAGAGGTTTCTGAGAAGAGGGGAAGTGCTGCACCACCCAGACCGCGTGGAGGGCAAGGAAAGCCACAGCAAGCAAGGGTGCATGAGGCCAAGAAGGGGAAGAAGGTGCGGGAAAAACCTCGTCCCTATGCACCAGGCAAAGACCAGAGCAGGGGGCGTGCAAGGGAGAATAACGCACCCCCGAGATACAACTTCATGGTAGGATTGGCGGATCTCATCGCCCTTCCTGCTGTAGCAGCAAGACTACGAGTACCAGAGAAGACAGATAAGGTACTTGGAAGGAAGAAGAATGAATGGTGTGAGTTTCATCAGGCCTTTGGCCATACACTTCATTCCTGTTTGGCGCTGGGACACCAACTGGAAGAGTTGGTGAAGTCTGGTTTCCTAGCAGATTACCTACGTGAGCCGCAGGGTGATCGCGCGTCAGGATCCCAGATCGAAGAACAACAGCATGAAGTCCCTGTGCATGGGGAAGTGCAGACGATCGCGGGAGGCTTCTCTGGTGGGGGATGCACAGCTTCACAAAGAAGGAGATACGCTCGATCGGTGATGGCGGTAGATGCAGTGAATGAGAGTCATTACCCTGAAGTGGACATTATCTTCAGGAAAGCTGACCTACGGGACGTTGTCCCGCACGACAACGACCCTGTGGTCATTTCTCTCATCACAGCAGGAAGACGAGTGCATAGAGTACTCGTAGATCAAGGATGCTCGGCGGATGTCATGTTCTGGCCAACATTCAACAAGCTACAGTTGTCCCCTGATCAGTTAAGACCGTATACTGGTTGTCTCTAAGGTTTTGCAGGAGATCAGGTAGAGGTGCGGGGATACATTGAGCTGAGGACAACGTTCACTGACGGAACGACAGCCCGCACTGAAAAGATAAAGTACCTGGTGGTGAACGCCCCTTCTGCGTACAATGTCTTGTTGGGGAGGCCAACACTCAATAGACTGGGCGCAATACCATCGACGAGGCATATGAAGTTGAAGCTGCCGTCGATGGAGGGGACCGTGATAACCATCAAGTCGGATCAGGCTGAGGCAAGACGCTGTTATGAGAACAGCTTGAAACAAAAGAGAAGTATGTGCCACGTCACCACAAAACCACCACCAGGCGTGCGCGAAGAGCGATCGATGGTCAGGGAGACACAGAACGCTCAGAGGATGGAGGATGCTGCGGTGGGGGGCTCCCAGGTAGCCCAAGTTGAAGAAGAAGAGGAAGGCGTGATCACTCCTCGCGAGTCAGGGATCGCGAGGGCGGTCATCGCCAGTGAGAGAAGGCCCCACCCAGCTGAAGGTTGGGTCGAAGTGGACGTCGGGGGAAGAAAGTTCAAGTTAGGGGGATCCCTCGTTGAAGAAGAGCGAAGGCTGATCATGGGTGTGATTGCGAAGCACATGAATGCCTTCGCATGGTCAGCATCCGACATGCCAGGAATCGACCCCGACTTCCTCTGCCATCGTCTGTCGATGGACCCCATGGTTCGACCTGTGCGACAGAGGCGAAGGAAATTCAACGAGGAAAAGAGGAAGGTGATCCACGACGAAGCGCAGAAGCTCCTTGCCGCAGGGCACATCAGAGAAATCCAGTACCCCGAGTGGCTAGCGAATGTGGTACTGGTTCAAAAGGCAAGCGGCAAGTGGAGAATGTGCGTGGACTTCACTGACCTCAACAAGGCGTGCCCCAAGGATTCTTACCCCTTACCCAGTATAGATGCTCTAGTTGATAGCGCCTCGGGGGGAAAGCTACTCAGCTTCTTGGACGCTTTCTCGGGGTATAACCAGATCAGGATGCACCCAATGGACGAATGCAAGACTGCGTTTATGATGGAATGGTCTTGCTATTGCTACAAGGTCATGCCATTTGGGTTAAAGAATGCGGGGGCTACCTACCAGCGGCTCATGGATAGGGTGCTCTCGCCCATGCTGGGAAGGAACGTACACGCCTATGTAGATGACATGGTGGTTACGTCCCAAGAGAAGAAGCATCATGCAGCTGATCTGGAAGAGCTATTCACCACCATTGCCAAGTATAGGCTGAAGCTCAACCCTGAG
Source organism: Phaseolus vulgaris (assembly GCF_000499845.2). Lineage (NCBI taxonomy): Eukaryota > Viridiplantae > Streptophyta > Magnoliopsida > Fabales > Fabaceae > Phaseolus > Phaseolus vulgaris. Next base: position 24,561,171 of record NC_023749.2, read on the forward strand.
AAATGCATTTTCGGTGTGGAGGCTGGGAAGTTCTTGGGCTTCCTCTTGACAGAGCGGGGAATCGAAGCTAATCCGGAGAAGTGTGCGGCGATCGTGGCAATGAGGAGCCCAACGACGGTGAAGGAGGTGCAGCAGCTCACCGGTCACTTGGCAGCTCTGTCCCGGTTTATGTCCGCTGGAGGGGAGAAAGGTCACCCATACTTGCAGTGTCTCAAATGCAACAGTAGATTTCTCTGGACACAGGAGTGCGAGGAGGCCTTCATCAAGTTAAAGGGGTACCTGGCGAGCCCACCAGTCTTGCGAAAACCCCAGGTAGGCATCCCTCTTCGTCTATATTTTGCTGTGACGGAGAGAGCAGTCAGCTCGGTCCTGGTGCAAGAGCAGAGCCAGGCCCAGAGGCCTGTTTACTTCGTGAGTAAAGTGCTGCAAGGCCCTGAAACGAGGTACCAAGCCCTCGAGAAGGCTGCTCTGGCGGTGGTGTTTTCAGCCAGAAGACTCAGGCATTACTTCCACAACTTCACAGTGGTGGTAATGACTGATCTGCCTATCCAGAACGTATTGAAGAAACCTGATGTAGCAGGCAGGATGGTCAAATGGGCAGTAGAATTGTCAGAATTTGATATTCAGTACGAGCCCCGAGGACCGATCAAGGGGCAGGTGTTCGCGGACTTTGTAGTCGAGCTATCATCAATCGCGACACCTGCAGAAGGGCTAGATTTCCGATGGGTGTTATCGGTGGATGGCTCCTCTAATCAGCAGGGAAGCGGCGCTGGAGTCATCTTGGAAGGACCAAATGGGGTACTGATCGAGCAGTCCCTCCGCTTTGCCTTCAAAGCTAGCAACAATCAGGCGGAGTATGAGGCCCTGATCGCAGGAATGTTGCTAGCAAGAGAAATGGGAGCAAGAAATCTGCTGGCCAAGAGCGATTCGTTACTGGTCACCGGGCAGGTTACGGGGGAACTCCAAGCAAAGGATCCCCAGATGGCAGCCTACCTGGAGTATGTGCAGCTCCTGAAGACGTCCTTCGCCGAGTTTGAGTTAGTGCACGTGCCAAGAGAGCAAAATGCCCGAGCAGACCTGCTTGCTAAGCTGGCCAGCTCAGGCAAGGGGGGAAGCAGAGGACCGTCATTCAGGAGACCCTGAAGGTGCCGCGCGCGTTCGTATCAGACAACCAGGTGCTTCATGTATGCAAGTCAATGGAGCGTCTAACGATCGGTCATCGGTCGTTGACCCAAGAAACGCTAAGAGCACCGAGGGTGAGATCGCGACCCTCAAAGACCGATGAGTCGATGGAGGTCCATGCGGAGAAGGAACCCGACACCTGGATGACGCCATACCAGCTATACTTAGAAGATGGTGTACTCCCGCTCGATCTGGCAGAGGCAAAAAGAATAAAGAAGGGTTCAAGTAACTCTCATAGATGGAAGCCTATTTAGATTTGGATTCTCTCACCCTGTGCAGATCTGTGTACACGGCGAGCAATGCACCAGGCTCATGTCTGAGCTGCACGAGGGGGTGTGCGGAAGCCACGTAGGTGGTCGCGCTTTGGCAAGTAGAGTACTCCGCGCGGGGTACTACTGGCCAAAGCTGAAGGAAGATTGCATAAGGTTTGCTCAGCGATGCAAACAGTGTCAACTGCATGCAGACTGGCACAAGGCACCCCCTGAGGAGTTGAGGTCCATCCATAGCCGGTGGCCATTCCATACATGGGGGATTGACATCTTAGGACCCTTTCCCCTGGCGACAAGGCAGATGAAGTTCCTCATCGTGGCCATCGAGTATTTCACCAAGTGGGTGGAGGCAGAGCCAGTCGCACACATCACCGCACAGAAAGTTGAACACTTCGTCTGGAAGAACATTGTCTGCCGCTTCGGAATACCCAAGAGGCTGGTTTCCGACAATGGCACCCAGTTCACAAGTCATCAGCTGAGGAAGATGTGTGAAGAGTTAAAGATACAACAAGTCTTCGCATCAGTGGAGCACCCACAAACCAATGGGCAGGTGGAGTCAGCAAAGCGAGTGCTGCTCAGGAGGCTGAAGCGAAGACTAGACAAGGCCAAATGATGTGATTCCAATAGCCACATAGAACAAGATTCTTGACACTTTGAGGAATCACCTTGAGCTGGAAAATATAGAGGCACTTTCTTAGAAGTTGGATCATGGTTCTAAAATCAAGAACTCACCAATAACAAGTACCAAATCGCAAACTCATTTGGATGAACCAAATATTGTCAAATTGAATCAACAAAGGAGAATGAAAAGAAGAGACCGAACAGAATTGAATTAAAAACAAAAGTACCGAACAGAATTAAGAAGCAAACAGAAAATAGGTGCTGGAAAATTAAAGGAACCAAAACAAAAACAACTCAAAACTCAAGGCTACATGAACAAATTGAAGAAGAAGAAAGGAAGGAGAAGAGAATGCTCATGAAGATGGAGGAATGGTTGGATGATCACGCCACTAGAAGAATGGATGCTCCTAGATGAGTGTGCAAGCCGCCACTTGAGGAAACCATGGTCCTTCAAGATAAGACTAGAGTAGAAGCTCAAAAGCTCTCCAAATGCTCACTCCAATTTTGAGTATAGTTTCTTTAGATAAAATCAAATCTGAATTTTACAAAGGAAGCACCTCTATTTATAGCCTAAGGTGCTGAAAAATAGGTGGGAAATTTCAAATAAACTCATTTGAAATTCCCACCAAAAACAAGTCACATGGGAGGTGTGACCTTTTTCTACTATGACACCTCCCAAAAACTACACATACACCACTCTCCTAAGTCACATGGACAATGTGACTTTATTTTACATTTTCACACACCTTTATTTAATAACCACACCTCCTAAAACTATACAAGAGTATTTCAAAGCTTGGCCTTGCCCCTCATGGGATGGACTTGGGCTTTTTGGGCTTTGGCCTTCTTGGGCTTGGGCTTGGGCTTTGGGCTTGGGCCTCATCTTTATTTTATGTCTTCTTTTAATTTTGAGAAGACTAGAAGGAAGAACTTCAAATGTGAGGGTGGATGTCCTCTTCCTCCATTAATAAAAACCTCCTTTATTTGATTCTCATCATACTCCTCGAGTTGGAGAGAATTCGTCCACGAATTCTAAATCCCTGCATATAACAAAGTCAGTTTAGTTTTACAATTAAAAGTGGAAGAAAAATGTAAACATGACTTAGCATTTGTAAATAATGGGATTTCAGAAAAGGAGGTTCTATAAATCGACCAAGTTGGAAAAATTTGTTTGGGAATGATGTGATGTTTTGGAAAAAGACCTCTTAAATGGTGACAACCATTAGGAGGTATGAACAAATCATCCCTAACATTTTTTAACCAAGATGGTGGTGAAATAGGAACCTTGGGTAATGAAAAAGATAAGGAAGGAAAACACCTTGGAGGTGAAAGGATAAGACCCATGTCAACTTGGCCTTCTTTGTCTTTTTCTTGTTTACTTGTGGTAGGTGGGTGAGTTAGGTCTTGTTTTACCTTGTTGATCTTTAAGATTTGCTTTTGTGGACAATGAAGAGCTATGTGCCCAAAACCTAAACATTTAAAACATTTGATATTTGAAGTTTTGGTAGGTGACTTAGGAGTAGAAAGATTTGTAGTAGAAACTTTGTTTGGAAACATGGTTTGTTTGGAAAAATTGGAAGGAGAATTTTGAGTAAAAATTTTGTGGGCATCCTTCCTAGAAGAGTTGTAGAAATCATCATCATGAGTATTTTTGAAAGTTGATTTCAAAAGATAGGATTCCACCTTGATGGCTTGGCGAAACACTTTCTTTAAAGAAGAGTACTCATTTAATTCTATAAGTTCTCTAATATCTCTTCTCAAACCACGTACAAACCATTTTATCTTTGACTCTTCATTAGCATGCATATTCATTTTAGTCAAAGTTGTTTCAAAATCTTGAAAGTAGTCTTCTATCATCCTATGTCCTTGAGGAAGCCTTTGGAACTTCAACAAGTGTTCCTTCCTAGAAGGAGGAACAAACCTCGCGCGCATACACTCTTTCAAAGCATTCCAAGAAACCACGGGAGGTTTCTTGCGATATATAATGTCCATTACAATTTTATGCCACCATTCTTTGGCATAGCCCACAAAGGATGAAGAAACTATCCTAAGTTTATCGTCATCTTGGACCCTATACACATGAAAATAATGGTCAACCTTAGTCTCCCAATCTAAATACACATTAGGATCACTATCACCATTAAAACTAGGGACTTTTTTACAAGCAATGTTGAACACTTGGTGATATCTTTGGTCACGGTTATAGCTCTCTTCATGAGAATGATGGTGATGCCTCCTTCTTCTATGTTCTTCTTCACCAAGGACTGAAGCTTTGGAAGGAGAATGCTGTTTGTAAGATGCACCACTTGAATAGCCAGCCATTTTGCAAATAAAAAACAGCAAACACACAAAAACAGCAAACAAGTTAAGAAACAAAATTAGCAAAAACAGTGAGCTTGGCAATGAAACTGCCGAAGTGAAATGAGGCTGAAAAAAGAGATCACTCTCAAAGAAATAATGTTCTTGCACCAATCTGATCTTGAGGCCTTGGAATCCTCAAATGAAATATGTCAAAGCAAGCACACCAATCTTAAGAGCAAACCACCACAAAACCAAAGAAACAATAAAGACAAACAAGAAAAGGTATAAGCAAGGAAAGGTAATTGCAAAAGGAAAACTATATGTAAGACAAACTCAAAGAGTAAGAATGAAAGACAATCAAGAAAATAAAGAACTCAATGAGAAAAGTAGGCACACAAAAGAATACTTAAGGAAAAGTTCTAGAGTAGATGAAGAAAACAAAAAATTTAGCTACTGGAAATTTTTTTTTTTTTTATGCAAACTGTGTTTGATATTCACTGATTTAACTGGAACGTTGTAGAGCGAACTGGATTATGAAATTTATACCACAGAAACTTCAAGATGTTAACTCAAAAATGTCACTGGAATCAATTAAAAACAGTAAGCCAATTGAGAGAAATAAATTTTTTAAAATCACTGCCAGATTACCGTATTTTTTTCGGCAGGAATGTACACTTTTTTTATTTTATTTATCATTTTTTGTGTACTTCATATTTTTGAATGATTCTTTTTTCTATTCTTTTCTAACACTTTGAATATCTCAAATCCAGAATTTCAGAATTTTACAGTACGTAAATCAGTTGCAATAAGGAAAAACAGTAAGCACTCTTTTCAGAAACAGAGGAATCCTAATAGGAATAAAAAAACAGAATGATGAACTAGCAAAGACATAATATAAAATGATGTAGTGGAACTTGTATAGGTCTAGAATACAAGTATGAACTCAATTCTAAAAAGAAAATGCACAAAGGATCAACATCAATTCAGAAAATTATATGACACCAAAGCAAGAAACAATCAAAACAATAAAAGTACTACTAGAAGTAATGACATATATGGAATAACATGACTAAGACAAAACTTGACATGATTCAAAAATTAAAAGACACAACACAAATTGTAACAAGTGAAAGGAAGCTTAAGGTATACTCTAGGAAGGATAATGCCATTCCAAAAGAGCAACCATACTCATAAGAATTATGAGTGCCATAAACCTTTCCACAAACACTTGGAGCAAAAGAAAAACAGCAAGAAAACTCAATTAAAATTCTAAAACAGAAACTTAAATTGCAAGAAATTAAAAGAGCTCTTGAAAATAAAGTGCACACAACTCAACAATTAAACAAGAAGAACCTAAGACTCATGATACCACATGATGTGATTCCAATAGCCACATAGAACAAGATTCTTGACACTTTGAGGAATCACCTTGAGCTGGAAAATATAGAGGCACTTTCTTAGAAGTTGGATCATGGTTCTAAAATCAAGAACTCACCAATAACAAGTACCAAATCCCAAACTCATTTGGATGAACCAAATATTGTCAAATTGAATCAACAAAGGAGAATGAAAAGAAGAGACCGAACAGAATTGAATTAAAAACAAAAGTACCGAACAGAATTAAGAAGCAAATAGAAAATAGGTGCTGGAAAATTAAAGGAACCAAAACAAAAACAACTCAAAACTCAAGGCTACATGAACAAATTGAAGAAGAAGAAAGGAAGGAGAAGAGAATGCTCATGAAGATGGAGGAATGGTTGGATGATCACGCCACTAGAAGAATGGATGCTCCTAGATGAGTGTGCAAGCCGCCACTTGAGGAAACCATGGTCCTTCAAGATAAGACTAGAGTAGAAGCTCAAAAGCTCTCCAAATGCTCACTCCAATTTTGAGTATAGTTTCTTTAGATAAAATCAAATCTGAATTTTACAAAGGAAGCACCTCTATTTATAGCCTAAGGTGCTGAAAAATAGGTGGGAAATTTCAAATAAACTCATTTGAAATTCCCACCAAAAACAAGTCACATGGGAGGTGTGACCTTTTTCTACTATGACACCTCCCAAAAACTACACATACACCACTCTCCTAAGTCACATGGACAATGTGACTTTATTTTACATTTTCACACACCTTTATTTAATAACCACACCTCCTAAAACTATACAAGAGTATTTCAAAGCTTGGCCTTGCCCCTCATGGGATGGACTTGGGCTTTTTGGGCTTTGGCCTTCTTGGGCTTGGGCTTGGGCTTTGGGCTTGGGCCTCATCTTTATTTTATGTCTTCTTTTAATTTTGAGAAGACTAGAAGGAAGAACTTCAAATGTGAGGGTGGATGTCCTCTTCCTCCATTAATAAAAACCTCCTTTATTTAACACGTTTCCTTAAAACCTTTAATGGAGGCTTTTAAAGTGTTTTTAAAGCGTTTGAAACGATAACTAGAATAAAAACATACCTGATGAGGAAACATTAATGTTCCCTCATTTACTGCCTTCGCTAACTTCTCGCTGACTTGATTACTATCACACGTGGAGGGCCTCATGGCGCCGTATCCCAATCTTAGGGACATTCTGTCGCGTGAGTTCCCTCCTTCTCGAAGTGCCGCCGGTGCAGGGGGTGACATTCTGGGTGCCAACTCATGCCTCCCAGGTTTCAGCCACTCACCCTGGGAGTGTATCTACCTTCCTCTCGCACCATGCACCTGGTTCATCCCTGGGCATGACCCTCTCTTGGGTCGTAACTATCCCAGGGATCACCCTGAGGTGGCGTGGGCTTCACGAGCCAGGATACTCCCCACTGGTATTGGAACTATGGCCTTGAAGCCACCTCTATTAGTATTATAACTGTGGCCTTAAAGCCATCTTTCTCTTTTCTCTAACTTGGCTTCTGGCGATTTCGTCCCCTCCACGGTCTTTCCTACTCGTGAGCATTGGGGGGCGACGCCATCAGTGCCTTATATTAGCGACGCCATCAGCGCCTTATACTGGCAACGCCTTATCTTGGCGACACCTCTTCTTCTGGGCGATGCCTCATCCTCCTTCCTCAGGCCCCTCACGGGGTCCCACCGTATCTTTGACTTTGACTTTAGTCAACGCCCGGGGACGGGACGGTACACAAGCCCCCCAGTCTTGAGCTGATGACTTGCCTTAAGCGAAAAGACTAAGGCCTCGCCCACGCCATCCACGTGGCACTCTGGTGACATGTCATTCTTGCTGACGTGACATTCCCCGAACAGTTGACGTGACATTCCCTGAGCAGTTGACATGACATCTTCTTAATGGTTGACGAGACATCCTTTGAATCGGGAAAAGTGACGCTTTGGGTCACGCTTAATCGCTCGCCACGTGGCCCATCACGCGACCACCATCTAGAGCCTCTTGCGCTCCCAGGGAGCGCATGGTCCTTCGACATGTGGACTTATCGAACGGTCCTGATTTAACATCCTTTGGGCTTCCTTCGTAACGTTTAAGTTACCCAGAGCCCGCACTCGAAGTCACTGTTCCATTCACTCTCTTTCGCACTTCACTGTTCATCTTCTTTCTCTGAACGCTCGAGGCTCTCTGCGATCTTCGTTCTTCCTGCACACTCTCCATCTCCAACCACTCTACTACTCAAAGGTATGATTTTTCCCCCTCAATGACTCTTCTTCTTCACTACCTTGCTTTACGTGTGAATGAACTGCCTGGGACTGTTTACCTTCTTGCATTCTTGTGTTGTTCTTGTGCTTCTCTGTTTTCCCCTCGTTCTTCCTTTTCTCGCGTGGGTAGGGTTTGTCTAGGGTTTCTCTTTTTCCCCCTTTTTTCTTCTTCAAAACCCCCTTTCGTTGAACCCTTTCTTTTTCTTCATTCTTCAGCTCTTGAGTCGATGGCAACTACAAAGAGGAATACCGCTGGGCCTCCGATGAACTTCTTGCGGAGTGCTCCACCTTAACCTCTGTCGAAGACGTTGAAGCCCACAGGGGGGACCCGACACTCTACAACTTCAACGCGTTCCATAAGACCCACAACTCCCACATCTTCGTATGTCGTGTAAAGCTGGGGGAGCCCGTTTGCGTAGACGAAAGGGCCACTGGGGGAAGCCCTTTCTTCTTCATCTACCAAATGGTGTTCAAACGAGTGGGTCTGCGCCTTCCCTTTACTCCTTTCGAAAGGGAGTTACTTAGTGAGATCAACACTGCCCCTGCCCAGCTGGGCGTTCGTAAGGGGCTTCCAAATTCTCTGCGGGTACCTGGGCATTCCCCCCTCCGTGGACGTCTTTCTTCACTTCTTCGAGGTGAAGAAGCAGGGCAAGAGTCTCTGGATGAGCTTCTCTGGCGTCGCCGGTCGCATCATCCTCACCCTCTTCCAAAACTCATTCAAAGGGTGGAAGGGAAAGTTCTTCAAGGTGCGCGCCACTAAATTCGATCCCACTACACTGGAGGGCTTTCCCCTGTACTGGTCGGAGAAGCCCATATCGACCAAACCCAAGGCCTTGGATGAACTTGCCTCCGCTGACAAGGAGGTATGCAAGGTCTTAGCTGGGCTCGGGGTGGTCTTCGACACCGCCAAGCTTATTGCCAACGAGTTCAAGGCCCACGGCCTCTCCACCTAGTTCGGTATTTGCCTTTGATTATATCTGCTCGAACTTGCTTACACTAACTTGGTCTTGTTTGAATATGCTTGGTTTGTTCGAAACGTTGAGGTTATGTGAACTTACTTGAATTGTTTGAACTTCAGTGGTTTGCCTGCATGTGCTTTCATTCTTCCTTACCCGAATTAATCTTTGCTTGGTTATTCTGACTGGTGCAGGCTCGATAATGGACTCTTCAAGGCGCCGCACACTCGCCAAGGCCTTGAAGCAAATGAAACCCGCCAAGGGGAGTGGGGGCTCCCTCGCCCTCGACGTGCCTCCCACTACTCCCACATCGTCGGTCACTTCCCTACCATCTCCACCATCCTCTCCCCAAACGTACCAAACTCCTACCTCCCCTTCTCCCATTGAGGCGATCCCACTGGCCGCGGCGTCAACATGTGCTCCAGCACCCCCAGATAAAGGGAAAAGGGTGCTGGAGATAACCTCTGATAGTGAAGACTCAGGTGGCGGCTTGGTCTTCAAAAAGAGGAGGGCTACTAGGGTCCCTACCCTACCAACCGCGTCTCCAGGTGGCGTGGATTCCCTAAGGGACAGCCCTCCAAGTGCCACGTCGACTCCACCTCAAATAGTCCAAGAAGAACGAGAGGAAGGGGTTGAGTCTGTTCCTCCGCCACTACCACCGCCTGTAGGGGCTGCAGCCTCAGGTTCAGCCCCTCCCGCGCCTGCTCCTATTCCTTCTCTCTCCGAGATTCTAATCCCCTGCCCTATCTATAGGCAGTTGGCACGGGGATTCACCGAGGGGATGTCGCCAGGGAACCCCAACAGGGGAGAAGGCATGCCCTTCTACATGGGGGCCTTCCTGGCGATAGCACTCGACTGGCGCTCCCAGGCCCAGAGCGTCGCAACGGGGAGGGAGGCCCTCAAAGGCTGAAACAAGAGGTGGGGGCGCTGAAGGAGGAGAAACAGGCTTGGGGGCTTAGGGAGGAAGCTCACCAAGCTTCGTTAAAGATGACCCAAGAGGCCAAAGAGGGGGCCGAAGCATACGCACACGAGGTCGAACAAGCGTATGCAGACCTACTGGCCCACTTCACCTACCACCAAATCCAGAACATTGGCCTCCAAGAGGTGGTTCGTGCCTTCGAAGCGCAACGAAAAGAAATTGAAGAGCTGTGTGCTGCTCGGGAGCAGAAGCTGACCGAGGCTGAGGGTGTCCTGGCGGCAAAGGTCGAGGCCCTCGACCTTCTCCAAGCTGAGTGTAAGAGGCTCCACACTGAATCCAACAAGCTCCAGGTGGGGAAGGATTTCTTGGACAAGCAGCTAGCGTCCAAGGATTCCAGGATCGATGAGCTGGAGAAGGCGAACCAGGAGCTCACCAACGAGATGGCGGGCGTGTTCGATGAAGGCTTCAAGGAGGCCCTGGCTCAAGCATCTTGCGAGAATCCAGGGATCAACGTCTCGAACTGCGACCCTACTAGCCACATCGTGGATGGAAAGGTGGTGCCTCTTGATCTGGATGATTGAACTGCGGGCCCTCAACTTCCGTTTTTCACTTCTTCTCTTTTCCTTTGATTTGGTGATTTGGTGACCTGCTCTGGGTGTCCTTAGCGTGTCTG